>NC_091997.1:25070764-25378621 GCF_044704955.1 Pristiophorus japonicus | reverse complement strand
TACGGACCAAGAGCTGGAAAGTGGAACTAGGCTGGACAGCTTTTTGTTGGCTGGTGTGGACACGATGGGCCGATTGGTCTCCTTTTGTGCCGTAAATGACTATGGGCCCAAAATTAATGATCCTACTGCTGGCTGCCTGTTTTTTTCAGCGCTCTCCCTTCTATGAAAGATTGGTAAGGCCCTCACACCGGCGGTTTGGAAGGACCGCTGGGAAGTGTCCACTGATGTGCAACGCTGAAAATGTCCTCCCGCCCGAGATTCATCCGGGCAGCCCTCTGCTCCCTGCAGGAGAAAAGACCACCATGTGGGAACAGGTCTTACCCAGATGGTAGGTATGAAGACCTGCAAGAAAAGGTTAGTGAGATTTTTTCTTTAATTCTTTTGCAGCGATTTTGTTTGAAGGGGTCCTCTGAAGGTTTTGTGATGTTTTATTTTTTTATTTATTGAACATTTTTTTCTCATGCGTTTCCCCTCCCTGGGCCCGACTCCAGCCTCGGCATAACTTTCTCCAGGATTGCATTTGCCGCCCAGAATCCCACCCACCGCCCTCTAATGCCCTTTTTTTCCGCCAGGTGCTTTTTTCACCAAACTTCTGCCCAAAGTACCGTCAGGATCTTAACGGTCTTTTTGACAGTAAATGGGCGGAACTTGGCTTTGATCAAATTCGGGCCCTATTATTCTGTGAATTCAGAAGAAAACACTTTACCCAGAGAGTGGTGAGAATGTGGAACTCACTATCACATATTGTGGATGAGACGAATAGTATAGATGCACTTAAGGGGAAGATAGTACATGATGGAGAAGGGAATAGAAGAATATGCTGAGAGGGTTAGATGAAGTAGGGCAAGAGGAGACTCGTGTTGAGCATAAGCTCTGGCATAAAGCAGTTGGGCTGTATCTCTGCTGTAGATTCTAAGTAATAAGGCAGATAATCTAACTTTCTTTCACTCACAATGCACCAATATAAATGTAGCATAAGGTGAATTAACACCCAGCTTCATGCCTAGGTTTACACACGAGGGTAGATGTTCCAAGTCTCCCACCTATGGAGAGGCACCTTTCATTCTATGAGCATGCAGCAGAAAATTGAAGGATTTTCTGATGCGCAAAGTTGCTTTCTATGGAACTGCTTTCTTGTTCTTTTTCATTTTGTTGCTTTAAACGTCAGATTACCCACACACTCAGTTGTCGAAATGCAGGATCAGGACTTTATTGAAACTTCATACTACACAAAAACCAGTATGAGTTACTGAGATGCACACTTCACAAAACCAGTGTATGCTAGCTACTTTTGAGACACGCACAATCTGATTCCAATGTATGCTGCTAAAACAGTGTTTCTTTACATTTCTTATATTATCTTTACCTTTGATCACTACATTCCATGCATACTACCAATAAATCATGGTGCATCAAAGGCACATACAAATGCTAACAGAATAACAATGTAAGCTAAACAACCAGGCATCCAACTCCCATGAATTGCTTTACTACTGCAATAAAACCCAATCAGAGTTATCAAGTCGACACATTCCGATATGGCTGAATGACTCTTAGACATTCTACCATTTGAACGTTTAACCCAGTATGTGCTATCTCACAGACGACCCAGAGCGAATAGCGAGGTATTCGGGTAATACAGACTTTTCGCTCCCACACTTTCCACAAGCAACGACTCAAGAGTATTTAGCTTACAGGTTCAAATACATGAAAATCATGCCCAGATGCTGTGAAAATATTAGTTCCAACAGAATATAACAGTAATAGTTACTAGTAGACTTCCACAGGTAATATGGCTGTGAAGCACAATGAGGGTGTCTACTGACAAAGTTCAAGTTGTCCCATTATCAAAACTGCTCAAGTATTCTCTGTGGGAAAACTGGTCTAAATAGGCAACTCCTGGTAATTGTAGCAGCTACGAGCTCCCATCATCACGAGCAGGCACTTATAGCAGTTTAGAAATTTCAGGTTTCAGAACAGAAGACCCAATAGTTTATATTTAAAGGATTATTTTGCATTGGTAACAAAGTATGAGAGGCATGCAGTAGACACCAAACTTTCCCGATAGTCCTGCTCATGGTAAGTCAGAGACTGAGTTATTTTATACGGATAGGAAGATTATACGATGTAAAACAGAATGTTCTTGGGGAAATATGTCAGCTGGTAACTGAAGATCTTCAGCCTACTTCCACCTGGAGATCACTATTGTTTATAACAGTTAAGGTGGAAAACTGATGGCATCTGATCGACTGATTAACTCCAATAGATAAGAAAGTTGGGCAAGGTCACTAACAGGCGGCTGATCTGATGTTGCCTATTTTAAGTCATGCCATAGTTGAAAGTTAACCCAACTGTCTTTACAATAACTCGCAGTTGCAATAGAACGGTCACAATAAAAGATAATTGTATGTCTGATAGAGTGGAAGGAATGAATTTGGGTTTCATAGTGAAGCTAAAAAAAAGGCAAAGCCAAAAATTACTTTGTCTCCACTTTCCCAGTCTGTTTGCCTTGAATTCTTTTTATGATCTTGTGAATTCCATAGATGCAAGCACATCTTACAGTAAAGAATAGAAGAAACCATGAACCAAGAAAAGGACATGAAGCTCAATAACTTCACCACAATCCTGAACAATCCTGAAACTCCCTCCCTAACAGCACTGTGGGAGTACCATCACCACACAGACTGCAGCGATTCAGGAAGGCATCTCATCACCATCTTCTCAAGGGCAATTAGAGATGGGCAATAAATGCTGGCCTTGCCAGTGACGCCCGCATCCCATGAACAAATTTTTAAAAATCCACCTATCATGGGTTGTACCTTAACCATTGAATCTCCTGAGGGAACCTTCTGCATGGTTTTTGTAAACTCCAGAGTATCCATCCAACCCAGCATCTCAACTTCCTGCTTTTGACCGAAAACATTCCCTTCCACCCCCAATCACCTCAGCAGCCCAGGAACCACCTTGCTCTGCAGAGTATTTGAAAGTCTACTTCTCCCTAACAACCTCCCAGTTCCCAGAAAGATATTTATCCACTTCTTTTTCTAAGGGTTGACGGAAAAGATGCTGAGTATTTTTGCTGTCAGAAGCCGTGAAACCAATTCATAACAATTGCTGAAATACTTTATAGAACTATATTTAAACATTACTTGAGGCCATAGCTACTGAATTTAATTTAAAAATCCACATGCATCTTTCCAGGAGAATGGCAGAATATGTTACAACTAATAGAATACTGGCTTGATTTTCATTCACTTTACCATGGGGCCCTGGCACTCGAAGTGGTCAGCTGTCAGGGCATTGAGTTTATTTAATATACTTGAAGCAGTGTTGTTTGACCCTCAGTGGTTTCTCCATTTGAAACTGTACAAACACAACAGTGAAGAATTTTGTGGGAGGACAGTTGCATTTGCCAGACAAAATTAAGACCAATGCTTCAGATAGTAAGTCTAAAGTGTGAATTTGTTTGAAGTATGGTTCAGGTTAAAGAATACGTTTCGAGCACTGCTGAACAACAACAAATTGCATTTATATAAGAAAATAAGAAATAGGAGCAGGAGTAGGCCATTTGGCCCCTCGAGCCTGCATGATTTAATAAGATCATGGCTGATCTGTATTCTTATATAGTGCTTTTAACGTAGTGAAACATCCAAAGGTGCTTCACAATATTATGAGATAAAAAATTTGACACTGAGCCAGATAAGTAGAAATTAGGGCAGGCCAACGAGGTAGGTTTTAAGGAGCGTCTTGAAGGAGGAAAGAGAGCTAAAGAGGCGGAGAGGTTTAGGGAGGGAATTCCAGAGCTTAAGGCCTCGGCAACAGAAGGCATGGCCACCAATGGTGGAGTGATTATAATCAGGGATGCTCAAGAGGGCAGAATTAGAGGAGTGCAGACATCTCAGGGGGTTGTGGGGCTGGAGGAGATTACAGAGATAGGGAGGGGCGAGGCCATGGAGGGATTTGAAAATAAGGATGAGAATTCTGAAATCGAGGTGTTGCTTAACCGGAAGCCAATGTAGGTCAGCAAGCACAGGGGTGGTGGGTGAGCGGGACTTGGTGTGAATTAGGACATGGGCAGCCGAGTTTTGGATCACCTCTAGTTTATGTAGGGTAGAATGTGGGAGGCCAGCCAGGAGTGCGTTGGAATAGTCAAGTCTAGAGGTAACAAAGGCATGGATGAGGGCTTCAGCAGTGGATGAGCTGAGGCAAGGGTAGAGACAGGCGATGTTACGGAGGTGGAACTAGGTCTTAGTTATGCTGAAGATATGTGGTCGAAAGGTCATTTCAGGGTCAAATATGATACCAAGGTTGCAAACACTTTAGTTCAGAAGTTGGGAAGTGGGATAGAGTCTGAGGCGGGGACCGAAAACAATGGCTTTGGTCTTCCCAATATTCAACATACCAGTTCAAGCTAACAATTCTCAATTCAGTTCCCCACAGTCTCACTGCCTGTTTGAGTCAACCTGTGATATGTGCTTGCCGCAAACCCACTCTGTCACACACAGTAGTCAGCTGCTTTTGCAGGGAAATACCTCATTTTTCACACTTAATCTGAGCATGGTACCCAAACCACATTTGACTGTTTTTACTTATCATAGCCATGTGAGTTCCCTCAAACTCCGGCTGACAGCGACTGTCTAGGGTCGAAGGTTAAGTATGAAATCATCCACTGGAGCCAGAATCGGTGCCAACAGATGGCTCATAAAGCCCCTGGCATACAAAGAACTGCACTGTTTCCTGCAGATCTCTTCAGGGTAACGTATGAGGGATTCATTCTCCTTCTCTCCTTTAAAGTACATGCCGTTTAACAATACAACGAGTGGTATCAAACTCTCCCATAACTGAACTGGTTACCCTGAAATCTCACAGCGGGAGAGATGAAGTTGACCCATTTATTAATGAAAAGTATTTTTAAAACAAATACTGGGGGGGGGGGGAAAAAAAATGTGCCTAAACTTTTAGGGTTGGAAATTCGGTTGAAGGTTTTTTGAGGCGTTAATGTCGGGTGGTTGCTAAATTTAGTGACGGGAAATGGTTTGCATCGCCAAAACATTCAGTGGTTACGCCCCGACAGTGGGGCGGAGCGCTAAGGGAGGCGTTCCACACCTCTCTCAGGGCGCTAGTCCGGGTGAGCAACTGAATATCCCGCGCTAAAGAGCCGCCTTCGTAGCGCCCTAAGAGAGGTCTCCCTGCAAAAAAAAAAGAATCGGAACAAAAAACACCAAAAACATTCCCTTTAAATTACTCACCCCAAATAAAGTTAAATCGCAAAAAAAATATATTAATCACACTTACCTCAAGCAGTCATTGCTTCCCTTAGCATCCCGGGACAGCTCTACACGCCAGCCTTCTCTGGTGGGGTTAGTAGTGGGTGCTACGGGTGCAGCGCATAACCAAATTTTGAATGCGAGTTGAAACCGAGGGCGTTGCACATCGGCATGACGCTCCCAGGCGATACTTGTCAGCTACGCCGGTACCGGCACATGGAATTGGCCAAACGGCGCTCGCGGCTGCCAACCCTTTAACGCCCTGTTCCGACCCTTGCAAGGAGCGGTATTCCACCGAATTTCTAGCCCTTAGCGTTATCTACCAGGAAAGGCAATAGAGCCAAAGTCATTAGAGACGTTCAAAATGCAGCTGGATATTAGCCCGGGGGTGATAGATTATTCGAGGAATAAGCTTCAAATGGCCTTTCCTCATTGTTGACTTTTCTTATATTCCAAAATTAGACACAAAACGTTGGTACCTTTTTTTACAAATCTGCCCTGTGCACCTTGCTCTGTGGTGCTGACCCTAAATGAATGTACAACCAGTCGGGGCTCATATTGAGGATGACGTGTTCATTCTCTTCTCAGAAAGGCAAGGTAAAGCTTAATTCCCCTCTTTTCACGTCGGTATGAATGTACGTACTCCTACACCAACATTAAGCGAGGAAGCCAGCAATGTAGCGCTTATGAGGATTATGCAAGTCCAAATTGGACATAGTGCTCTGTGAGGGTCGTGGCAAGCTATTCTCCTCTTCTACTGCTGGGTACACAAGATAAGTGTGAAAGTGAGAGTGCAAAGTGGCTTCGCAACATCTGGTCACTATGTGTAGCAATATCATAACCACTAATACAAAAGCAAAATACTGCGGATGCTGGAAATCTGAAATAAAAACAAAAAATGCTGGAAATACTCAGCAGGCCAGGCAGCATCTGTGGAGAGAGAAACAGAGCTAACGTTTCAGGTCGATGACCCGCAGGGTATTTCCAGCATTTTCGATTTTAATATCATAACCATGCTTTTTTTTAAATACTTCTATAGTGTCACTATAGAAGGTAGCCAAAGCAAATCTTCTCCGGTGTTGTCCATTTAACTGCCCAACGCTAATAGATAATCACTGCTGCTTGAATGGAGTCCATGGGAGCAGAAATTTGCATGGGTTTTCCATTTAGTTCCTACTGACATTGACATTGACATTGACATTGACATTGACATTGAAGCACTGAGCACACTCGATCAACTCCGCTGGGCAGATCACATAGTTCGCATGCCAGACACGAGACTCCCAAAGCAAGCGCTCTACTCGGAGCTGCTTCACGGCAAACAAGCCAAAGGTGGGCAGAGGAAACGCTACAAGGACACCCCCAAAGCCTCCCTGATAAAGTGCGACATCCCCACCGACACCTGGGAGTCCCTGGCTCAAGACCACCCTAAGTGGAGGAAGTGCATCCGGGAGGGCGCTGAGCGCTTCGAGTCTCATCGCCGAGAGAATGCAGAAATCAAGCGCAGGCAGCGGAAAGAGCGTGCGGAAAATCTGTCCCACCCACCCTTACCCTCAACGACTATCTGTCCCATCCTGTGACAGTCTGTGGCTCTTGTATTGGACTGTTCAGCCACCAAAGAACTCACGTCAGGAGTGGAAGCAAGTCTTCCTCGATTCCGAGGGACTGCCTGTGATGATGGTGATGATGACTGCCTATCCCGCTCCAGCTCCAGGTTAAGATTAGTTTGAGGTTCCTCATTTAAACACGTGGGCATAGATATTCACCTTGGGCGTTATTGCATGGACTGGCCATTATATGCCGCACCCCATATTCAGTCCTGTTGAATTCAATGAAAGTGATTGTTGGGAAGGCTGTCTGAGAGACGGCCCATGTGATACTGGTCATTCTGCGCTACCACGGGAGAAGAATTTCTACACCCAAATCAGATTTCCATTCTCGATTGCTATGCACTGATTTCCACTAGAAATGTAGATAATGAATCAGGACATGATCTACTTCACCAATGTGTCCCGCATGGTAAAATAGCCTGCCAGCACAGACCACCAAGACTAATGCACAAAGAATGGCATTTAGACCAGGTACTGGAGGGTTGCCAATGCCTGTGGAACAGTACCCTCGCTAGAGTGGGGGAAAGAGAAAACTTGAGTCCCCTAAATAAAGAACTCGAGTTATAAATCTTTGATCTAGTTACAAATCTAGTTATAAATCTATAACAATGTCACGGAGTTTCTGACTTGCCCAGGCTGGGACTCTGTTTCTGGTCTAAGTTCCATTGTATCCGCGTTGATCAACACTGAAAATGACGTGTACAATAATTCTAGTTGCAGATGTGAGTAAAACTGATTTATCAGATTATGACTGCAACAGCTGAGTAACTCGGCAGAACACTCATTAAAAGGGCTTCTTTGTAATCTTTTGAGACCAATAAAAAGACACCTCGATAAGTCAAAAAAATGTCAAGCAGTTTTGTGTTTAAAAAAATAAAAGGAAGGCAAAAATGACGTAATCAATTGTTGCAGACTTATCTGCAAACCATTAACCACAAATGACTAACCTCGAGAATTGGCATCGTCCTTGACATTGACATGAGAATGTAAAAGATCCCACGCACTATTTCGGAGAAGAGCAGGGGCGTTTTCCCCGGTGTCCTGGGGCCAAGATTTATCACTCAACCAACATTACTAAAACAGATTATCTGATCATTATCTCAGTGTTGTGGGACCTTGCTGTGTGCAAATTGGCTGTGGAGTTTCCTGTATTACATCAGTGCCTGTACTTCAAAAGCTCTTATTGGCTTTAAACGCTTTAGGGCATCCTGAGGTCGTGAAAGGTGATATATAAATGTACGTGTTTTCTTTATCGGTTAAGTTGTAAAAAATAGTATGAAATTTATCATGGAAAGCTTTGGAAATGTAATTACTGCTAACTGTTACATACAGCCTGGGGTGACATGCTTTTGAAGAAATGTGGGGTTTGTAAATAGTTAGGAATTTCAACATTACTCAAAATTTGTTTGTTTTTATTGCATTTCCAGTGGGTTTGTCTTGAACAGTTGTCCTGGGTCCTTCTCTCTATCTCTCTTCCACAAACATTAACTAGACCCGACATGAACTAAATTGCTCTTTTATACTTTAGAACTGGTAATTTCTTTGCGAGATCTGTGAGATTTATTTATATGAAAAAGAACTGAAATGAAAAGTTTATTCTTCCCAAAAATGAGAACCTGAGCTGGTACAGAGACAGTGTTGTGACTGAGATCTTCGGCTGAGATTCTGAGAGATTCAATATTTGCATTTCTGAATTTTTGCACGGCAGCGTTGTAAGACATTTCCTTTCAGCGTATCCATATAGACTTAACCTGGTGTCAATCTCTCATGACATTCTTCACCAACATTAATAGAAGATGCATACATTTCTGTAATCTGTATGCTTTGGCATAAAGGAGCATTTTTAAATTATTTAAACACGCTGATTTCCACATCTATATTGCCTGCCTTTTCCCACTTCAGTCCCTCCATTCTCGAGAACTTTATCTGTACTTTTGTCACCTATAGACATTCTCATGTCCCATCACTGGCTCCAGAAACTCCAAGTGATCTAAGCCCCAGCCGTCACGTCCAGTCCCACACAAACTCCTCACTCTTAATGTGATGGGGACTGGATGCCAATATAGATGTGAGGACAGAGGTATCCATCACCCCTGTCCCCACATCTATATTGGCATCCAGTACCCATCATATTAAATTTTAATGCCGTCTTTCGGATGAGACATTCAACCGAGGCCCCGTCTGCTCTCAAGTGGACGTAAAGATGGCATGGCATTATTTCTAAGAAGAGCAGGGGAGTTATCCCCGGTGTCCTGGCCAATATTTATCCCTCAATCAACATAACAAAAGAAAACAGATTATCTGGTCATTATCACATTGCTGTTTGTGGGAGCTTGCTGTGCGCGAATTGGCTGTTGCGTTTCCCACATTACAACAGTGACTACACTCCAAAAGTACTTCATTGGCTATAAAGCGTTTTGAGACGTCTGGTGGTCGTGAAAGGCGTTATTTAAATGCAAGTCTTTCTTTCTAAATCCCTCTATGAGCACATTTCACCCTATCTCTTCCAGTTTGATGTCCTTTCTCGCACCACTCAATCCTGCCCTCTTGTGCACCCTCCTTCTAACTGCCCCACCATTGGTGACACTGTCTTCAGCTACCTCTGTCCCACAGTCTGGAACTCCCTCCCGAAACCTTTCCAATTCTCTACATCTTTAAAAAGTGTTCTCTCTGTTCATGGCTCAGCACATGTATCCTGAGCTGTTTCCTACATTACAACAGTGACTACACTTCAAAAAGTACTTCATTGGCGGGAAAGCGCTTTGGGATGTCCTGAGGTCGGGAAAGGCGCCCTGTAAAATGCAAGTTATGAAAATATTTATTTCTTGGGACCATCTAGCCTGTTATTCCAATTTATATGAGACTCATCTAAATAGCTGTGTGACTGCCTCAAAATGCTTTGGGTTAAAATTTCTGCTGGGGTCCTTCTGATCTCCCACCATAATTTTGATAAAACTCCAGAGAAACGGAGTAAATGGTCATTAGCCTGAAATTTCCTTGTAGCGGAGGAGTTGTGGCATGGCAGGGCAGGACTTCTACTGCCCTTCTAGTCTCATTGAAACCATGTGTGTTGCTGGGCGAGTTCAGCACCTGGTGAGCCGTGCGCTGGGGCATATTAAAATAGTAAATGCGCCCTGCAAGAAGCGTAGGACCATCATTTGAATAAGATATTCTGCTCTTTAAGCATGTCCGACGGGCAGTCCTGGTGTCAATGGAGATGCCAATACCAATATAGTGGGCAAATGGGAAATTGTTCAACCTCCGTCGCCTCCGGTCCAGATCCAAGGTTGTCCCATCCTCTGAATTACAGTATGCAGACGGCACTTGCGTTTGTGCACACTCAGAGGTCAAACTGCAAACCATCGTCAACACCTTCGCCGGAGCATATGAGAGTATGGACCTTACACTAAACATCCATAAGACAAAAGTTCTCTACCAACCTGCCCCCCCCCCCCCTCCCCACACAGTACTGCCCCCCCGATTATCAAGATCCATGACGACGTGGACCATTTTCCATACCTCGGGAGTTTACTGTCAACAAGGGCAAACAGCGACGACAAAGTCCAACACCGCCTTCAGTGTGCCAGTGCAGCCTTCGGTCACCTAAGTAAGAGAATGTTTGAAGACCAGGATCTCAAACCCGGCACCAAGCTCATGGTCTACAGAGCAGTAATGATACCCGCCATCCTATATGCTTCAGAGACATGAGCAGGCACCTCAAAACACTGGAGTAGTACCACCAACGCTGCCTCCATTGGCAGGTTAGGAGCACCAAGCAGTGTTCTCACTCAGGCCAACATTCCCAACATTGAAGCATTGACCACGCTCAATCAGTTCCGATGGACGGACCACATCGTCTGCATGCCCGATATTAGACTCCCAACAAGCGCTCTACTCAGAGCTCCAACACGGCAAACGAACCCTCAAAGCCTCCTTGATAAAGTGCAACATCCCCACCAAACCTGGGAATCCCTGGCCCAAGACCGCTCAAAGTGGAGGAGAAGCATCCAGGAAGACGCCGAACACCTCGGGTCTCTTCGCCGGGAGCACGCGGAAGCCAAGCCCAAACAGCGGAAGCATCGCACGTCAACCCAAGCACCCGACCCACCCATCCCTCCAACCACCGTCTGCCCCACCTGTGACAGAGACTGTAGGTCCCGCATTGGACTCATCAGTCACCTGAGAACTCATATTAGTGTGGAAGCAAGTCATGCTCGGCTCCGAGGGACTGTCTAAGAAGAAAGAAGGCAGGCGCAGCACTTCCGGCTCGTAATGTGTATGCACGTCCTGCCCATCATATTGAAAGCGCGGGCGGTCGTTTAGTGCCTGAAAAACGGGCACCGCACGATCAAATTTCCAGGCCACAGTTTCTGCAATGGCCAACAACATTATTTACTATCTAGGCAGGAATACTGCAAATTTTGATAGGCTTCAATACACGGGTACTGGACCTAATCGAATGAGAATGGCTTCATACATTAGCAGCTGTAAAGGACATAGAATGGAGACTGACAGGAGAGTGTGAAGCCAACCACAATTTACAAAGGCTGAGCTGCTTATTTTGATGAAACAATTCAGCAGATTCATAACTGCTTTCTTTGGAATCAAATCAGCATCACCAACCACAAAAGCGGGACTAAAGTCAACAAGTATTGAACATTGCACAAGCTCTACAGGAGTGCCATAACTGGATCCATGGGTGGCCAGGATCAGCGTGCAATATAGTTTTAAAAAGAGGCCCACTGCTCAGAAAAAATGCCACTCACCAGCACTCCATTTGCATTCTTGCCACATTGTCCACATGCTCGACACAAGACTTCCAAAGCAAGCGCTCTACTCGGAACTCCTACACGGCAGGCGAGCAGAGGAAACGTTTCAAGGACACCCTCAAAGCCTCCTTGATAAAATGCAACATCCCCACCGACACCTGGGAGTCCCTGGCCCAAGACCACCCTCAGTGGAGGAAGAGCATCCGGGAGGGCACTGAGCACCTCGAGTCTCGTCGCCAAGAGCATGCAGAAAGCAAGAGCAGACAGTGGAAGGAGCGTGCGGCAAACCAGACTCCCCACCCACCCTGTCTGTCCCACCTGTGACAGAGACTGTAATTCCCGTATTGGACTGTACAGTCACCAGCGAACTCACTTTTAGAGTGGAAGCAAGTCTTCCTCGATTTCGAGGGACTGCCTATGATGATGTTGATGATTTGCATTAGACAGGTTAAGTGAACATGGCAGATGGAATATAATGTGGAGAAAAGTGAATTCATACACTTTGGTAGAAAATCGAAAAGCAGACTATTTTTTAAATGTTGCGAGATTGGGAAATGTTGGTATTCAGAGGGAGCTGGGTGCCCTTGTACACTAATCACTGAAGGTTAACATGCAGATACAGCAAGTAATTAGGAAAGCAAATGGTATGTTAGCTTTTATTACCAAAGGATTGACGTATAAGAGCAAAGAAGTCTTACTACAATTATATAAGGCCTTGGTGAGACCACATGTGGAATACTGTGTACAGTCTCCTTAACTAAGAAAGGATATACTTGCCTTAGAGGGAGTACAACAAAGGTTCACCAGACTGATTCCTGGGATGGGATACTGTCCTATGAGAAAAGATTGTGGAGACTAGACCTATATTCCCCAGTGTTTAGAAGAATGAACGTTAATGTCATTGAAACATGCAAAATTCTTACAGAATTACAGAACTAAGGGTCACAGTGTCAAAATAAGGGATTGGCCATTTAGGACTGAGATGAGGAGAAACGCCTTCACTCAGAGGTTGGTGAATCTTTGGCATTCTCTACCCCAGAGGGCTGTGGAGGCTCAGTCGTTGAGCATATTCAAGGCAGAGATCGATAGATTTTTGAATATTAAGGGAATCGAGGGATATGGGGATAGTGCAGGAAAGTGGAGTTGAGGTAGAAGATCAGCCAAGATATTGAATGGTGGAGCAGGCTCGAGGGGCCGTATGGCCGACTCCTGCTCCTATTTCTTACATTCTTATTTGTAGTACATGTTGGGTCCAACTGATCAACAGAGCGATGTCTTTCTTATCCCTACGGATGGGTTGTCATTCAACATCCATGCATCTATTCTGGCGGAGGAGTAAATTACAGCCGAGACTTTCCACATGAGCAGACAGTGGCCAAAATGTTTTCAGTAGATGCTCCACTGGGCATCCCACTTGGCCCCAACACTTATACCAGTTACCCCCATAAGTGGAGTTGGAGGTATGTTGGGCTGGATTTTCGGCTTTGTTCATTTCGGGGCGCTAATGGCAGCAGGGCGGTAAATTTGCGCTCGGGAACAGTTTGCACCTTAGTCAGCAAAATTCATCAGCTGGGCCCTGAGTGTGGGGCGGGGCACTAAGGGAGGCGTTGCACACCTCTCTCAGGGCGCTAGACCGGCTGAGCAAGTGAAAATCCTGAGCTAAACAGCCATCCTCGGTACACTCTGAGAGAGACCTGGATTGGGGGGGGGGGGGGGGGGACCTGAAAAAAACACCAGAAACATTCCCAATAAATAACTCAAGCCACCACAACATAAATCGCAAAAAAAAACAATCGCACTTACCTGAGGTCGACATTACTGACCTCACAGCAGCCGCTACAGCTCAGACCGCCCGCTTTCACAGGCAGTCCCAGCAGGGGGCGCTACGGAGTGGGCAGCAGTCAAAAATCGATCCGGTGTCACAACCAGCGGTGTTGCACACCGGCTCACCTCTTCCGGACAGTAATGCTCCGCGCCCCGCCGAAACCGGCCCGGAAAACTCCGGCGGGGCGCTGGAAGCTGGCCGCCCGCCCAGAAGAACTCCGGGGTGAAAACAGAGGCGGCAACGAGCCAAAAATCCAGCCCAATATGTTCACCTAAATTTGGATAGGTGTATTATAATTACACACAGATGACAGGAAGCATATATTCCCTGTCATTTGCACCTTAACAATGTTATGCACAGGGGGCATCTGTTTGTCCTTCGCACTCAACATTGATATGGCTGGACGATCAGAACTTTAACTCTGAAAGGAGTTAAATCAATAACAATTTCAATATGTTTTGGGGAAAAAAATGATCTGGCTGCCCCAGAGGTCACAGGCCACACCCTCTTCCTCTGTCAGATCCAGGGAGCCCACCTCAACAATGCAACTGAGCCAGGGTACAGAATTTTGGACATGGTTGAGTACACCCTTGTGGGGGAGGTGGGAGTACCTCCCCATTGAAGGAGTGCTGAACTTTGCACCCCGCAAGTCACAAGAGGATTTTAAATCCTTGTTGAAGGAAGAAATCAGTACCATTGACACAAAGACTATTGGAATAGGAAATCACTGAGGTTACATTGTTCACTAAAGACTGACTGAAGCCCAAGACTTTAAAATAAAACTCTTCAAATATTAGCAGAACATTGTTGTTATAAATGAGTTAGCACTTCCATCAAATAGCAAGCAAAAGAATTTCATGCAAACATACGAATTCCTTGTAGAATAATATTTGAAGAGATTAATTTTTTAGGCATAACTTCCTTAGCTACAGTTTGGCAAACTGTTAGATTAGCAGATATTGGCGGGTTCAGCCTTCAGGAACAACCAAAATAAAACTGTCGACTTTTATCCCACAATATCCCAGTTCAATATAACAATATGAAATGTTCAGCCACGGAAAATTCAGAGATACCATTCTAAGCACCATCTTGGCTGTGTAGTGTTATTTTTATTTGCAATGAAATGTAGAGTGAATGATGAAATGGATTGAAGGTTCAATATTAAAAATCATCTTAATATATAACTGATATATTTTTCTTCAATCACCATCCACACAAAAACCTGGCTCAAGCATAACATATTTTTGGCAATAGTTGTATGTTCATCAGGATCCAACTGGGCTGTATTATATTAGTGCAGCAAAGAGCTTCAGTGACTCCACGTTTCAATAGGAATATCTACTCAAACCCCTATTAAAGTCTGCAAAATGATTTAAAGGTGATGCGGACTTTATGGGGCCTATGACCGTGTATGCCTGCGATGTGCACGCGCGAAAACCCGGAACTTGCGATCTGCCAAATTTCAGCTCGACAGATTGTACGAATGCCCAGCGAATGTCCACGGAACCCTTATGCCTGGTTAAAGCAGGCGTAAGACCTTCTTTTACCAGCATAAAGGTTTAAATAAATATTAAAATACATTATTTTAAATCATTTAATCATTTAAAAACCTTTAAAATTGGTTTAAGTTATTTTTAGTCCCTTTTAAAAAGTGTTTAAATTTACTTTTCATAAAGTTAAATTTTTGTTTTAATTGTTTAATTTAACTTGTATTTTAATTCATTTTAAACATTTGCTGATTTATTTTTATTTCAGTTGTGTGAAAATATATTTTTTTATGTGATTCCTAGTATGCTCATGGGGATACGTGAATGAAATCTCTATAAGCATAATAGGAATCCCCCTTTGTCATTGGTTGGGCCGATCCATGTGATCTCAGGGACGCTTGTGAACTACCTGCGCCCCTGGGATACGCTGGCTTTTACGCAGGTGTACACCCGCAGGCCCAGGAGCACGAGTCTTCGAAGGTCTGGGGCCATTAGGGAAGTACAGATTTTACTTGCGGTTCGGAGGCACTTGCCCGCGGGAAGCCTCCAACCACAATTTCAGGTCCAATGTATTTCCAAAATGCAATATTTTGGGAGGGGGTGGGGGTGCGGTGGGTGGGGGGGTAACAGCCAGGAGGCGAGAGTTCCTGCGCCAGGCACGAAATAACGCGCTCAACTTCCTCTGTGGGGGGCTAAGGGGGTGGAGGCACAGGGAGAGGAGCTCGGCGCCAAGCACAGGGATGTGTAGCACTGCCGCGTAGAAGGGGCCCACCCCTTCATTAAAGGTTAGGGCCGAGCTGCCGACTTTGTGGGTCCCTTGCTGGACCACCGGGGAGCGGAGTGCCGTGGCACCAGCAGAGTGCCGGGCTGCCAAATCCCGGCATGAACCCCGCGTTGAAGGAGGCAACAAACCGCGAGCGGTAAGTCGGACAATTTTTTTTTCCCACGCGCGCCACCTCCCCTTTAACTGTCCGCCCACGAGCACCCGGCCGCCATGTACGCGCCCCCTGAACACCGTCGCTGTCATTGCCCGCCGGACGGGGCCACTCCCAAGTTTTGGCTTGGGGGCGAAAACTGGTCGCTGCGCACAGTGATGACATTGTCATCACCGGCGCAGTGAAGGGGGGGCATTACCGGTTACCGTCGCCTCGAAACTCCTGCAGGGGGCGCTAACAGGAGGTGCAAACAACACCAATTTCTCCCGCTTAATATTTACAAACACACACAACATAATGCAATCTGCATCTCCTGTGCTCTGGGCAGTGTTGCGTGTGGTAGCACTTCATTTAAGTGCTCCTTCTGCCAAACAGCCCGCAGATAGAGGTGTAAGTTGAACAGCTGCCCATTGCACTGACTAATGCCTACAAATTGAAAATTTTATTTCTGAACAAAGTTGATTGGAATTGGCTCGCTGTTGATGACTATTAAAATTTATCAATTGTACATTGTACTGTGCCATGATTATAGTGGACTCACATTGCTTAATAATAAATGTTTTGAAAAGGGTATATTTCATTTAGATTACACACTATGTGGGCATTGTGTTATATATCCTTTCATCATCATCATCATAGGCAGTCCCTCAGAATCGAGGAAGACTTGCTTCTACTCTTAAAAAGAGTCATTAGGTGGCTGAACCGTCCAATACGAGAACCACAGTCCTTGTCACAGTTGGGACAGATAGTCATTGAGGGAAGGGGTGGGTGGGACAGGTTTGCCGCACGCTCTTTTCGCTGCCTGAGCTTGATTTCTGCATGCTCTCGGCAATGAGACTCGAGGTGTTCAGCGCCTTCCCGGATGCACTTCCTCCACTTAGGGCAGTCTTTGGCCAGGGACTCCCAGGTGTCAGTGGGGATGTTGCACTTTTTCAGGGAGGCTTTGAGGCCTTTTAGTACATAGCTAAATCACTGCACATCGCGGATGATTGGAAGGGATCCAGCATGAATTAATTTTGCAGTGTTAGTCCAAGGTCGGGTGCGGAGGTCGGTTGGGGGGGCGGAGGTTGGGAGCGGTCGGTCGGGGGGAAGGTCGGGAGCGGAGGTTGGGAGCGGGGGGAGGGGGGGTCGGGAGCGGAGGTCCGGAGCGGGGGGTCGGGAGCGGAGGTCGGGAGCGGGGGGGTCGGGAGCGGAGATCGGGAGCGGGCGGTCGGGAGCGGAGGTCGGCGTCGGAAGTGGAGGTCGGGAGCGGGGGGTCGGGAGCGGAGGCGGGCGGTGGGGGAAGGTCGGGAGCGGGGGAAGCGGGGGTCGGGTCGAGGGTGGGGTGGTCTGATGGGGGGGGTGGGAGCAGGAGTCAAGTCGGGTCGGGTACCAGTCCGGAGGAAGCAGGAGCTGGGCGTGGGAGGCAGCCTTATCAACGCAGCCCCAGTGAGGCCATTCGGCCAGGGCTAGGGGCTGCGTGCTTTGGGCCCCTCCCACACAGTTTCGGGCGCCTGGAGCTACTGCACATGTGCGCCCATTGTAGCGCGCATGTCCAGAGGTCCTGGCACTGTTTTCAGCGCAGGGACCTGGCTCCGCTCCCTACAGCTCGTGCTGCGCCGCGCCAAGGGCCAGAGGACCTGCAGGGAGCCGGAGAATAGGTAAGTTTTTTTTAGGCGCACTTTGTGGCGTGAAAAACGGGCGTCCAGGTCGGGGCTGCGCCGTTCTAGGCGCTGCCTGAAACTTGGGCCCCATGAGTGCCTCTGCGTTGATTTTCCTGAGTTGCCGTCGCTGTTTTGGGGCTACATTGATGTTAATGACGGAGCGGATTAGGTGGCGGATGTCACCGAGAACAAGCAGAAACCAAGCGTAGACAGTGGAAGGAGCACACGTCAACCCAGGCTTCCCGTCCACCCTTTCCTTCAATCATCTGTGACAGAGACTGTCGGTCCCGCATTGGACTCCTCAGTCACCTGAGAACTCACTTTTAGAGTGGAAGCAAGTCATCCTCAAGACTGCCTATGATGATGATGCTGTCTTGTGGATGAGACGTTAAACCGAGGCCCCGTCTGCTCTCTCAAGTGGACATAAAAGATCCAATGGCACTATTTTGAAAAAGAGCAGGGAAGAGTTCTCCCCGGTGTCCTGCCCAATATTTATCCCTCAATCAACGTAACAAAAACAGATTATCTGATCATTATCACATTGCTGTTTGTGGGAGTTTGCTGTGCGCAAATTGGCTGCCGCATTTCCCACATTACAACAGTGACTACACTCCAAAAGTACTTCAATGGCTGTAAAGCGCTTTGAGATGTCCAGTGGTCATGAAAGGCGCTATATAATAGCGGATGCATTGACAGTCATTTTCCAACATTCCATTGACTCTGGATCAGTTCCTATCGAGTGGAGGGTAGCCAATGTAACCCCACTTTTTAAAAAAGGAGGGAGAGAGAAAGCAGGGAATTATAGACCGGTCAGCCTGACCTCAGTAGTGGGTAAAATGATGGAATCAATTATTAAGGATGTCATAGCAGCGCATTTGGAAAATGGTGACATGATAGGTCCAAGTCAGCATGGATTTGTGAAAGGGAGATCATGCTTGACAAATCTTCTGGAATTTTTTGAGGATGTTTCCAATAAAGTGGACAAAGGAGTACCAGTTGATGTGGTATATTTGGACTTTCAGAAGGCTTTCGACAAGGTCCCACACAGGAGATTAATGTGCAAAGTTAAAGCACATGGGATTGGGGGTAGTGTGCTGACGTGGATTGAGAACTGGTTGTCAAACAGGAAGCAAAGAGTAGGAGTAAATGGGTACTTTTCGGAATGGCAGGCAGTGACTAGTGGGGTACCGCAGGGTTCTGTGCTGGGGCCCCAGCTGTTTACATTGTACATTAATGATTTAGACGAGGGGATTAAATGTAGTATCTCCAAATTTGCGGATGACACTAAGTTGGGTGGCAGTGTGAGCTGCGAGGAGGATGCTATGAGGCTACAGAGTGACTTGGAAAGGTTAGGTGAGTGGGCAAATGCGTGGCAGATGAAGTATAATGTGGATAAATGTGAGGTTATCCACTTTGATGGTAAAAACAGAGAGACAGACTATCTGAATGGTGACAGATTAGGAAAAGGGAAGGTGCAACGAGACCTGGGTGTCATGGTACATCAGTCATTGAAGGTTGGCATGCAGGTACAGCAGGCGGTTAAGAAAGCAAATGGCATGTTGGCATTCATAGCGAGGGGATTTGAATACAGGGGCAGGGAGGTGTTGCTACAGTTGTACAGGGCCTTGGTGAGGCCACACCTGGAGTATTGTGTACAGTTTTGGTCTCCTAACTTGAGGAAGGACATTCTTGCTATTGAGGGAGTGCAGCGAAGATTCACCAGACTGATTCCCGGGATGGTGGGACTGACCTATCAAGAAAGACTGGATCAACTGGGCTTGTATTCACTGGAGTTCAGAAGAGTGAGAGGGGATCTCATAGAAACGTTTAAAATTCTGACGGGTTTGGACAGGTTGGATGCAGGAAGAATGTTCCCAATGTTGGGGAAGTCCAGAACCAGGGGTCACAGTCTAAGGATAAGGGGTAAGCCATTTAGGACCGAGATAAGGAGAAACTTCTTCACCCAGAGAGTGGTGAACCTGTGGAATTCTCTACCACAGGAAGTAGTTGAGGCCAATTCACTAAATATATTCAAAAGGGAGTTAGATGAAGTCCTTATTACTCGGGGGATCAAGGGGTATGGCGTGAAAGCAGGAAGTGGGTACTGAAGTTTCATGTTCAGCCATGAACTCATTGAATGGCGGTGCAGGCTAGAAGGGCTGAATGGCCTGCTCCTGCACCTATTTTCTATGTTTCTATGTTTCTATAAATGCAAGTCTTGCTTTCTTTTAAATGCCAATAATCTGTCTTTTCTCTATACAGATGCTAACTGACCTACTGTGCCTTTCCTGCAATGTCTGTTTTTAGTTGCGATTTCTAGCATTTGCAATGGTTTTATTTTTCCTTTTTATGTTTAAATGTCTGTTGTATATAGGACTGAATTCCAGTGCCGAGCTCAAACCTTTCCAGGACAAAGCAGCCCACTTGATCGACACCCCGTTTACTGGCTTAAACATCCACCCCTCCACCACTGGCATACCGTGGCTGCAGTGCGTATTATCTACAGGTCCCACACCACCTCCAGTGCACCAGCGCAGCCTTCGGTCGCCTGAGCAACAGAGTGTTCGAAGATCAAGCCCTCAAATCTGGCACCAAGTTATAGCCTACAGGGCTGTAGTAATACCTGCCCTCCTGTATGGCTCAGAAACGTGGACCATATACAGTAGACACCTTAAATCGCTAGAGAAATACCTCCAACGAAGTTTCAGCAAGATCCTGCAAATCCCCTGGGAGGACAGACGCACCAACGTCATTGTTCTCGACTAGGCCAACATCCCCAGCATCGAAGCACTGACCACACTTGACCAGCTCCATTTGGCGGGCCACATTGTCTGCATGCCCGACACAAGACTCCCAAAGCAAACCCTCTACTCGGAACTCCTACACGGCCCCAGGTGGGCAGAGGAAACATTTCAACGACACCCTCAAAGCCTCCTTCATAAAGTGCAACATCCCCACCGACACCTGGGAATCCCTGGCCAAAGACCGCCCTAAGTGGAGGAAGAGCATCCGGGAGGGCACTGAGCACCTCGAGTCTCGTCGTAGCGAGCATGCAGAAAACAAGCGCAGGCAGCAGAAGGAGTGTGCGGCAAACCAGACTCCCCGCCCACCCTTTCCTCCAACGACTGTCTGTCCCACCTGTGACAGAGACTGTAATCCCCGTATTGGACTGTTCAGTCACCTGAGAACTCACTTTTAGAGTGGAAGCAAGTCTTCCTCGATTTCGAGGGACTCCTATGATGATGATGTTGTACTGTAGGAAACGTGCAGCCAAATTGGGCACAGCAAGCTCCCACAAACAGTAATGTGATAATGACCAGATCATCTGTTTTTAGTGACCATGATTGAGGGATAAATATTGGCCAGGACGCCGGGGAGAACTCCCCTCTTGTTCGAAATAATGCCACAAGAGCTTTTACGTCCACCTGAGAGGGCAGACAGGGCCTCAGGTTAATATCTCATCCGAAAGACGGCACCTCCAACACTGAGTACTCCCTCAGCACTGCACTGGAGTGTCAGCCTAGATTTGTTGTGCTCAAGGCTCTGGGGTGGAACTCAGAGGTGAGGGTGCTAGCAATGAGCCATGGCTGACACAGCTTGATGTGATGTAATGATACATCATGAACTACAAAAAACAAATTGCATCAATATCCGAATCATGACATCATGTACTGAAGGGCTCTTCAGCAAAAATCCTGCTCTACAAATTGTTAATCATTTGAACCCTTTCAAAATAAAATATAATTTAAGCTCTTTACAGTTTTTTTGATGAATTTACTTCTGGCTTATTTTGATTGTGGAAATGTCTTGCTATTCCTTAAATTTTTTCTGTATTCTAAATTTTCCAAAACATTCTATTTAATTTAGTGGCTTTTTACATCAATGTGTACATTCTTGTGTTTCATCAAAAGCACATTGGAAAAATGGGAATGAACGGTCAAAGTTCATCTGTGAAATGTAATACCATTTTGGACTTAAAAGGCAAGTCAGAAAGCACACAGCCAAATGTTATTATAAACAGAGCACTTTAATAGGAACATGACAATAATGAATAAAATACATCCTTTATCCAATTATTCCCATTAAACAACAAGCATTGAAAGTTTTGTACTGATAAAGCGCTGGAGTCATTTGAACTGATTTCAGGCAGAGGTTCTACATTGTATGATATCAGGGTGTAAAACTGATTCAGTGAACTCTTTAGAATTAGATCGACAGAATAAAACGTGCTGGCTATATGGTCTCTGTTTATAAAACAAATTAGCATTGATCAAGAGTCACAGTACTGTGTGGATAACCTTGTGCAAATTAAACTAACTATTGCTTCCGTTTAAAGTACTTGCACATATTGTCCAAGTAATGAATCACTTGTTGTTTTGGCTATGAGCCTTGACTATAAACTAATAACTTCTCTAGTGCTCATTAGTTTGGTCCAAAAAATTGAACTAGTTGCCAATGTTTTCTTAACACGCAAATTCCCATTATCTGGCATACATTTAAACATTAAAGTCTATCAGAACATAAGAACATAAGAATTAGGAGCAGGAATAGGCCATTCGGCCCCTCAAGCCTGTTCCGCCATTCAATAAGATCATGGCTGATCTTCGAACTCAACTCCTCTTTCCTGCACTAACCCCATATTGATCGATTCCCCCAGAGTCCAAAAATCTAGCTATCTCAGCCTTGAATATACTCAACCATTCAGTATCCACAGGCCCTTGGGATAGAGAATTCAAAAGATTCACAACCCTGACTGAAGAAATTCATCCTCATCTCAGTCTTCAATGGCCAACCCCTTATCCTGAGACTGTACCCCCTAGTTCAGCCAAGGGAAATGACCCCTCTGCATTTACTCTGTCAATCCCCTTCAGAATCTTACATGTTTCAATGAGATCACCTCTCATTCTTCTAAACTCCAGAGAGTGTAGGCCCAATCTACTGTGGTATAAATTTGTGCAAAATAAAGGAGTCGCATTGGTCCTATTTAATGAAGGTATGGAAGGGTAAGTGATCGTCTGGCAATTATTCCAAATATCAGTATAGTAAACAGGATTTTGCTCGAGAAGGCCTTACCTTGAAGCTCTGATTGAGCAAACTAGTGTCAGCATTACCACGTGTTTCTCGCAGTGAGATGGACGGCACAAGCTGGTTTAGGGACAAGAAGCTCCCAAGTGATGGTCACCACTCGGTGCTGTGAGTTACAGCTCCAACCACCTCATACCCAATAACAGTCGCTCATCGCCCTTCCTGGAACCTCCAGAGCCATTAACTGGTGAACCGAGTACACCAGAAAAGGAATGTCTGTGGCATTACTCATTTATGTCAGTACATTATTGAGGACATAGACAGACTGGTGGAATGGGCGAACACGTGACAGAAAAGTGCAAAGTGATATATTTTAATCGAAAGAATGAGGAGAGGCAATATAAACGAAAGGGTACAATCCTAAAGGGGGTGTATGAACATAAAGACCTGGGGGTATGTGTGCACAAATCGTTGAAGGTGGCAGGGCAGGTTGAGAAAGTGGTTAAAAAAGCTTACGGGATCCTTGGCTTCATGACTAGAGGCATAGAGTACAAAAGCGTGGCAATTATGCTGAACCTATATAAAACACTGGTTCGGCTTCAACTGGAGTATTGTGTCCAATTCTGGGCACCGCACTTTAGGAAGGATGTGAAGGCTTGGAAAGGGTGCAGAAAAGATTTACGAGAATGATTCCAGGGATAAGGGACTTCAGTTACATGGATAGACTGGAAAAGCTGAGGTTGTTCTCCTTAGAGCAGAGAAGGTTCAGAGATTTGATGGAGGTGTTCAAAATCATGAGGGGTCTGGACAGAATAGATAGAGAGAAACTGTTCCCATTGGAAGAAGGGTCAAGGACCAGAGGAAACAGATTTAAGGTGATTGGCAAAAGAACCAAAGGAGACATAAGAAAAAACTTTTTTACGCAGCGAGTGGTTAGGATCTGGAATGCACGGCCTGAGAGGGTGGTGGAGGCAGACTCAATCGCGGCTTTCAAAAGGAAATTGGAAAAGTACCTGAAAGACAAAGATTTGCCGGGCTACGGGGAAAGGGCGGGGAAGTGGGACTAGCTGAGGTGCTCTTGCAGAGAGCCGGCACGGGCTCGACGGGCCGAATGGCCTCCTTCCGTGCTGTCACTATTCTAGAATTCTATTCTATGATTCTTGCCACCCCTCTGGGACAAGAAAGATTCTCAGAGACCTAAAGATCGCCTAAAGGTATACAAGGCAACTGGAGGCTTCTTTGGCAAAGTTGAGGCAACATCACTATCTAGGTGACAGCATAAACACCACTGGGATGTGTAGTTATTCGGCATCATGCACACAGCTGGTTTTATAGCTATGAGTGAGGAGCTAATGAGAAATCCAGTGTAAACAACCAGTAAATAAAATGGATGGTGTGGGGTGGAGTGAGAGGGCAGTGTTGTGAACAGGGAGAAGGTTGGAGAACGAAGGCAGGTGGCCAGAGGTGGGTAAGGCTAGTGGAGCATCCAGGAAACAGTGATCATACTTAATTCATTTCAATATAAAAAAAACTGAAGAGTAGAGGGAACAGTTAAAGATAAAGGTACTGGACCGAGAAAAAATAAAGAATTTCAATTAAATAAAAATGGAGTGGAGCTAGAAACGTTGGCAGATAAGACGTTGAACAATCAACTCCAGGGCTTAAGGTAAAACCAGAAATCAAAACAGAAAATGGAGGGGATGCAAAAATGAAACTGGAAAGGCTAAGAGGGGGCATAAAAAAAGATTGGCAGGGAACATAGAGAGAAATTATGGTAAAAGATCTTATAGATACAAAAAAATAATTGAAGAAAAGGTAGAGACACATAAAACAAAATCTAGTAATGGAGCATGAAGGAATGACAAAGTTACTGAAAAGGAATAACTTGCATTTGTATACCGACAAAAACTCATTTTGACTTAGAAATTGGACCGTGTTTAAGTTCGATGCAGTGGCTGCTGTTTGCAGTTAAACAGGCCGGCGGCGGAAATTGGTCCACTGGCCTCACTTGTTTATCGCCGGTGAGCTGCAGTTTCCAGTCACGGCCCCAGAGACAGCTCGCATGTTGTGGCTGGGACGAAAGTTGAAGCCAGCAGGTAAGTCTGGGTGGGGGGGGGGGTGGGGGAGGGGCCGGCGGAGACAATCAGGAGGGGGCGAACACGGGTTGATAGCGGCTGTGGTTCTAACATAGAGCCTCTCCTGCTCCACCTGTCTCCATATTTAACCGAGTATAGATTTGTTCACTTACCCTTTTTGGGGGGGCATCCTCCAGTGGTCCCTTTGAGGACCGCAGAGTTAGAAGATCCCTTTGAGGACCACTGGTTTGGTTGCTGGGCGCCCAGGAAAATTGCACGGGCATCGTCTGCGGTCAGTCACAATCCAGTTTGGCAAAGGAGACTGGCGCAGGTGTTAGGCCCCCGATCGACACAGGCAACGGGCCGAACATCTGTTTCAGGCAAGTGCCCTGGGCGACTACAAAGCGTCGTTTCCAATATGGCTCGTGGCAAACCTGCGGTGCGGATTGCGTGTACACACACCGAACGCCATATTAGGCCCTTCAGCCTCTGCTTCTTGTCCGTGAAACAGGTGCCGAACATTCGAATTTCCAACACATTGTCTGGGTACACACATGGAGAAAAGACATTCGGCGAGATACCCGAGCACAGCTCACATCCATAAGACCTTGCCCAAGCCTTGCTCCTTGCCTTCGGGGCAGCAGAGAGAAATTGGCAAGTAAAGGCTAACGTAACTTTGGATGCTACAAATACTAGAGAGGTTTTCAGTTGATTCAACAACTAAAAGCCTTTAGCAATGTCAATGGAGATTCAGTGCTGTATTTCATGCTGTAACTTTGGTCAGGAAAACTGATGCCAGTATTTACAGAGTTAGAAGCATCAATGTTATAGTAAAGGAAAATGTATGCTTTAAAAATATGCTAAGGGGGTTAACTTCACAGGAAATGCATCATCGGTAAAAATATTCCAGGAGAACTTATGTCAGATGTAGTTAATTAAAATGATTGATCTGCTAATGTCTCAACCTTTATTGACTTTATAACAATCGTTCAACATCTGTATACTTTAATGAATTCAGTAAGATTATGAAAGAAAGCAGATGAAAACATGCCAAATGTATCCGAAAGTAAATGAAAAAAATACATGGGCTGACCCAATAATTGCTTCAGCCATGTTGGGGTCAGGTTTGTTTCAGTTGCTGAACATACATATGGCATAGTTTACCCTTGAATATTAATGGCACAGGATTCCTTTTGATTTTAGTAAGTCTGCACTAGCAGCTCAAAAAAAAAATCAAAAGCACAACATCCTTTTCCAGTCTGTGATTCCGAGGTACAGTACTGAGTCTGTACTGAATCAAAAGGCTGGTGTCTGTCTTCCGAACAGTTTAACATTGCTGCTCATACCAGAAATATGTTTCATATTGTCTACCTATTAGCGACTATTCATGTTTTATACGAAAAAGTTTAGCAAATGATAAAGTGTCGTACGATTGCAGTACTGCTCTAATTTTTAATAAATGTTAAAAATAAGGGATATGATTCTGGCAGACGTCACCTGAAGCTGCCTTTTGCTTTCCTCTGTGTTTGCGAGAAATGTTCTTTATTACTTCCCCCTCTCCTTTATTCTGTTCCTTTTTAAATGCTGTTTATCGGGTAATATCTTGTAGTCCTGAGGAGGAGGAGGAGTCTTAAGGTCTGAAATGTTGACTGGCTCCTGTTTTTCCCTAGATGCTGCCTGGCATGCTGTATTTTCTTGGGTTTTTTTGGTTTTGTTTACTTATGTTGTGTCGTTCTGTTTGAGAGGCGTCCATTTTCAACAGCTCCTGCCCTGGTTTAGCAGTTCTGAGCATCAGTAGATGTTCTGGGGTGGGTTAGCCCTGCAATTATTTTTCATTTTCAAGTATATATCCCATTCCCTTGTGAAAGTTACTATTGAATCTGCTTCTGCCACTCTATAAAATATTTTACCATTCCTTCTGGGATGTGGGCGTCGCTGGCAAGGCCGGCATTTATTGCCCATCCCTACTTGCCCTTGAGAAGGTGATGGTGAGCCACCTTCTTGAACCGCTGCAGTCCGTGTGGTGAAGGAACTCCCACAGCGCTGTTAGGGAGGGAGTTCCAGGATTTTGACCCAGCGACGGTGAAGGAACGACGATAAATTTCCAAGTCAGGATGGTGTGCAACTTGGAGGGGAACTTGCAGCTGATGGTGCTCCCATGAGCCTGCTGCCCTTCTGGGCTGTGTTGGGTGTTCTGGGCTGTGCTGCGTGTTCTGGGCTATGCTGTGTGTTCTGGGCTATGCTGCGTGTTCTGGGCTATGCTGCGTGTTCTGGGCTATGCTGCGTGTTCTGGGCTATGCTTGATGTTCTGGGCTATTCTGCGTGTTCTGGGCTGTGCTGCGTGTTCTGGGCTGTGCTGCGTGTTCTGGGGTGTGCTGGGTGATCTGGGCTGTGCTGCGTATTCTGGGCTTTGCTGCATGTTCTGGGCTATGCTGGTTGTCCTGGGCTCTGCTGGGTGTCCTGGGCTATGCTGGGTGTCCTGGGCTATCCTGGGTGTCCTGGGCTATGCTGGGTGTCCTGGGCTATGCTGGGTGTCCTGGGCTATGCTGGGTGTCCTGGGCTATGCTGGGTGTCCTGGGCTATGCTGGGTGTCCTGGGCTATGCTACATGTTCTGAGCTATGCTACATGTTCTGGGCTATGCTGGGTGTTCTGGGCTATGCTGGGTGTTCTGGGCTATGCTGGGTGTCCTGGGCTATTGTACATGTTCTGAGCTTTGCTACATGTTCTGGGCTATGCTGGGTGTTCTGGGCTATGCTGGGTGTTCTGGGCTATGCTGGGTGTTCTGGGCTATGCTGGGTGTTCTGGGCTATGCTGGGTGTCCTGGGCTATGCTGGGTGTCCTGGGCTATGCTACATGTTCTGAGCTATGCTGGGTGTTCTGGGCTATGCTGGGTGTTCTGGGCTATGCTGGGTGTCCTGGGCTATGCTGGGTGTCCTGGGCTATGCTGGGTGTCCTGGGCTATGCTGGGTGTCCTGGGCTATGCTGGGTGTTCTGGGCTAGGCTGGGTGTTCTGGGCTATGCTGGGTGATCTGGGCTATGCTGGGTGCCCTGGGCTGTGCTACATGTTCTGGGCTATGCTCGATGTTCTGGGCTATGCTCGATGTTCTGGGCTATTCTGCGTGTTCTGGGCTATCCTCGATATTCTGGGCTATGCTGGGTGATCTGGGCTATGCTGGGTGATCTGGGCTATGCTGGGTGCCCTGGGCTATGCTACATGTTCTGAGCTATGCTGCGTGATCTGGGCTGTGCTGCATGTTGGGGATAAATTATATCCAAAACTCCGAGCGTTACATCTGTCCACACTGAGGGAATGTCAGAACTTCCCTTCTGATCAAATTAAATAGCTGGGTTAGAGAATGACAGATGGAGCTTTATGTAAATAATAAATGTAAGCTAATGCATTTAGGAACAGGAAACAGCAGATGTGCACACAATGAAAGCATGTTCGTTAGCAAAGGTGAAGGAGCAGATGAAAGTAAATGACGGCATAGTTTCCTGTCTTAGAAAAGTTTCCATAGATGATTTTCAGCCAATGTCCCAGACTCCTCCATCACCATCCCTGGGTATGTCCTGTCCCACCGGCAGGACAGACCCACCAGAGGTGGCGGCACAGTGGTATACAGTCGAGAGGGAGTGGCCCTGGGAGTCCTCAACATTGACTCCGGACCCCATGAAGTCTCATGGCTTCAGGTCATGCATGGGCAAGGAAACCGCCTGCTAATTACTACCTACTGCCCTCCCTCAGCTGATGAATCAGTACTCCTCCATGTTGAACACTATTGGAAGAAGCACTAAGGGTAGCAAGGGCACAAAATGTACTCTGGGTGGGTGACTTCAATGTCCATCACCAAGAGTGGCTCGGTAGCACCACTACTGACTGAGCTTGCCGAGTCCTGAAGGACATAGCTGCCAGACTGGGCCTGCGGCAGTTGGTGCGAGAACCAATACGAGGGAAAATCATCAAACTACCTGTCGCAGATGCATCTGTCCATGAGCACATTGGTAACAGCAACCACCACACAGTCACTGTGGAGACAAAGTCCCGTCTTCACACTGAGGACACCCTCCATTGTGTTGTGTGGCACTACCACCGTACTAAATGGGAGAGATTCAGAACAGATCTAACAGCTTAAAAGTGGGCATCTATGAGGTGCTGTGGGCCATCAGCAGCAGCAGAATCGTACTCCACCACAATCTGTAACCTCATGGCCCGGCAATACCATTACCATTAAGCCAGGGGACCAATCCAGGTTCAATGAGGAGTGCAGAAGAGCATGCCAGGAGCAGCACCAGGCATACCTAAAAATGAGGTGCCAACCTGGGGAAGCTGCAACACAAGACGACATGCATGGTAAACAGCAAAAGCAGCATGCTATAGATAGAGCTAAGCGATCCCACAATCAACGGATCAGATCAAACTCTGCAGTCCTGCCATGTCCAGTCATGAATGGTGGTGGACAATTAAACAACTAACTGGAGGAGGAAGCACCATGAATATCCCTATCCTCAATGATGGCGGAGCCCAGCAAAAGACAAGGCTGAAGCGTTTGCAACTATCTTCAGCCAGAAGTGACGAGTGGATAATTCTTGTGGCCTCCTCCTGAGGCCCCCACTATTGCAGAAGCCGCTCTTCAGTCAATTCGATTCACTCCACGTGATATCAAGAAACAGCTGAGCGCACTGGATACAGCAAAGGCTATGAGCCCCGACAACATCCCGGCTGTCATGCTGAAGGTTTGTGCTCCAGAACTAGCCGTGTCTCTAGCCAAGTTGTTCCAGTACAGCTACAACATTGGCATCTACCCGACAATGTGGAAAAATGCTCAGGTATGTCCTGTCCACAAAAAGCAAGACAAATCCAATCTGGCCAATTACCGCCCCATTAGCCTACTCTCAATCATCACAAAATAATGGAAGGTATCGTCGACAGTGCAATCAAATGGCACTTATTCACCAATAACCGATGTCCAGTTTGGGTTCCGCCAAGACCACTCGGCTCCAGACCTCATCATATCCTTGTTCTAACCATGGATAAAAGAGCTGAATTCCAGAGATGAGGTGAGAGTGACTGCCGCTGACATCAAGATAGAATTTGACCGAATGTAGCATCAAGGAACCCAAGTAAACTTGAAGTTAATGAGAATCAGGAGAAAAACTCTCCACAGGCTGGAGTCATACCGAGCACAAAGAAAGCTGGTTGTGGTGGTTGGAGGCCAATCATCACAGCCCCAGAACATCGCTGCAGGAGTTCCTCAGGGCAGTGTCCTAGGCCCAACCATCTTCAGTTGCTTCATCAATGACCTTCCCTCCAATCACTCAGATAATGAAACAGTCCATGCCCACATGCAGCAACAGGTGAGAGTCTAACCACCGCCCCTTGACATTCAACGGTATTACCATCAACAAATCTCCCACCATCAACATCCTGAGGCTCACCATTGACCAGAAACCTAACTGGACCAGCCACATAAATACTGTGGCTACAACAGCGGGTCAGAGGCTGGGTATTCTGTGGTGAGTGTCTCACCTCCGGACTCCCCAAAGCCCTTCTACCATCTATAAGGCACAAGTCAGGAGTGTGGTGGAATATTCTCCACTTGCCTGGATGAGTGCAGCTCCAACAACAGTCGAGAAGCTCGACACCATCCATGACAAAGCAGTCCGCGTAATTGGCTCCCCATCCACCACCTTAAACATTCACTCCCTCCACCAGTTGCGCACCGTGGCTGCAGTGTGCACCATCCACAAGATGCACTGCAGCAATTTGCGAAGGCTTCTTTGACAGCACCTCCCAAGCCCGCGACCTTGATTACCTAGAAGCACAAGGGTAGCAGACCAACTCCAAGTTCCCCTCGGTCACACACCATCCTGACTTGGAAATACATCGCCGTTCCTTCATTGTCGCTGGCTCAAAATCCTGGAACTCATTCTCTAACAGCACTGTGGGAGTTCCTTCACCACATGGACTGTAGCGGTTCAAGAAGACGACTCACCACCACCTTCTCAAGGACAATTAGGGACCGACAATAAATGCTGGCCTGCACTTGGGCTAGACTTTCCACTTCACATCGCTGCTAGTGCCCATATATCGCCCAAAACAGCCTGCTATCGCCCATTTTGACTAAAAAGTGGAAAGTTGGGCTGGAACATCGCCAGAGAATTCTCCCCCCAACTTTTGTCTCACATCGCCGAGGTCATCGCTGAGGTCATCTCTGAGGTCATCGCTGAGGTCATCGCCCAGTGCAACGTTCGGCACATCGCCGGGCTGATCGCTCACCGGGAACATCGCTGGAGAATAGTTGCTTTTCCCGGGCCCTCCTCACAGAGCTCGGCACTACGGACACCATTTTGAATGTTGCAGGAAGAGAGGAGGCTGCTTAAACAGAGGCTGAGATAGTTAGTGAATTATTTAAGGGCCTTTTAAAAATAGACCCACTCACAATTAGATGTTTTATTATATTTATATTAATAAGTGACGTTTCATCCTTACTTGATCCGGCTTGGCCATTGTTTCACAACAGTTGTATTTATGTTTTACTAAAAGTTACGTTATTAGAAGACACTGCACAACAATTGTAGAGTGAAAGAAAATTGTTTTAATAAAATAAGGGCTCTTGAACGTTATTTTTAAATAACAAACAGAAAAAAACACCCTCCCACCCCACCCAAACCCCACCCACACCCCAACAATGAAACAGCAACAAAAACACCAACAATAGACAATGTGAACAATATGTACAATATAAAACACATTGCACCCCCCTCTCTACCTGCAGCCACGTTTCCCTCCAGATCCTCAACCGCCCCCCTCTCCTCCCCCCCCCCCCCCCCCCCGTCTCCTTACCTCACGCACCCGTTTTGGTCCCCAGGTACTGCTACGAAGCTGGCGTGCAGCGGGCAACGGCAAGATTTCCTGTCGTGGTGGGGGACTTGGTGGGACGATCGCCTGTTGGGGGTCTGTTGGAGGGGAAGACAAAACAGGGGGATCGCCTTCCGAGACAGGAGGTGGTGTTTGTGGTCACGGGAGCTCGGGGTGCAGTGCCGTGTGCCGCCAGGAACGCATGCCGCATGGGAGGAGGCAGAGATTTCACGCATCTCGTGGATCATCTGCTGTGTCACCTCCGCTTGGCGAGCAGACACCCGGGAGAATTCCTCAGTCAACCCCACAATCACCTGGAGCTGCTCGCGATTGATCATGACAGACTCCTCGAACAGTCATGCCAGGCTGTCTACACGATCATCCAGGGTAGGCCTTTGCTTAAGCCGCTGACATGGCCGCCATGGCCAATGTGTACCTTGACGTCGCCAACTGCATGCCGCTTGTTGCCGGTACCTCTTCGGTGGAAATTAACGTCGTGGCCACAGGTTTAACAGACAGAGGGATGCAAGGGGCATCCTCCTCTGTCTCCAAGTAGTCCTCCTCCTTGGGCTCAGTGGTCTCGTCCTCTTCACCACCCGTGGTGAATGACACATGCAGTGGGGTGGGTGCATGTGAGGGTGTGTCCTCCTTGGGCGCCTCTGGAGCTGGAAGTCCTGCAAAACACAATTGAGCTTATTAGAACAGAAGGCATCATTGCGCCGCTCTTGCATACGTAGGAGGAACAGCACGATTCCAATAAATGTGAGCGAGAGACATTACATATTACTGCATCATATGGTCGTACATCTATGTGGAAATCACTGTGCCAGAGAGCTGTGGAGGCTGGATCAGTCGCAGATAGACAGAATGATAAGGGAGCGAGGGTTTATGGGGTGCGGACAGAGAAGGGGGCAGATGGCCAGATGGCCAGCTCTTATGTTCTTATGTTGTCGACCTGAGAGTAGCACAGAGTAGCACAGAGGCTGCACGCATAACATGACATCATTCGTCTAGTCTTTTATAATGAAATGATGTTACATCACTTTAACACTGCTTGACACATTACTCACGTGACGCATGGGAGGGTCCGGCAACACCACGAGTGGTGACCGTGTGACTGTGGGCCCCCACTAGTGCTGCAGCACGTTCCTCAAGGCCAGTCAGTGTCTCTGTATTACAGCAGGGCCTCCTCTGCAAAGCCCATTTATAGACAACAGTTTCCAACGTTATATGCTAATAGGGTTTGTGTTCACAATTGATGCATGGTTATAACAAAGATCGGTGTATTTAGGAGCTAATGCTTGACACAAACATCTCTGTCGAATACAATCTACATTGAAGTCGGCAATGACAGCAGCTAATGTCCAAAAGTGTCCCAGGCCAGACAGTGAGCAAAGGTAGCTCTCCTCCAGACCATGCTGGGTCCCTGTGTAAGTGATAGCAGCCAGAGAGACTTAAAAAGGGCATAGGTTCATAGTCATATCCAGTTCTTAGCGGGGATGATATATGTTATATATGTTAGAATAACAAGCTTACATTCAATCCAGGAGATGGACTATTATAATTAAAATGATACTTAGAATTTGCATCATTACAATATAAAATCGTACTTACTCTTGCTGAAGCTACAAGGCTGTTCCAGTGCTTGCGGCACTGGTCGGATCCCCTGACTTTGTGGGACGCAGACGAGACGACAGCGGCGATCTTGCTCCGTATCTGACAGTATGCCCATGGTGCTGGTTTCCCAGCACGCTTCCCCCCGGTCAATTGGGCCCACCAGGAGTGGACCTCCATGACGAGGGCCTCACTGGCCTCATCCAAAAAGAGTTTGGGCCTCTTCCTCCAAGTCTCCACATCTCTAACACTTTCATCACTGTCAGACATATTCTTTACCTCTCTCTCTATCTCTTTTCCCTCTGTTTCTGTTTTCCTCCTCTCTCTCTATCCTCTCTTGATCTCTCTCCCCTTTCTGAGCATGTGCAGATGAGCCCTGCTCTCCCGAAACATGGGAAAACATGTCCACCAAAAAAAACTGCACATGCACAGAAGCCCATTGCTAGGGAAGCTTTTGCCTTCACCATCGCTGCGCTATTGTTGGACGATATCACATCGCTGGGCTATCGCCGAGCCAAAAGTAGCTATCCAAAAATTGGGCGATAGTCCAGCGATCATGAAGGCTGAAACATCGCTAAGGCTGGAACATCGCCCATTTGTTGGGCCCTAGCGAGCAAAGTGGAAAGTCTAGCCCAACTTGGAGTTGAGAAGAATGTGAGGTGACCTTATTGAAACGTATAAGATTCCGAGGGGGCTTGACAGGGTAGATGCAGAGAGGATGTTTCCCCTCTTGGGGGAATCTAGAACTATGGGGCACAGTCTCAGAATAAGGGGTCGCCCATTTAAAACAGAGATCAGGAGGAATTTCTTCCCTCAGAGGATCGTGAATCTTTGGCATTCTCTGCCCCAGAGAGCTGTGGAGGCTGGGTCATTGAATATATTTAAGGTGGAGATAGACAGATTTTTGAAGGATAAGGGAATAAAGGGTTATGGGGAGGGGGCAGGGAAGTGGAGTTGAGGCCAAGGTCGGATCAGCCATGATCTTATTGAATGGCGGAGCAGACTCGAGGGGCCAGATGACCTACTCCTGCTCCTATTTCTTATGTTATGATGTTCACCAGCCCCAGTGAATGACCAAAGCAGGTCATCACCAAGGGTGGAAAGAGGTCAATGAAGAGATAATGCTGAGGATACACAGCAGGCCCCCTGTGCAGGAGAGACCAGATAGGTTAACATTTCAGTTATAGATCCTTCGTCAGAAGTGACCAAAGTTCTCTCCCCTACACATTAATCTGTCTCTTCTTCTTTCAGATACTGACAGGCCTGTTCTGTACTTCCAGCATTTTCCATTTGTGAGTCACTTTTCCAGCTTTTTTTTCCCTATTTATAAATCAAGGCGAGGTGGATAAGTGGGCCCTAACTTGGCTATTAAAAGACTGTAAATTGTAGAGGAAAGTGAAGATTGACATCGATAAGATGTTCCACGTTTTGGAGATTCTGGAAAAAATAATTTTATGGCTCTGTTGCTGTGTCAGCAGCATATATAATGAAGCACGATAAAAAGTCTCCACAGGGCAGCTGGGGCAGTGTCCAGGAGCCTCCTGAGTAAATCACCAGAAAATATTCAACTGTACATAACTCCCGCAGCTTTAAAGGGACAGTTTCTGACTTACCGTCGAGGGGAGAATTGATGTTAGGGACAATTATTTGCTTAAAGGAGTGCATTTGCACTGCACAGCCTGTGATTATCCACCATCCCCTTGCTGTGAGTGCCCACTTTGTCATCATCATAGGAAGTCCCTCGGAATCGAGGAAGACTTGCTTCCACTCTTAATATGAGTCCTTAGGTGGCTGTACAGTCCAATACGAGAGCCACGGTCCCTGTCACAGGTTGGACAGATAGTTGTTGAGGGAAAGGGTGGGTGGGGAGTCTGGTTTGCCGCACACTCTTTCTGATGCCTGCACTTGATTTCTGCATGCTCTCGCCGATGAGACTCGAGGCGCTCAACGCCCTCCCGGATGCACTTCCTCCACTCAGGGCGGTCTTTGGCCAGGTACTGCTAGTGTAGAATTGGTCTTTTTATATCATTTAGGAATGGTCAACATATGTGAAGACAGGGGGTTAGAAATTTGCTTCGGGCAGTATCGCAAAATGAATGGTATCGCATCGAACGCCCATTATACGTCCCGTTCGACATTCAGTTGCATTGGTCCGAGGTATTCTTTCAGTCAGATATGGAGGGCGTGATGATATTTGTGTTGCATTATCCAAAGTGCTAAACTTAAGCCAGTCAGAAAAATCAAAGCTATCACACATCTGATGTATTATTTATAAGTCAATGTTGTGAGCTTCGTGGCCCAGACATTTTATTGGATTTTCCTATTTTGCGGTGAGCCTTGCTCTGCCAGGTAATCTTCTGTGTTTGTGTCCCTAAATTTTCTCCTCGACTCTCCTGAAGGCACAAGCACTTGCTGGTGTTGGCTGCCGTCCAGTACCTCAGTCATGTAGCCACTCTTCATGAGTAGACCTGAGCACAAAAATCTAGGCTGACTCCTCAGCACTGCACTGGGAGTAACGCTGCACTGTCAGAGGTGCTGTCTTTCAGAAGAGATGTTAATCCGAGGCCCCATCTGCTCTCTCAGGAGGACGTAAAAGATCCCATGGCACTGTTTCGAAGAAGAGCAGGGGGAGTTATCTCCAGTGTCCTGCGGCCAATATATATCCCTCAATCAACATCACTAAAACAGATTATCTGGTCATTATCACATTGCTGTTTATGGGAGCTTGCTTTGTGCAATTGGCTGCCTCATTTTCTATATTACAACAGAGACTACATTCCAAAAGTACTTCATTGGCTGTAAGGCGCTTTGGGATGTCCTGAGGTCATGAAAGGAGGTATATAAATGCAAGTCTTTCTTTCTTTAGACTATGAGTGTTGGTAGGGCATTCAACCATGAGATGAACGGTAACCAAATGGGATCTTTGACTAGCCAACATCCGCACTTTCTAGCAAAAGTCACTAGAGAGAGGTCAAGAGATCAAGATTGAAAACCCGAATAGCTGATGTTTCTCCTTTCATTCGTAATGACCCTACTAACACCAGGCAGCGATCAGCTTACTCAGCAGAGCATAGGGGACCTGTGACTTTTCTGGACAATGAACTAAGCCACCAGGAATGCTTTTGTTAAGCTCTATGCACCCAAACTTGTAGCAACATTTTATTACACCTTGTGGGCAGTATACATGAATCAGGTTGACAAAATAACTGTGTGGTTCCGATTTTCCCCATTAAGAAAGTTGTGGAGTTTTGTATAAATCACCACAGCATGTATTTATACAAATGCACGGAATTGTCAGGCTGGAAAAAAAACAGCTGGTCCATCACACCTATTCCAAAACATGAGGGCTAGAGCATCATAGACAGAGTTTTTAATATAAAAATAGGTAATAACATTATTTTTTTTCTATCTATTAAAACTCTTACGCTGGCAAATGCAGGCCTTATGTCTGCTGTTACCAGGTGTAAGAGTTTGAAGGACATTCGCTGGGCAGGAGTTGGGCAAATAGCCTAAATCTCCGCCCGCGAAGGCCCTTCTCCCAGGGATGCATGCGATCTGTCAAAAGACATGCGCTTCGCATGCCTAAACCCGGAACCTGTGGGGCCTCTTCGGGCATGTGTGCACTTTGTACACACCCGGAGAAACCGCTATTTCAGGGCCAATATGTTTTATAAGTCCTTTTGTCCTACTCACATTTCATTGCCTGCCCACATGTCGCTTTACCCCCCTTCAAGTTCGAACCATCAGTGAATAATGTGACAAGCAAACATAGTGTCAGCCTTAGCTCAGTGGGAGTGCACTCACCTCTGTGTTCAATGGCTGTGGGTTCAAGCCCCAATCCAGGAGGTTGAGTTAATGCTCGGGCAGCTGACCAGAGGAGCTTGCCAGTTGACCGGCCCGTTCTGCCGACAAAGGGGCTGGAGCCATTTTGAGGCACCGGGCCTCATTTAAGTGGAACCAGCAAGTTTCCTACCCCAAATGTGATCGGCGCAATATCAGGGCAGCAAAGGCAAGTCCAGGGAGGGGGCGGGGTGCAGGGGTGGGGCCCAGGTTATTTTGTGGGGCCTGAAGTGCATTGCTGCATTTAAACCTTATCTTTTCAGGGCCTCTTCGGCTCTGTTACCAATGAAACTGGTCAGGGTGTGCGCGGTACACATTCCGGCCAGTTCTGTCTTAAAATGATAATCATATAAATGGTATTCAGAACCTTAATTTTCATATTAAAAGAGTCCTCCTGCGACAAGCAGGCTGAAAGCGCGAGGCCCTTGTAAAAATGACAGAGGGCAAAGCTTTGGGGCTAGGCTTTCCCTACAGACTCTCACTGCCCGATTGCTGCCCAGATGCCGCAACTAATGCTGGCAAAAATGTCCCTAATAAAGGTAAGAAATATCGCCCAGCGAGAAAATGGATCTTGCACCAGGATTCTCGGCGGTTTCTCAGCGGTTAAAGGCGAAACTAGGTGAAACAGGCGGTTCTTAACATTTTCTTTTAAATTTAGTTCGAGGCCCTGAAAAGATAAGGTTTAAATGCAGCAATGCACTCGGCCTAGGGGTTGGGCCTAGGGAGGGGCGAAAACTTAAAAAAAAAATTTCACAAAAAAAAGTTAAAAAACATTCCCAAGACAGTTTTACACCTAATCGCCGTTTTACAATTAAAAAATAAATAAAGAACCTTTAACTTACCTTTCTTTGCACAGTACTCACCTCTGCCCTGTTTAAGCAGCTTTCACCGGGCGATTCACTCGGCGATCCCCTCGGCGATCTGGACGGGCTTCCATTGAGGCCAAACTTACGCCCTGGCGGTTTTCTCGGCGGTGCACGTCAGCGGTTTGCTCCCGGCGGTTGTTTCGAGATTTGGGCGGTTCTATTCAAAAAGTAAGGGGGAAACTTTCGCCGGGCGGTTTCTCTCCCAAAAACAGCTGTACCGCTGAGGAACCCGCCGAAAATGAAGGCGCAAGTCTCCCCTTGGTGCTTTCAGGGCAATGCTCCATTTTGGGGCAGTTCCCAACCCATTAATGCCAATTTTGACAAATTATAATTGACCCCCCCCCCCCCCCGCCAAAATCTAAGCACATAATCCAGGCTGATGCTTCAGTGCAGCACTGAGGGAGTGCTGCATTGTTACAGGTTCCGTCTTTCAGAGGAGACGTTAAACTGAGGCCCCCGTCTGCTCTCTCAGGTGGACGTTAACAATCCCACGGCACTTCTTAAAAAAGAGCAGGGCAGTTTGTGGGATTTGCTGTCGCATTTGCCTACATAACAACAGTGACTACACTTGAAAAATAATTAATTGGCTGTGAAGCACATTGAGAACATCCTGACGACATGAAAGGCGCTATATAAATGCAAGTTCTTTCTTTCTTACCAGCCGACAGTTACTGTATCTGCAACACATTCAGTATCGACTTCTTTCTTTATTCGTTCCTGGGATGTGGGCATCGCTGGCAAGGCCAGCATTTATTGCCCATCCCTAATTGCCCTTGGGAAGGTGGTGGTGAGCCGCCTTCTTGAACCGCTGCAGTCCGTGTAGTGAAGGCGCTCCCACAGTGGGGAGGAAGTTCCAGGATTTTGACCCAGCGACGATGAAGGAACAGGCACTCTATATCCAAGTCAGGATGGTGTGTGACTTGGAGGGGAACTTGGAGGTGATGGTGTTCCCATGTGCCTGCTGCCCTTGTCCTTCTAGGTGGTAGAGGTCGCAGGTTTGGGAGTTGCTGCCGAAGAAGCCTTGGCGAGTTGCTGCAGTGCATCTTGTAGATGGTACACACTGCAGCCACGGTTTCAGTAGATAGAATGCCCAACCTATCTATACAGAGCAAATTCTCAACTATAACACTTCCATATGAAAAAACTTAATTGTATCAAAAGCAATGCCTTCCAGCATCTGCTAGTGTACTTTAGGTTATTTATGCAACAATGGTTCAGTGGGTAGCCCCCTCGCCTCTGAGTCAGAAGGTTTGGGGTTCAAGTCCCACTTCAGGAACTTGAGCAGAAAATCTAAGCTGACCACTCCAGTGCAATACTGAGGGAGTGCTGCACTGTTGGAGATGCCATCTTTCGGATGAGACTTTAAACCGAGGCCTGTCTGCTCTCTCATTTGGATGTAAAAGATCCCTTGGCACTATTTTAAAGAAGAGCAGGGGAGTTATCACCGGTGTCCTGGCCAATATTTATCCTTCAAGCAACTAAAATTAGGGATATAGGAATAAGGGGCCGCCCATTTAAAACTGAGATGAGGAGAAATTTCTTCTCTCAGAGGGTTGTAAATCTGTGGAATTCTCTGCCCCAGAGAGCTGTGGAGGCTGGATCATTGAATATAGTTAAGGCGGAAATAGATAGATTTTTGATCGATAAGGGAGTAAAGGGTTTTGGGGATTGGGCAGGAAAGTGGAGCTGAGTCCATGATCAGATCAGCCATGATCTTATTGAATGGCTTGAGGGGCCAAATGACCTACTCCTGCTCCTATTTCTTATGTTCTTATGTTCTTATAACATAACAAAAAACAGATTATCTGGTCATTATCACATTGCTGTTTGTGGGTGTTTGCTGTGCGCAAGTTGGCTGCTACGTTTCCTACATTACAACACTGATCACACTCCGAACGTACTTCATTGGTTGTAAAGCGCTTTGAGACGTCCGGTGGTCGTTGAAGGCGCTATATAAATGCAAGTCTTCCCTTTTTGATAGCTAGCAAAGTAGACACTGGTATATTTAACAATTACATTTTTCAGGATTTACCACTGTTGATTTTTAATTTTGGCATGTGTTAAATTCTCTACAAGTAATGCAAGGTTTTACACGGAAATCCGTCAGTGTTAAATATAACACCTTGGTGCTGGCAGTCTGTCAAAGTCAGTGAATGAACGTCCTGTTAGCATCGATAAATCTAAAACAAACCTTGAGCCCCTGCAGGTATATCAAAACTGTAAAACAAATATTCATTCTCAGGATGTGGGCATCGCTGGCAAGGCCAGCATTTATTGCCCATTCCTAATTGACCTTGAGAAGGTGGTGGTGAGCCACATTCTTGAAGGGCTTGCCAGACCATTTCAGAGGGCAGTTAAGATTCAACCACATTGCTGTGGGTCGAGAGTCACATATAAGCAGACCGGGTAAGGGCAGCAGATTTCCTTCCCTAAAAAGGACATTACACAAAGGCTTGTATTCACTGGAATTTAGACGAATGAGAAGGGATCTCATAGAAACAGATAAAATTCTGATGGGATTGGACAGGTTAGACAGGGGAAGTCCAGAACCAGGGGTCACAGTTTAAGGATAAGGGGTAAGCCATTTAGGACCGAGATGAGGAGAAACTTTTTCATTCAGAGAGTTGTGGGCATGTGGAATTCTCTACCACAGAAAGTTGTTGGGGCCAGTTCGTTAGATATATTGAAAAGGGAGTTAGATGTGGACCGCATGGCTAAAGGGATCAAGGGGTATGGAGAGAAAGCAGGAAAGGGGTATTGAAATGCATGATCAGCCATGATCATATTGAATGGTGGTGCAGGCTCGAAAGGCCGAATGGCCTACTGCACCTGTTTTCTAATATGTTTCTCTGAGCAAACCAGATGGGTTTTTATGACAATCCGATAGTTTCACGGTCACCATTACTGATACTAGCTTTTCGACTCGAGATATATTTAATCGGTATTTAATTAATAAATCTAACTGGTATTTTCCTTCAAGTACAAGCAGAGTGAATTATTTGCAAAATATTAGAAATAATCCAACTCCATCTGAGAATTTTAAAATATGGATGTTTTTCAACAAACATTTTTTAAATATTTTAAAAAAATTAAATTCAGCTTTCTCTTCTTGCCTCTTGAACACACTGAATCTCACTGGGTATGGTTCCACAGTTGCCTCAGCCATCCACTCATCATCATCATCATAGGCAGTCCCTCGAAGCGAGGATGACTTGCTTCCACGCCAAAAAGGGATGAGTTCATGGGTGTTTCAATGAAGGACCTAATATTTCAGGTCCTGAATTACATCCTGAAGGGTGGAAGATGCCTGTGTGTGGATTTTTTTTAACCACACGCGAGTGTAGATTGTGGCGCTCATCTACCCAACATGCACTGAGCACTTTCCCGCAGGAGTCACACAGCGGCGAGCGGGAGTGGGGAGCATGGTTGATTTTACCCTCATTGCCCCAGGTCACTGAAGTCACACTGCAACGGAACATCTTTGCCTCATTTGAGATCAGCCATCTCAGCACAGCCCTAAAATCAAACCCAAGACTTTCTGGTATCAATGGCTTTTTGCAACATTGTGTGGATAAGGGCACAACCCAGTCATTAATCAGCATCAGGCATGTTTTCCAAGAATTTATAAATAGGCAACTAGTACGTCAACCAAACTGAGCAATATCATTGGGAGTGTTTTTATTTTAAATTTATTCATGGGACGTGGGCGTTGCCAGTAAGGCCAGCATTTATTGCCCATCCCTAATTGCCCTCGAGATGGTGGTGGTGAGCTGCCTTATACAACCGAGTGGCACAGGGCAGCTAAGAGTCAACCACATAAAGATTCTGGATTCACATATAGGTCAGACCAGGTAAAGACAGCAGATTTCCTTCCCTAAAGGATTTTACAACAATCCAGTAGGTTCATAGTCACCATTACTGATACTAGCTTTTTAATTCCAGATTTATTTAATTAGCTGAATTTAAATTCCTCCAGCTGCCACGTTGGGATTTGAACTCGTGTCTCTGGATCATTAGTCCAGGCCTCTGGATTACTCATCCCCTAACATAACCACTATGCAACCATACCCATAAGGTGACAATGTAATTAACATTTTCACATTTGGTTTCGGTATTTTGTCATTACTCCTTACTCTCATCATAGGCAGTCGCTCGGAATCGAGGAGGACTTGCTTCCACTCCCAAAGTGAGTTCTTTGATGGCTGAACAGTCCGATACGAGAGCCACAGACCCTGTTACAGGTGGGACAGACATTCGTCGCAGGAAGGGGTCGGTGGGGCTGGTTTGCCGCGCGCTCCTTCCGCTGCCTGCGCTTGACCTCTTCACGCTCTTTGCGTTGAGACTCGAAGAGTTCAACGCCCTCCCGGATGCACTTTCTCCACCTCGGGCGGTCTTCGGCCAGGGTCTCCCAGGTGTCAGTGGTGATGTCGCACTTTACCAGGGAGACTTTGAGGGTGTCCTTATAACGATTCCGCTGTCCTCCTTTGGCTCGTTTACCATGAAGGAGCTCCGCATAAAGCATTTGCTTAGGGAGTCTCGTATCTGGCATGCATACTATGTGGCCTGCCCAGCGAAGCTGATTGAGTGTGGTCAGTGCTTCAATACTGGGGATGTTAGCCTGGACGAGGACACTGATGTTGGTGCGCCTGTCCTCCCAGGGAATTTGCAAGATCTTGCGGAGACATCGTTGGTGATATATCTCCAGCGACTTGAGGTGCCTTCTGTACATCGTCCATGCCTCAGACCCATCCATACAGGAGGGCGGGTATTACTACAGCCCTGTAGACCATGAGTTTGGTGGTAGATTTGAGGGCCTGGTCTTCAAACACTCTTTTCCGCAGGCGGCCGAAGGCTGCACTGGCGCACTGGAGGCGATGCTGACTCTCCGCATCAATGTCTGTCTTTGTTGATAAGAGGCTCCCGAGATATGGAAAATGGTCCACGTTGTCCAGGGCCGTGCCGTGGATCTTGATGATTGGAGGGCAGTGCTGTGCGGCGATGACAGGTTGGTGGAGGACCTTTGGCTTATGGATGTTAAGCATAAGACCCATGCTTTCATATGCCTCAGTGAATACATTGACTATATCCTGGAGTTCAGCCTCTGAATGTGCACAGACGCAGGCATCTGTGCCTGCGTCCTTACTCTATCTCCCCATGCATCATCATCATCATCATTATCATAGGCAGTCCCTCGGAATCGAGGAAAACTTGCTTCCACTCCTGAAGTGAGTTCTTTGGTGGCTGAACAGTCCAATACAAGAGCCACAGACTCTGTCACAGGTGGGACAGATAGTCGCTGAGGGAAGGGATGGGTGGGACTGGTTTGCCGCAAGTTCTTTTCTCTGCCTGCACTTGATTTCTGCATGCTCTCGGCCTTAAGACTCAAGGTGCTCAGCACTCTCCCGGATGCACTTGTTCCACTTAGGGCAGTCTTTGCCAAGGAATCCCAGGTGTCAGTGGGGATGTCGCACTTTATCAGGGAGGCTATGAGGGTGTCCTTGTAACGTTTTCGCTGCCCATCTTTGGCTCGTTTGCCGTGAAAGAGCTCCACGTAGAGCACTTGTTTTGGGAGTCTCGTGTCTGGCATGCAGACTATGTGGCCTGCCCAGCGGAGCTGATCAAGTGTGGTCAGTGCTTCAATGCTGGGGATGTTAGCCTGGACGAGGATGCTGATGTTGGTGCGCCTGTCCTTCCAGGGAATTTGTAGGACCTTGCGGCGACATCGTTGGTGATATTTCTCCAGCGACTTGAGGTGTCTACTATACATTATCCATATCTCTGAGCCATACAGGAGGGCGGATATTACTACAGCCCTGTAGACCATGAGCTTGGTGGCAGTTTTGAGGGCCTGGTCTTCAAACACTCTTCCTCAGGCAGCCAAAGGCTGCACTGGCACACTGGAGGCAGTGTTGGATCTCGTCGTCGATGCCTGCTCTTGTGATTAGGAGGCTCCCGAGATAAGAGAAGTGGTCCACGGTGTCCAAGGCCACGCCGTGGATCTTGATGACTGGGGTGGCAGTGCTGTGCGGGAAGGACAGGCTGGTGGAGGACCTTTGTCTTACGGATATTTAGCGTATGGCCCATGCTTTCATACGCCTCAGTAAATACGTCGACTATTTCCTGGAGTTTACCCTCTGTATGTGCGCAGATGCAGGCGTCTCCCATGCAATGCACTAGTCTCAGCCTAAAGATAGGCAAGTGGGTAACTTACTGCCTGGGCTCCAACGTTACCAGACACGAGAGTGACGTGGGGTAACTCTGCCTCCAGTTTCTCATCCCGACCCGTGGGAAAACTCTTGACCCTTGCTGGCTCTTCCTTACAATGCAATGCCGAAGATGAGGAACTCTGTGGGGAGATGGTCTCCTCATGGGGCAATAGGTTGGTGCCCCAATTGTAACAAGTATTATTTTTTTTAGTAATTCCAAGAATTCTCAGAAGAACGAACCATTCTTTGAAGCTTTGTGCATTTTTCTCATTTTACTTGTCTGCTTTGTGAACTATGCTATGCCTGCATCATGGTATCACTGAAAAATTAATAGTAGCTTGTTCAAACATCACATCCACACTGATCTAATATGAGGATGAAATGACACTGAATATATTAATTAAATATTATTCTAAAATATAAAGTAGTAATTTTCTCTTTTAATATTTCATTTTATTATATTAGGTTATGGCAAAGTACTTTTTTCATACTTTAGCTTAATAATGCAACACAAATTACAGTAGGCAATATTAGATTTTTAATGCTTTGAAAATATGTTTTTAATTACAGCAAATGCTGTCTATAACTGGGGAGCTTTGGGACAGGAATCAACTATCTATCACATTCACAAAGCAGGCACAATGTGTAACGTTCACAACATGTGGCAGTGAGATATATCATTAGTCAGTAGACCAAAATAAGTTGAAATGTCGGCAATCCCATAATGAGTGCATTAAGGATTATTTGCATGTCACATGCCCGTCATACTTAATCAAATCCCTGGGTCTATGTGGAATATTGTAACATGAAATTCTTAAAATAATAACTTGGATTATAATAACCCGGGTATGGGAGGCCGAGATTTTTCATGTTGATAATCCTTTTGAGGACTGAAAGGCACAGACAGCTTTCAAAATATAAACCTCTTTGCTTTCACTTGTGGATTTTTAACTTTCTGATCTACAAAGTCTAATGAGAGAAGCGTATCGAACCAAAGAATGTTTATTAATTCAGGGTATTCTTGGAATTGCTGAAAAAAATGTCTTTTATTACGCTTTTTCCATTTGAGTGTAGTGATAAGGCTTAAGATCTTTGTTCCACATTGTTTACTGACATCAATGTCTTGCATACTTTAATTGTCAATATGATACCACCTGAACTATCTGAGTCCACTGGTCTTTTGCTCTTTGCTCAAACACATCGTCAGATTGACTGCTAGTCCAAATAACGGCTGACAAGGGCATATCCCAGCTACTCAGCACTCTTTATTTCAAACCATTCCACTGTCCAAGTCCACTTTAACATGACATCCCATGCTTGAAATGGACCATAAAGCGGTCAGATTGTTGCAAAAATCCAACTGGCTCACTAATGTCCTTTAGGGAAGGAAACCTACCATCCTTTCTCAGTGACTCCAGTTCCCTCAATATAGTTAACTCTAGACTCATCTTTTGTTTCCTAACTTGTGCCATTAACATCTCAATTCGGCCCATCATCCCTTTTGTCTCTCAAATCTCTCCTGTCTTCCACCCTATCACAGACCTTCCCTTTTGTTCTTTCCTCCTGTTATGTATATAATGACTCGAAAGGCTTGTTACTGTAAGCTCACTCAGGTGTAAACCTGATTCAACTTTATTCACGCCCAAAGTGCACACATGACATGGTACTCGCTCTTATATACCTCCGACAGTGGCGCCCCCTGGTATCTAGTGACCCCAACCATCAACACATAACACCTCCCCTCCCCCTATCCCTGCCCCTTGCACTTCCTTAAGAATCTGCTACATTTCGAACTTTTGCCAGTTCTGACGAAGGGTCACAGACCTGAAATGTTAACTCGGTTTCACTTCAAAGATGCTGCCTGACCAGCTAAGTATTTCCAGGATTTTCTGTTTTTATTTTAGATTCCATCATCCGCAGTATTTTGCTTTTGTATTAGTTAACTCTTAACTGTCCTTTGAAGTGTTCGAGCAAGCCATTCAGTTATTTAAGAGAAACTCTGGCTGGGCAACAAGTGCAGGCCTTAACAGTGACGCCCACATGATTAAAGAAAGAAAAATTCTCCATTATGTTCACGTATTTCTGCAATAGTATGCGATTTGCCAGTGTTAGTCTATCGAGGCTACAGTGTAAGTCATTCTGAGATCTGCATTGAAGCTGCCATTTTTATTATTCAAAGCTTTCTGTAGAATACTGCAGAGCACAATGATTTGATCATTGCATGACCTTCCAATTCTAAACCCAACCTGTTCTTCATGTATTCTCTTATTTAGAGCCTTACTAATCCTATCAGCCGCATTGATGACACCAATGTTAACATCAAGCTCACAGGAGAGGGGTCATTTCCTGAGTGAACGGTGACAAGACAGAACCTCACCCAAGGTAGGGCATCGTGGAAGGTTAGTGGCAGAGAAGGAGCCCATTACACGAGGTTAACCGCCTCACTTATCTTGGAAATAAAATATGTAGTAATGCTAATGTATGAAGAGAGTTCCTAGCTAAGAAGTTCATGCTCTTAGCAAATCGGACAACATCTGGAGAAATGCCAAAGTGTCTGTCAAATCAAAAGTCAAACAATGCATCTGTCCTACCTCATGGAGGCAATGCCATAATCCCATGCTTCCATCAAGGAAACAGCATTCATAGGGGGGCCGATCGGAGATAGGTCCACAGCACTGTAACAACAACTTGTATTTATATAGTGCCTTTAGCGTAGTAAAACGTCCCAAGGCGCTTCACGGGAGTGTTACAAGACAAAACAAATACATTTGACACTGAGCCACATAGGAGATGACCAAAAGCTTGGTCAGAGGTAGATTTTAAGGAGTATCTTAAAGAAAGAAGACTTGCATTTATATAGCGCCTTTCATGACCACCAGACGTCTCAAAGCGCTTTACAGCCAATTAAGTACTTTTGGAGTGTAGTCACTGTTATAATGAGAGGCAGAGAGGCGGTGAGGTTTAGGGAGGGAGTTCCAGAGATTGGGGCCCAGGCAGCTGAAGGCACGGCCACCGATGGTTGAGCGATTATAACCAGGGATTCTCAAGAGGGCAGAATTTGAAGAGTACAGATATCTCAGGGGGGGTTGTGAGGCTGAAGGAGATTACAGAGATAGGGAGGGGCAAGGCCATGGAGGGATTTGTAAATGAGGAAGAGAATGTTGAAATTGAGGCGTTGCTTAACCGGGAGCCAATGTAGGTCAGCTGATAGTCCTGCTTCTCCAATCTATGCAAGTGTGGCTCCGCAGGAGCAGGATCGCAGATTTAAACATCAAAATACGATGCTCACAATCAGCTGGTCAAATAAACTGACACGCAAAGTAAGTCAGAAAGTGAACAAAATAACAGCTAGTTAGTCAAGAACTGCTCCTCGGGTCGTGAGCTCAGAATGCAAAAACTGCAGAATAGTCAAGCACTGAAAGGACAGCCAGAGGGAAAAGTGAAGCATTAAAGACATTAACCCTAAATTCATGACCCCTATGGGTGCGTACGAGGAGCACACTCGCCCATAGGGGCCCCGCAAGTTCCAGGTTTAGGCATGCGAAGCACATGCACCTTAACCCAGAACTTGCGATCCTCGACAGATCGCATGCACCCAGAAGTAAAGGGCCTCCGCGGGTGAAGAGGTGGGCTATTTGCCCAACTCCTGCCCAGCGAATGTCCTTCAAATGCTTACGACTGATAAAAAGCAGACGTAAAGCATGAGGCCTGCTTTTATCAGCGCAAGACTGTTAAAGCACAGAATAATACAATATTTCAATAATTTAAACATTTTAAATCTTATTAATTAAGGTAAGTTTATTTTTAGACCCTTTAAAATATGTTTAAAAAAATGTAAATTAAATGTGTTAAATAATTAATTAGATTCCATTTTGATTAATTTTAAATATGGGATTTTTTTTTTTAAATGTTTTTATCTCAAGTGCTTGTGTGTTTTGGGGGTATTCCCATTCATCCGTACGGAATCACCATAAGTATGAATGGGGATCCCCCTACTCTGATAGGTTGGGCCAGCCCATGTGATCCCAGTGATGCACACGAAGCGCATACGCTGTTGGGATACGTGGGCCCCTATGCAGGCCTTCACTTAGAGGCCCAGGACCAGTAGGCTCCGAAACGCCGGGAGTAACAGGCACTTTCGTAGAAATGTTTGCGGTCGGAGGCATCGGCCCGCGGGAAGTCTCCGACCACAAATTCTGGACCATTGAATAACCAGGCAGGGCCCAGCAGAGTGGACCTCTGGAGGCTGACATCTCCTCAGGAGAGATGTAGCTGCAAATACGTGGTGGTGTGAAAGCAACTGGTGCTGATTGGAAGACAGTCGAGCGTACAAACAGATAACTGCAGTGCACAGCATGCAAGAGAAAACACTGGTGCATGTCAAACTTTGTCTGATAACGCTCCTGTGAAGTGCCTTGGGATGTTTTACTATATTAAAGGCGCTATATCAATGCAAGTTGTTGTTCTGTACACATATGACATATGACAGAGGAAAGCTTTGCTTTTGCAAAAGGTGTACATCACTTCTGCAGGAAATGGATTCCACTTACAAAAGGCTGCTCTATCAACCCACATTGTTAGACAAATAAATACTGCCGCCTGCCTTCTCCATCACCAGTGCAGCTTGGCCAAATAAATGACACGATTTACAGCATAGATAGAGAAGAGTTGAGACTGAGACCTACAGAAGCATTAACAGATGTCAATGTGCCTTTAGTCATATGGTACAAAGGTCGGAATGCAAACACGCAAATAGTCATAAAATTGGGTGTCAACAATTCTGCCGTACATACTTATTGTCATTGCACCCCAAGCAATGGAGGAATAGATTTGTTTAAATTGTGGACACAGACCAGAGATTCATCGCGGGAGGCCATTTCCACAGTCAGTGTATGCACTCCATGTTGAGGTAGGTGCCATTCTTTCCCTGTCAACATTTACCAGGCATTTCTGCACAGCAGCCCTGCTCACTTTGGCTCCAGTTCAGATTTCCATCTGCTCCAACAGACAAACGCAAAATTGTTGAACGGGCTCCATGTCAGTAAATTAGGATTTCTGGAGCCGAGGAGGGGTAGAGATGAGTCTGGCTGAATTTTTGGGTCCAGATATACGTGTGTATCTGGCCGCCTGCCCTGCTGACAGCAGTTCTCAGGGTAAGTGCCGGGTGATGGAAGGAGGACAGTGGGAGGAGCAGCGGCCATCAAGAGTGTTGTGGAGCCAAGAGAAGCACCCCCGCTCCTCCTGGCTCCACAGGAGGTTTTGTTAAGAAACAATTTTTAAACTTACCTTTTCGAGGCCGCCAGGTCCTAAGTTATGTCCTCGCCCGGAAACCCTATGCGGAGCAGGCCTGACGTCTGCTATGCTCAGAGCAGCCAAATTTCTTACAAGAGGACCTAAGACAGGTGTTAGACCCCCTCCTTACCATATGCAAGGGCTGAACGCCTTTTTATGGAGCTGTTCCACACACCAGAAAATGGTCTGAGGCCAATGTGCCGTTGGGCGTTATTCAAGTTTCCTTGAGATGAGGGACATTGCCCTGCAATATTGATCATTCTTGCCTCCGCTTTCCATCGGGATAAAGGGCACAACCGTGAACAATTTCTACCCATGATCTTCTTTTGGGAGTTGGGGACACTTGGGTTATTGCCAATCTCCCTGTCCTTTGTTCCAACTGCCGTGTTAATGATAAAGGGAACCTCTTGGGGAGTCAAACAGCAAGTGTGATTGGCTCCAAAGGGACTGCACAGATTGCCTTGGAACTGGAGTTGATATTTTCCTACTTGACTCCATCTGCAGTTCGACCAGTAAAGTTTCTTCACCTCAATCAAAGAAATCAAATGAATTAATGAATTCTGCTTCATGCCCCCAGCAGGGAGCCAATCTCCAAAGTGGGGTGCAGGCCTGAGCATTGAGCCTACAGTATTCTAACCCTACATTTGAGCCATTCTCCATGTAGGCACAGCTCCCAATTTGGGAGCGTGGTATCAAAGAATTACTCTTATTTTCATCACTTTAATGGAATAATTCTCTTTTCTAACTGGGTTTTGTGCTAGGCCTACATTTTACTCACACTGATTCTCAATTTGTATCGTGGGCCCTTTTTTTTTCTACCCCAAGTCTGAATCATAGAAACATAGAAACATAGAAACTAGGTGCAGGAGTAGGCCATTTGGCCCTTCTAGCCTGCACCGCCATTCAGTTCATGGCTGAACATGCAACTTCAGTACCCCATTCCTGCTTTCTCAGCATACCCCTTGATTCCCCTAGTAGTAAGGACTTCATCTAACTCCTTTTTGAATATATTTAGTGAATTGGCCTCAACAACTTTCTGTGGTAGAGAATTCCACAGGTTCACCACTCTCTGGGTGAAGAAATTCCTCCTCATCTCAGTCCTAAATGGCTTCCCCCTTATCCTTAGACTGTGTCCCCTGGTTCTGGACTTCCCCAACATTGGGAACATTCTTCCTGCGTCTAACCTGTCTAACCCCGTCAGAATTTTAAACGTTTCTATGAGGTCCCCTCTCATTCTTCTGAACTCCAGTGAATACAAGCCCAGTTGATCCAGTCTTTCTTGATAGGTCAGTCCCGCCATCCCGGGAATCAGTCTGGTGAACCTTCGCTGCACTCCCTCAATAGCAAGAATGTCCTTCCTCAGGTTAGGAGACCAAAACTGTACACAATACTCCAGGTGTGGCCTCACCAAGGCCCTGTACAATTGTAGCAACCCCTCTTCTTGAGCTAACATCCCAACATCTCCTCGTACATGACCCTGCATTGATTTCTGTGTAATGGTCTCCCTTGCCTGCTTCATATTTTAGGGCATCGATGATTTACCCTCTGCTTCACAGAGAACACTTCATGCAGCTAGCATGCTACCTACAATGATTTGCAGATCTTGGTCTGTGAACCTTTATTGATGACATCTGTGCTGGTCCACACCTTAAATTGGCTAATACCTGTTTAGCTAGTTAAGTAATATTCATGCTGGTGCTTTCTGATTGTCGCTTAATTGTGTGTTACTTTTAACCCAATCTATTACATGCAAACTTGCTGAAGACACAATAAAGTCTAGTTCCTGCCAGTACATAAAAAAACGGCCAAAATGTTTAACTACCAGTCAAACCACTGCCTGTTAAAATGTCAATTAATTTTAAATATGTGAGGTGTTTTTTTAATTTATTATGTTGTTTTAGGGGATTTTTCTCATTGATAATAATGGGATCTCTCACAAAATGAGATCCCATTTTTATCAACGAGAATACTGCCTAGTGATTGGTGGTCCAGGCCCACGTGACTTCAGCATTTCCGTACGTACGAGGAAGTTATCTCCCGGTATGCTGCGCAGCGAATGAACGCCTCCGACCGCAATTGAAGGCGCCTCCATGACCACCAGGTATTTTTGTTAAAAAATTTTGGTTCAGGGGCGTTCGTCCGAAGGAAGCCTCCGACCTCAATTTTCCCCCCAATAATTGCACCCCAAACATAGCCCCTCCTCCACACCGCCACATGGGAGCCCTGAGTAGCTTTTTCTGTAGCATTTGGCCACTTAATGCTGCTTTTAGATGGAGATTTCTGATACCTGATCTTCCTTTGTCAGATGCACCCTGTGCAGAGGGGAGCGGGCAGGTCGGAAGGCCTCCTGGTAGGACTATTCCTGGGCCTGGCTAAGGTGGCCATTAACTGGTCCCGGCAGCGTTCAGCCCGACTGCCTGCCTCTCTTCCATGGTTACATCCGAGCCAGGGTGTCCCTAGAGATGGAGCACGCGGTGTCCACCGGTACGCTCACGGCCTTCCACGAGAGGTGGGCGCCAGAGGGACTGGTGTGCATCATCACCCCCGGCAACCAAACTTTAATTTGATTTAAGTTTACGGTAAAAAGTTAATTTGTTTATTTGTTGGTTTTAGTGCCCCCTTTAATAAGGGGGCACTTGATTTATGGTTTCAACTTAAAATAGTTGCAGGCTGTTCGTTTTCCAGTGTTTTCTGTTTTAATCGCATGATTTTGTCTGACTAGCTGCTGATGAGGTGGCCCTCACTACAGGCCGACCGTGTGGCATTTAGACAGGGTCTGCGGTCATTGTAGACAAGCTACTACTACAGTCAGGTTTTAGTTTAATTCAAAATAAAATATTCAGACACCCTCTACTACAGGAGATGACCGATCTTACAAATTACTTCGGGTCACAATATGTCATGGGAAACCAAATATTATTGTCTGAAATAACATGAGACTGAAGAATGTTACAATTCAAAATATGGGAGATATGTGTCTTTACACTGCGTTGGTATGGTGGCCCCTTTGGATACGGCATTGTTTTAGACCTGCTCTTTTCTTTTCAAACAACACTGATCAACTATGTCAATTATTTAAAATTTACCCACTTTGTGGCTCTGAAGTTTTTTATTTCTTCCATGTGAGAAATTAGTATGTTCACAGCATGTTTTAAATCAAGCAACGGTTGGTATATATATTTTATTCCACGGGTGCTTTTCTAACCTTTACTAATGTGCTAACTTTGAAGCGGCTATAACGGAATATTCTTGGAATATTCATGGCAAAAATATTGAAGTGTTTACAGATGCATTGAACTATTACCGTACAGAGTATTAAAGGCCGATGCCAGTGTGGGTCGTTCAGTGCAACAGAGAGTTCGTGATGGGCCAGATTGTTTCCGTAGCAACACATCTTTCTGACAATACAAATATGCACCCGTTTAGCAAATATGCACTCCGAGCGCAGTCTCGCCCTCTGGCCGGGGGAGTGGGGGGGGCACATCAGGAACACATAAGTGGACTCCCTAGAAATTCTTTCCATTAAAATTGTAGAACGGTCCATGGTAAGTAATTGTAAAGATGGTGAAAATAATCAGTTATGACATGAAGTAGGCATTAATTTATTTTCCATGTAATGTTTCTTTAACTAAAAGGTTGTTACCTTTCCATCCAGCGTATGGGGCTCCATGGGCTGCCTTTCTAATCTATCTCTGAGACGATTCACTGAAGAATTAGAACTCCTGCTTAGGTGAAGATGGTCTGATTCAATACTAAGTGCAAACATGATTTTATTCTAAAGATATGACCGCAATTTTCTGTAACTGCCTTTGAGATAGAGAATAAGCTCTCCTGATATCGGTGCATCTGTGAATAGCCTTTGGGCTGTACCTGAGTCACATGGCAATCGTAGGAGTCCTGATGTTATGTCTGCAGATCTCAGCTTGGTGCCTTCCTCAGAGTTTTGGCTGCCTTCCAATCTGAAGAAGCTGCAGTCGTGTGAGATGGGTTCTAATACTCAAGGTTCACAAAACCACCAAGTCAGGTTATCTGACAGTATGGATTGGAATTTCTAACCAATTCATTCTGACACCGATCTTGCAGCAAGCTCTGCTTGATTGGATTAGTCAATCTTAGATTGGGAAACAAACAGATAGTTGAGTTAACTTTTAATTTTGGATCAGTTTGGTTCATATTGGTTTAGGTTCGGGTACAATGACTTATTATTCCATAAATATTTATATACCATAAATACACATGTAACAAAAAGGACACAGGTCATTTGCAGCGTTCCTTCACAAATATTGTGATCTTTTTCACAGAAAATAAGATGAGGAAAGATCTTAGAAGATGACAAGTGCAGGTGGAGAATCGGAAAGGTGACAGGGAAAGGTTTGGAGATACAAAAGAAATGGGAAAAAAAATGAAAAGAATAATTAAAAGTAAGGAAAGTGAAAAAAATTGGTAAACATTGGAAAATAAAAAATGGAACAAATGGTAGGAATAGGAAAACTAATAAACCAGGAAGCCAAAGAAAAGTTAAAGAACAAGATAGAAATAAACATTTTTTCACAGGTCCGAATGGATCTCCCCGGAGTTGCAGTCAGTGAGTTGGCAAGTGAATCCCAGAACTTTGGCCATTAAATGGCCTCCTAAGCCTCCAATATGGTGGGCAGGAAATGCGTAACACGCCGGAAGTGCACCACTTGCCATAAAGGGCTGATAATCGGCGTGCAGTGTTAGCCCTGGTCCCTCTGTCCTTTCTCACATTGCACCAGTGACTACACTCCATCGGCTGGATTTTAGGCTTTTTTGTTTTCGGGGCGAAAACGGAGGCAGGCGGGAAAGTTAGCGGCCGGGAATAGTTCGTGCTTTAGTAAGGAAGCTTGGGCATCTGGGCCCTGCCTCAGGGGGTGCAGCGCGATGGGAGGCGTTGTACACCTCTCGAGGTGCAAAAATGGGAAACTCACAAACTTAAGAGCCGGGCTGTGCGCGCTCCGAGAGAGGCGGGGTGGGGAAGGGGAACCTTAAAAAAAAGCACAAAACATTCCCAAAACATTGCCCACGCCACCACAACTCAAAGCGCTAAATAAATTAAAAGAACAAACACTCGCACTTACCGTTACAGCACTTTACCGTCCTCACCACCGCCGGCGTGGCTGGACCGCTCTGGTTTCCCAGGTGGCCATTGCGAGGCGCGATTCCAGGCGTACGGGTCGGGTTCGAGTCAAAACTCGGGCAGTGTCGCAAAACCCGACCCGAGGATCGCGATCGGACGCAGGAAGCCTCGCCACTGCCCCATTTCACGCCGCTCTGGGGCAAAACCCGGAGTGCAAAGGACCGGAAAGTCCAGCCCTAAAAGTAATTCCTTGGCTGTAAAGCACTTTGAAACGTCCGGTGGTCGTGAAAGCTGCTATATAAATGCGAGTATTTCTTTTTAGGTCCTTCAGACAACTCGGGTTCTGCAGCAGTGAAGATGGAGGGAGACAACCTTCCTGAAGTTGCACCATCAATCACTTGTATCTTTCCAAGCACCAGCACAGACATTGGCACGCCAGGTGGTTATACATAGCGAGTTAGAGGTTCTGCACTGGGTGATTCACAGAACACAAGTGAGCAGGAGCAGGTTCAAGTTGCAGGGACAGCTCAGGCGACAGCTCGCTAGAAGGCAAACTCGGGTTCCAGCTCTGTTGAAGAGAACAGCGATGCGGACATTGGGGGCCCAGCCTTTTCAACAAAAATGCTTTCTACACACCAGCAATTGTTGAATGTATTGGATTGCATGCCAGGAAGCTACCACACATGTGGAAGATCGTGGAGGGGTTCTAGAACATGACATTGATACAGTGGAGGTTACTATGGCGCATATAAGAACATAAGAAATCGGAGCATACGGCCCCTCGATCCTGCTCTGCCATTCAATAAGATCATGGTTGATCTGATCTTGGCCTCAACTCCACTTCCCTGCCCGCTCCCCATAACGCTTCACTCCCCTATCGTTCAAAATTCCATCTATCTCCACCTTAAATATTTTCAGTGACCCAGCCTCAAATGATTTCTGGGGTAGAGAATTCCAAAGATTTACAACCCTCTGAGAGAAGAAATTCCTCATCTCTGTCTTAAATGGGCGGCCCCTTATTCTAAAACTATGCCCCAAGTTCCAAATTCCCCCACAAGGGGAAACATCCTCTCTGCAACTACCCTGTCAAGCCCCCTCAGAATCTTATATGTTTCAATAAGATCACCTCTCATTCTTCTAAACTCCAAGGAATATGGGCCCAACCTGCTCAACCTTTCCTCATAAGACAATCCCTTCATTGCAGGAATCAACCTCGTGAACCGTCTCTGAACTCGCTCCAATGCAAATATATCCCTGCCAGTATATGGTCACCTCAATGGAGATTGCAGTTGGACCTTGCCCCACCAATGTAGCACCAGTAGTATCATCTTGCAGGAATGTTTTTACTGGTGCCATGCTGGCTTTCAGCTCCACCATCTCCTTCATCTGGGACAGGCTGGGGTTCCGAATGGATGTGGGCTTCGGTCAGGTCAAGGTTCTCCTATGATCTACTCTCCGGCAGATCAGTGCTGAGACACAGCCCCGCAGCAGGAATGGAAGGTGTTGCGCTCAGGAAGACAGTCCACCCCTTCAACCAATGCCCGCCTTGATCCAGAAAGCCAGCTGCGCCATACTACCCCGGCACCCGCAAGGTGCTGCAGTCTGTAGCTGGGCCCTCTCAGGCCCACCATCCCTGAGGTCATCGGCCACGAGCATTTCAAGACACATCGTCTGAGCTGGAGAAGCCCAGCCTCCTCATGCACTGTTCCTCAGAGAAGTGCAACTGTGTTACCTGAGCCTATACATTCTGTTGGTAGGTTAAGGATTCCTGTCAGCTTACCTCCTTCTATCTGGACTCCCTGCAGCTACAACTCCATGTGCTCCTTTCACCTGCTACTGCTTCTCCTCTTCCTCTAGCTAGAATGGCATTGTTAGAAGGATGCCCATTTTGCCAGTATATGTATATATATATATATATGCTCCAGTTTCCATTCTGTTCCCACTGATTCCCCATTTTAATGCCGTTGGTTTTGGCAGCGGCTGAAGTTCTTGCCGACTCTAGTGGGAGCCTCATTAATATGCGCAAATCGGGGTCTTGTGCCATTTTAACCCGCTCCTGAGTGGGGCACCCGTTGAGGCCGCCCACCAGGTAACGATGTCAGGAAACCAGAGAGATCCGATAAGGTAAGTTTAAAAAACATTTCTTTGCGGAGCCAGCAGGAGTGCTCCTCTGGGCCCCACAGAGAAAGCCGAGGTTCCCCCACCCCAGGCAAGCTCCCCGCCCCCCAGATCCCCCACCCTAATACACTCGCAACATCTCCCCTCCTGGACTAATCGTGCTGCCGCAGCCTGCTCTTGTCGCTTTCTGCCCAAAACAGGAAATTAAAATGAGCCAGACCTGCAACCAAGACTCTCTGCCAGACGGGATTACCATCCTCTCCCACCAGCTTCCCGCCAATATTAAAATCAGCCCTTACTTTACCTCATAACACGGTCACTGAAAAAATACAAAGGTTCTTAACTACAGTGAAGCCAAAATGAAGAGAGAAAAATAGATGCATTAATTGTTCAGCTTTCAGTATAAATAACAGAACGAGCAGCTACCTTTGTCTGGCTTTCTGTGAGATAACCTTTAAGCAGCTTTATTCAGAAGTTGACAATATTTAAAATGTAAACAAAGGACAAACAGCACTGAGAACATGGTGCTGCTGCAAGATGGGAAACTGCACACCACACAGTCCTCAGATTGTAACATCTCCCTGAAGTCAGTGGCCAAAATATACACTTCAAGCCCAGGCTATTGAGAGAAACTGCGGTCTTCACTTAAAAGCATTAATAATGGTGCTCAAATATACAAAAGACAACTTTATAGTCAAGTCTAATTAAGTTATTGTCAAATATATATCTTTTCATCTTTTATATTAAGATTTAAATATTTTTTAAGGTTAATCGTAGAAACTTCAGTTAGAAACATAGAAACTTACAGCGCAGAAGGAGGCCATTTTGACCCATTGTATCTGTGCCGGCCGACAAAGAGCCGCACAGCCTTTGGTCCGCAGCCCTGAAGGTTACATATAAACCTATGAACAATGAACAATGGTGGACAGGTAAAGAGCATCCAGCCTAACCAGTCCACCCCACACAACTGCGGCACCCCTTATACTGAAACATTCTACACTCCACCCCAAACGGAGCCAATTGATCTCCTGGGAGAGGCAAAAACCAGATAAAACCCCTAAGTTAGTGACGATAAACATGACGGAAAAAGGAGTTGATTTGGATTTTTTTGAGCAATATATAAATTTAATATCACCCAATCAACCGCAAGGAGTTTGTAGCGTAAATTTATAAATTAATAAATCTGATCATAATTAGTGTGACATTGAAGTGTGACACAAAAACGTGACAGGCATTGTGTGATATTTATAAATAGTTACTTCTTGTCTTCTCTTGACCACATAAAAACAACAACTTGTTTTTATATAGCGCCTTTAACGTAGTGAAACGTTCCAAGGCGTTTCACAGGAGTATTATGAGATTTTAAAAATTGACACCAAGCACCATAAGTAGAAATTAGCGCAGGTGACTAAAAGGTTGGTCAAAGAGGTAGGTTTAAAGGAGCGTCTTGAAGGAGGAAACAGAGGTCGAGAGGCAGAGAGGTTTAGGGAGGAAGGTCCAGATCTTAGGGCCCAGGCAACAGAAGGCACGGCCACCAATGATTATAATCAGGGATGCTCAAAAGGACAGAATTAGAGGAGCGCAGACATCTCGGAGGGTTGTGGGGCTGGAGGAGATCACAGAGATACGGAGGGGTGAGGCCATGGAGGGATTTGAAAATAAGGATGAGAATTTTGAAATCGAGGCGTTGCTTAACCGGCAGCCAATGTAGGTCAGCGAGCACAGGGGTGATGGGTGAGCGGGACTTGGTGCGAGTTAGGACACAGGCAGCTGAGTTTTGGATCACCTCCAGTTTACGTAGAGTAGAATGTGGGAGGCCAGCCAGGAGTGCGTTGGAATAGCCAAGTCTAGAGGTAACAAAGGCATGGATGAGGGCTTCAGTAGCGGATGAGCTGAGGCAAGGTCAGAGACCAGCGATGTTATGGAGGTGGAAATAGGCGGTCTTAGTTATGCTGCGGATATGTGGTTGAAAGCTCATTTCAGGGTCAAATATGACACCTAGGTTGCCAACAGTCTGGCTAAGACAGAAGTTAGAGAGAGGAATGGAGAAGGTATAGGCAAACTGAAACCATGGATTCTCATTGAAGATTGTAATGTTTGGAAAGACCAAGAAAGAGGGTGGAGAAAATCCATTGAAAGGAAAGAGGACTTTTCAAAATGAGTACAAAAAAATAAAACAAATAAAAAAGAGAAAAGTCAGTCAATGAAAATACAAGAAAAGTAGATAGTCAGGAGGGATTACACAGCATATAATACTGTGCTGACTTGTTTTTGATATTCTGGCTTTCCTGCCAGATGAAAAACTCCTGTATATTAGTTACTGTTTACTTAGCATTAACACGTCTAGGTTTGTTATAACCTGAGCTTTAAAAGGGATTATGTCATCCTGTAAGAAAATCCTAAAGACTGGACCTATTACCGAGGCACTCTGGCAGTTTAATAGTAACATTGCTCTCGAAATAGTTTCAGAGATGAGATCTAAATTAGAATGGTTCCATGACTGCTGCAAGACATTATCACCTTGGTAACGTGTCCTGTAAGCAATTGGAACAATGTGATCAGTGATGAGATGATCAAAATTCCATCACCGTGGGCTCAATTTTCCCCAATGCCGTTTTTTGGCGTATTGCAAGGATTACGCCCGCTTTTTTTTGGCCTTGACAACACCAAAAAAATAAGTAGCAAGTTTGTCCATTCTATTTTTTGAAATTGGCACCGCGCAGCCTGACCTTTAGCTTCAGGGGGGTGGAGCCTAATGTCTGCGCCGAAAAAAATTATGCCACCCACTTCTGCGCAAGCGCGAAAAAAAAGAAGTTTTTTACGTGATTGCTATGGGCGCGCATGCCAAGTACACCTCCCAGACTGCATTCTGCCATTTTTAAAGAACCAGTTGTGTGTGAGAACTTTAATTCTCAGTGGAAAAATCGGAGCTGCAATACAAGATGCAACGCGGCTCAAGGACCAAGAATTTCTCACAGGATGCAGTGGAGGCACTAGTTACTGTGATTGAGGTCGGATGGCATGAGCTGGACACCAGCAGAAGTCACATAAAAGTTTCACCAAAAGAAATGAAGAAACGCTGGAACCAACTTGCAGAAGATTACTGTGCAATGGTGACCACCCCGAGGTCTGGAGGCCAGTGCAAAAAGAAGTGGCAGGACCTTGATCAAGTAGTTAGTGTAAGTAATATTTTCATTTAGTCACTGGAAATGCAATTGTAAATGTGACCATCTGTATATGTTCCATAAGAACATAAGAATTAGGAACAGGAGTAGGCCATCTAGCCCCTCGAGCCTGCTCCGCCATTCAACAAGATCATGGCTGATCTGGCCGTGGACTCAGCTCCACTTACCCGCCCTCTCCCCATAACCCTTAATTCCCTTATTGGTTAAAAATCTCTCTATCTGTGATTTGAATACATTCAATGAGCTAGCCTCAACTGCTTCCTTGGGCAGAGATTTCCACAGATTCACAATCCTCTGGGAGAAGAAATTCCTTCTCAACTCAGTTTTAAATTGGCTCCTCCGTATTTTGAGGCTGTGCCCCCTAGTTCTAGTCTCCCCGACCAGTGGAATCAACCTCTCTTCCTCTATCTTGTCTATCCCTTTCATTATTTTAAATGTTTCTATAAGATCACCCCTTATCCTGCTGAACTCCAACGAGTAAAGACCCAGTCTACTCAATCTATTATCATAAGGTAACCCCCTCATCTCCGGAATCAGCCTAGTGAATCGTCTCTGTACCCCCTCCAAAGCTAGTATATCCTTCCTTAAGTAAAGTGACCAAAACTGCACGCAGTACTCCAGGTGCGGCCTCACCAATACCCTGTACAGTTGCAGCAGGACCTCCCTGCTTTAGTACTCCATCCCTCTCGCAATGAAGGCCAACATTCTATTCACCTTCCTGATTACCTGCTGCACCTGCAAACTAACTTTTTGGGATTAGGTCTCATGGTGCAACGGTAGTGTGTCTGACTCCCGATCTGAAGGTTGTGTTTTAGGTCGGGTGGCACGGTTTAATGTTTTATGTTTTTGCAGGTGAACTCCAAAAAGAGTTTCATGCACAAGGACCCTGTTTTGTTATTTAAAGGGGCTGCTCCTGAAATTCTGGCTGCACTTCAGTCCCACACTCCTGATTTTTGGGCACCCTGTGCGGAGGGGAGCGGGTAGGTCCGAGGGTCTCCTCGTAAGACTGCTCCTGGGCACGGCCAAGGGTGCCATCAGCCGGTCCAGGCAGCGGGCGGTCGAGGGGGTCGTTCAGCCAGACTGCCTGCCTCTCTTCCATGCCTACATCCGGTCCAGGGTGTCCTTGGAGATGGAGCACGCGGTGTCCACCGGTACGCTCGCGGCCTTCCGCGAGAGATGGGCTCCGGAGGGACTGGAGTGCATCATCACGCGCGGCAACCAAATTTTAATTTGATTTTATGTTTTTAAGTTAATTTGTTTTAATTGCCGGTGCTGTTAGTGTCCCCCTCCCCTTTTATAGGGGGTCCTTGGAGAAAAAATACGATTTTGTGCCCAAAAAACCCCACAAAAAAACCACAAAAAAATAAAAGGGCCTTGTAAATGTTTGGTGTTTCCCCCAGATCGGGGGGCACGGTTTAATGTTTTTTGTTTGCTCCCAAAAGAGTTCATGCACAAGGACCCCCAGGTTGTAATTTCTCCCCATTAAAATAATATTCCCTTTTACTGTTTTTTTTTCCCAAGGTGGATGACCTCACATTTTCCGACATTGTATTCCATCTGCCAAACCTTAGCCCATTCGCTTAACCTATCTAAATCTCTTTGCAGCCTCTCTGTGTCCTCTACACAACCTGCTTTCCCACTAATCTTTGTGTCATCTGCAAATTTTGTTACACTACACTCTATCCCCTCTTCCAGGCCATCTATGTATATTGTAAACAGTTGTGGTCCCAGCACCGATCCACACCACTAACCACCGATTTCCAACCCAAAAAGGACCCATTTATCCCAACTCTCTGCTTTCTGTTAGCCAGCCAATTCTCTATCCATGCTAATATGTTTCCTCTGACTCCGCATACCTTTATCTTCTGCAGTAACCTTTTGTGTGGCACCTTATCGATACACCTCTATCCACCATGCTCGTTATATCCTCAAAGAATTCCAGTAAATTAGTTAAATATGATTTCCCCTTCATGAATCCATGTTGCGTCTGCTTGATTGCACTATTCCTATCTAGCTGTCCCGTTATTTCTTCCTTAATGATAGCTTCCAACATTTTCCCCACTACAGATGTTAAACTAACCGGCCTATAGTTACCTGCCTTTTGTCTGCCCCCTTTTTTAAACAGAGGCGTTACATTAGCTGCTTTCCAATCCGCTGGTACCTCCCCAGAGTCCAGAGAATTTTGGTTGATTATAACGAATGCATCTGCTATAACTTCCACCATCTCTTTTAATACCCTGGGATGCATTTCATCAGGACCAGGGGACTTATCTACCTTGAGTCCCATTAGCCTGTCCAGATCTAGTGATAGTGATTATCTCAAGGTCCTCCTTTCCCACATTCCCGTGACCAGCAATTTTTGGCATGGTTTTTGTGTCTTCCACTGTGAAGACCAAAGCAAAATAATTGTTTAAGGTCTCAGCCATTTCCATATTTCCCATTATTAAATCCCCCTTCTCATCTTCTAAGGGACCAACATTTAGTTTTGTTACTCTTTTCCATTTTATATATTTGTAAAAGCTTTTACTATCTGTTTTTATGTTTTGCGCAAGGTTACTTTCGTAATCTATCTTTCCTTTCTTTATTGCTTTCTTAGTCATTCTTTGCTGTCGTTTAAAATTTTCCCAATCTTCTAGTTTCCCACTAACCTTGGCCACCTTATACGCATTGGTTTTTAATTTGATACTCTCCTTTATTTCCTTGGTTATCCACGGCTGGTTATCCCTTCTCTTACCGCCCTTCTTTTTCACTGCAATATATTTTTGTTGAGCACTATGAAAGAGCTCCTTAAAAGTCCTCCACTGTTCCTCAATTGTGCCACCGTTTAGTCTGTGTTCCCAATCTACTTTAGCCAACTCTGCCCTCATCCCACTGTAGTCCTCTTTGTTTAAGCATAGTATGCTTGTTTGAGACACTACTTCCTCACCCTCAACCTGTATTACAAATTCAACCATACTGTGATCACACATTCCGAGAGGATCTTTTACTAGGAGATCGTTTATTATTCCTGTCTCATTACACAGGACCAGATCTAAGATAGCTTGCTCCCTTGTAGGTTCTGTAACATACTGTTCTAAGAAACAATCCCGTATGCATTCTATGAATTCCTCCTCAAGGCTACCCCGTGCGATTTGATTTGACCAATCGATATGTAGGTTAAAATCCCCCATGATTACTGCCGTTCCTTTTTCACATGCCTCCATTATTCCCTTGATTATTGTCCGCCTCACCGTGAAGTTATTATTTGGGGGCCTATAAACTATTATTAGGGTGACTTTTTCCCCTTACTATCTCTAATCTCCACCCACAATGATTCAACATTTTGTTCATTAGAGCCAATATCGTCTCTCACAACTGCCCTGATATCATCCTTTATTAACAGAGCTACCCCACCACCTTTCCCTTCTTGTCTATCTTTCCGAATTGTCAGATACCCCTGTATGTTTAATTCCCAGTCTTGGCCACCCTGCAACCACGTTTCAGTAATGGCCACCAAATCATACCCATTTGTAATGATTTGTGCCGTCAACTCATTTACTTTGTTTCGAACGCTGCGTGCATTTAGGTAAAGTGTTTTAATACTAGTTTTTAAACCATGATTTTTAGTTTTGACCCCTCCTGCAGCCCCTTTATATTCATACATATTGTCCCTTCCTATCACCTTGTGGTTTACACTTACCCCAGTGCTACTCTGCTCTATTGCCTCCTGCCTTTTGCATCCTTTCTTGGTGTTCTGTTCATCTGAGCTCTCACCCACCCTAACTAGCTCAGAGCCCTCTCCTGGGTTCCCATCCCCCTGCCAAGCTAGTTTAAAGCCCTCCCAACCGCACTATCAAAACCACCCGCGAGAACATTGGTCCCGTCTCTGTTGAGGTGTAACCTGTCCGACTTGTACAGGTCCCACCTACCCCAGAAGCAGTCCCAATTGTTTAGGAAACTAAAGCCCTCCCTCCTACACCAATGTCCCAGCCATGTATTTATCTGACTAGCCTTCCTATTTCTACCCTCACTAGTACGTGGCACTGGCAGTAATCCCGAGATTACCACCTTTGAGGTCCTGGCTTTCAATCTTACTCCTAGCTCCCTAAACTCAGCTTTCAGGGCCTCACCCCTCTTTCTACCTTTGTTGTTGGTACCAATGTAGACCACAACCACCCAGCAGAAAGACACTCTCTCTAAAAAGTTATATTTTCATCTTTGCAGAGGAAGGTGGCACATAATAAAAGAGAAAGAACTCTAACAGGAGGAGGCCCGGCAAATCTGCACCCACTTACACTCTTGGAAGAGAGGGTCGCTGCTTTGATGGGTCCTGACTGGAGAAAAGCAACCACCACTGTACAAGCTGGGCCCACACTTGAGGGAGAGGGTAAGTCCTGCAAATTCCACAGTCTGGCTTTGCTAAACGTTAAGTACTGCGTGGGTTAGCCATGCTTCGGTTCATGGGGATGTCTCCGTCAGCTATGTGCTATCATTCATCATCGTCCTTCAAATCAGCCTGTTGCCTGCGCTGTGTGAGCCTACTCATGCCACCCACCCTGCCCCCTCCTCTGCTGCTAACCATTTGTCTGTTCTGTTACATTTTGCAGATCTTGAGGCCAACCCTGACGACGCTGAAGCCAATGCAGAAGAAGATTCAGACGTGGACGAGCCTGAAGAGGAGAACATCTTCCAATCCCACCTTCCAGACCAAGAGCATGGGGGTGAGGGGGAGGTGATGGTGATGGATGAAGCCCCCACTGTTATACTCACTCTGGAGGAGGTGCAGGTGTCGCCCATTGAGGTGCCAGCCTCTTTCCTGAGTGGTACGAATGTTGGGACATTCCATGGTTTCTCACAGTCTGAGGCTGGGGATTCCAGTGAGGTGCAGCGAGGCACACCCAGGGCCCCACCATCCGAGGCTACGGGTCCCAGTGGGATGCAGTGAGCCACACCCAGGGGGAGGAGGGGAAGGAGAGCTCGACCGCGCTCTCCTGAGGTGCAGGATCTAACAGATGTGGTTCAGATGATGGCAATAAGTGTGGAGAGCACTGACCTTACACGTTCACTCCTGGATACCATCAGTGGGGTGAGTGATGAGGTATCGGGACTGTCGGGAGAAGTAACAACACTCGCACGAGAAATGGGAACACTGTCCGGGCACATGAGGGAGGGAATGTCGCAGGTAGCTGATACACTGTTGGTGAACATGAGGGAGGGAATGTTGCAGGTAGTTGAGACACTGTCAGGGCACATGAGGGAGGGAATGTCGGAGTTAACTACTGCAATAAGGGAACACACCCAGACCCTGTGGCCATTGACAGCATCAACTGCCTCTCCCACTCCAATCCCCAGACCAGCCTCTGAAGAGGCCCAAACCGGGCCTTCCACATTACTGCCCGCCCACGCCCCCTATCAACAAGTGCGCATTACCTGAGATGCTCGAAAGAATAAGCTTGGTACCAACCTGAAGAACGCTGCACCACCGCCTGCGGGCAGGGGTAGAGTCACCAAGACCAAGCGCAGCGGGCGGTCTTAGAATAAGATGGAGGGGAGATGGGTGCAGCCTTTCTTTGCTGCTATTGTCGTTGTTATTATTATTGTTGTTACTGTTGTAACTGTTCTCAAATTAAAAGTTTTTTATAAGTTATGTAAATTTACAAACTTAAAGTTTGTAAGTGATCGTAAAGTTTTTAAGTGATCTTAGAGTTTGTAAGTGATCTTAACTAAAATCTTTAAATTTTGATACAAGAATATTTTATTAAAGTTAAGTTAAGTACAAGCAAATGTTAAACTTTTGAATAAAATATATTTTAAATTATAACAATCATTTCCATTATTTGTTCCAGTAACACAACACAACATTACCGAACAGGTCCAAACTGTAAACATGGTCCATTTGGAATAGTTGCCGCTGAGCCTTCAGGCAGCAAAGCGTTGACGGATGAGCTGCTGGTGCAAGGCTCGAGCAATCGTTAAAGGGACACGACAGCTCACCTTCCTCCTCTGTCGTGCTCCGGGTTCCTAGTCCTCCCCCTCCTCCTCCGCCTCGTCATCTGCATCTTCCTTCTCATCATCAGCCACTCTCACCTCAGATGGGTCTTCTAATACCAGCTGCTGCTGCCTCATGATGGCTAAGTTATGCAGCATGCAGCACACAACAGTGAACTGACCGACAATCTCAGGGGAGTATCGCAAGTAGCCTCCGGAATGGTCCAGGCATCGGAAACGCTGTTTCAAGATGCCAATGGTCCTCTCTATCATGCTGTGTGCGACATGTTGTATTCCCGGTCAGCTTCCGTTTAGGATACTTTAAGGTTTACACACATTTACAGAAGGTACAGAAAGAGGCCACAAACTAAAAATGATTTATTACAAGCTTTTGGGATTAACTGGACAAAGGGAGAAAAAGGGCGCCAGCCTGGGGCAGGTGGTGACTCATCACCAATTAAGAACATTCTCTGCGGTCAAGAGCCAGACCTGTTTATGCATTGAAACAAAGGGGTTGATACATTTCATAAAAACCCACAGAAGAGCCCCTGGATTGATTGGCCGGAGGGGAAAAATAATTCTCTCAGTAGACTCCAAGTCTGCCACAAACCAGGACAACAAAAGGACCCCACAAGATGTACATTTTTGGAGAACGGGGTACTTAAGGTGAGGAGTTATCTTTTGCCCTGTAGACTCAATGTGCAAATTGGGGGCATCCAGGCCCATCATCGGAGCCAGTCAAACAGATCACCACAAACAACGAACAGATCCAGACACATTAACGGAAACCTCAGCTCAGCGGGTGTTTTATTGATAAAATGGATATATATATACACGAGCTGGGAGCGGCTCGGTGGGTGATTTATTGATAAAATGGATATATATATACATGAGCTGGGAGCGGCTCGGTGGGTGATTTATTGATAAAATGGATATACAGGCAACTCTCAATTATCCGTACACGGATCTAACGGAGAACCCACTGCAACTTTTAAAAACTGTGATAGTGCCCCGTGTACATCTGCACCGAGATGGACATTTTGCTGTTTTTCTAATCTCAGCACCGGAAAACAAGCTGATCCCAACTGCAACAGAAAGCAATGCAAGCTCCTGTCCAAACTACTCATTTTTGGTCTTTACCGCGTTCTTACACACGACCATTAAACCCACCCCACACAGAGTCCTGCGCTGATCACCTTCTGCATCCGCTGTTTGCACAAAAGCACTGACATCAGTGAGTAACTGCATACCTGGATGCAATGAATTATTTATTGAATGTTCCCAATCCAGAGAGTTTAAAAATATCCGCTTCCAACACAATAGAGTTCACTGTGTCCTTGCCTGCGTTTTTACCTTTCTCGCCATGTCAAATTTGGGACCCAAACATTCTCGGCAAGTATGTGCACTCACGCTAACAGCAAAATCGTTTACCCGGAATAGCCCGATCCCCGAGGGACCCGGATAATCGAGAGTTGCCTGTATTTACATGAGCTGGGCGCTGCTCAGTGGGTGATTTATTGATAAAAATGGATTTTTATACACGAGCTGGGAGCAGCTCAAAGCGAAAAGGAACGGAACGAACACGGAGAAGAGAACGACCAGAAGAGGGAACATTGAAGAGGAATAGCCGGTCACGGAACCAATGACCATGAACCTACATTCTGCGGCTACAGCTACTAACTGGACGAGTGATTGTATGTCTTCAGTCGATTCTCTCATTAGTCTTGTTCTGTAGTTTTTAGTTGGTTTTTGCATAATAAAACTGACAATTGGGTTAAACGTAAACTTTGCGTCATGTGTAGTCCTTTCCTGTAATTCCCGAGGTCTACAAATCAAGGTAGAGTGTAAAACGAACACCCTACAATGCACGTAGGAGCGTCATGAGCCAGATACCCTTTAACTCTCAGAAGCCAGCTCTGTCCTTCTGGCTCCTGCTGAAACATGGCAGATATAGCGTTCTCGCGTAGGATGAATGCATCATGGGTGCTCCCAGGGTCTCTCGCATCAACTGACATGATGCGATGCATGTCGTCACACACGAGCTGCATATTCACGGAGTGGAAGCCTTTTCTGTTCCTGTACATCTCAGAATCTTCCAAAGGTGTTCACAAGGCAATGTGGGTACAATTAATGTAGCCGCCCTGTACCTTTGGGAAGCCAGCAATTCTGGAGAAGCCCACAGTACCTTTCACACATTGCCTGGGTGGTCATGGGGAATATTATGTAGTCATTCCTCCAGGCATATAGTGCAGCAGTCACCTGCCGAATGCAGATATGTGTTGCATGTTGAGAAATGGTGCGCACATATCAGTTGTGGCCTGGAATGATCCAGATGCATAGAATGAAAGTGCAGCTGTAACCTTCACTTCAACTGACAAAGCAGTCCTCCTGATGCTTCCAGGTTGCAGGTCTGTTTTTACTAACTCACAGATCTCGGTTACAACTTCTTTGCGGAAACACAGCCTTCTCACACAGTCTGTGACACTCAGGTGCAGGTATAAACACCTGTCTGGATATACCCGATGTGGGTAAGGCCTCCTGCCCATCATCCTAATTGCTCTGAGGTTCCTCATGCGATAACGTCGAATCAATTGTCTCCTCTGCAGCACCATCATGCAGAAGGCTTGCCCCCAATATTGCCCCCATAATTAAATGGTAGCTTTGCAAGAAGCTCAAAACAGCAGGACAAAGACTTAAACCTTCTTTCCTCTCTCTCCCCAAGGTCGACGCCCTAGTATGGACCACACCCTGGTCTGCGCATGTGCAATAGGCTTGCTTAGAACGGGAAGCTAGGCATTCAATAAAGACATTTGGGGCAACAACGTCTAATGCAATTCTTTAATTTTAGATTTTATTCAAAGTACCACCCCACCACTGACCGAATGCCTCCTCACCGGGCTCGATGATCGGCTGCCAGAATCGTTCCCTCGCCCGGACATGGACCCTGCCGAGGTTTTTTTTTAAGCTGCTGTATAGTGTAAGGGCTCTCATCCCTTCAGTTCGGCTTCCACCCCACCCCAGCCCCCCAGGGCTTTTTTTGAAGCCGAGCCCCTGTGTCTGGGCAAGGGACCAATTTTGTCGGCCGATGCTCCGACCCTCGAGCCCGATGAGGAAACGTTCGGTATTGGCGTGGCATTTTGAAAAAGTCAAAAATGTAAAAATTGCATTAGGCTTCCATTTTCTCCCTTTTGAGTTTGAAATAATTAAGCTTCATGATGCATAGTCTTTGTCTTCTTGACTCCCTCCAAAAGTTCGCCTAAAAACAATGGCGTCTTTCTGTACCGATTTTTTAATGTGCGCTGCTTTTTCCTAAGTGCCCAGAAGGTTTTTTGGGGGTGGTCACATACGCCGTCCTCGGAGAAATGTAAGTTTAACCAAACTTGCTTAAATGTGAAAAACTGGTGCAGACATCAGCTTTCGCCTCCTGTGACGCAAAAAAATACTAACCTAAAAAAATCATAACCAACTGAGTTACGCTGGTGCAGAAACTTTGGGGAAACTTGGATATTTTAATTTACGCCAAAAAAAGCGGCGCGCGCCAAAACAACGGCACAGATAACTGGGGAAAATTGAGCCCAATATCACTCAACGTTTCATTTGCAGCAAATATCACATCTCTTGCATCACTAACGCTCCCCAGTGTGCACATTAAAATACTGGAGCAAGAATTATCACCGGCGCGCTTTTATCAACACCAACACCTTGGCTGCCCGTGCTTGCAAACATCACCACACATATGCCGCGAATATTGAGTCTCCAGCGAATACATCCGTTACACCAGCAAAGACATGCCGATCCAGGCCGACTTGAACAGCCCACCATCAACCCGTCTCAAATCTAAAAGGCCTTTTTGGACCGTCGGCGAGGCCCTTCAGCGATCTCCCCTCAGCCTTGATGACCGATGGCAAAATGCTTGGAAGAACTGCGATATACAGAATGGATTCCTTATCGAGGACCCCACAGTACAACCTGAAGGATCAAACCTTCCTCGCAAGCAGTGGAAATTCACTTATTCAAGCTCAATACTTTTTGGGTAAATCGGAAATGAAGAAAAAGTACTTTGGGGAGCAGGTTCTTTGCACAGTTAATACTTGAACATGCGAACCTAAAAGGAATGCTATTTCTTTAAAACCTGAATCTATGGCCTGTCAGTTTATCTTTTGATGCGTGTCAATTATTACTGACATGTTTTGAGCTCAAAATCGAACTCCGAATCTCAGCTGCTCTTCTGTTGAACAATAATCAGAGCAGATGGCTTGCTGAAATCACAATGGGAACACAATGCATTGTGGTCATCCAGGCCTGAAGAAAAAGCCCAAATTCCACTTACTCACCGGAAGAATGAGTGGAATGCTCAGTATTGCTTACTAAAACACGGCCCCCTGCACGGTTGAAATCCATCTGTCAGACGGTCTCCAGGATAGCACATTAAAAGACCAGTACAGGATTCAGGTGCAGGCATACTGTCTAACCTATATACCGTGAATCTTTCTACACTTACCCCTGGAATGCAAGATTATCTGGAATTAACAGTAACTTCGCTGTTAATTGGACGTGATAGTGATACAATTATGGCCTTAATTTCAATAAATACTAAATATATGTGGAATAAGAGTACATGGTAAATTGAATCTCTGTGTACAGTGAGATTAAGTTTCATTCTTAGATCAGCATTCATAGAATCATGGAATGGTTACAGCACAGAAGGAGACCATTCAGCCTGTCGATCCCGTGCCGGTTCTCTGCAAGAGCACTTCAGCTAGTCCCACTTCCCCACCCTTTCCCCGTAGCCCTGCAATTTATTTTCCTTCAGGTACTTATCCAATTCCCTTTTGAAAGCTGTGATTGAGTCTGCCTCCATCATCCTTTCAGGCCGTGCATTCCTGATCCTAACCACTCGCTGCGTAAAACGTTTTTCCTCATGTCGCCTTTGGTTCTTCTGCCAATCACCTTAAATCTGTGTCCTCTGGTTCTCGACCCTTCCGCCAATGGGAACAGTTTCTCTCTATCTACTCTGTCCAGACCCCTCATGATTTTGAACACCTCTATCAAATCTCCTCTCAACCTTCTCTGCTCTAACAAGAACAACCCCAGCTTCCCCAGTCTATCCGTGTAACTGAAGTCCCTCATCCCCAGAACCATTCTCGTAAATCTTTTCTACACCCTCTCCAAGGCCTTCACATCCTTCCTAAAGTGCGGTGCCCAGAATTGGACACAATACTCCAGTTGAGGCCGAACCAGTGTTTTATACAGGTTCATCATAACTTCCTTGCTTTTGTACTCAATGCCTCTGTTTCTGAAGCCCATATGCCTTTTTAACCACTTTCTCAACCTGCCCTGCTACCTTCAATGATTTGTGTACATATACTCCCAGGTCTCTCTATTCATGGACCCCTTTTATAATTGCACCCTCTGAGTTTATATTTCCTCTCCTCGTTCTTCCTATCAAAAGAATCACCACCCTTTTCTGTGTTGAATTTCATCTGCCACGTGTCCGCCCATTCAACCAGCCTGTCTATTTCCTCTTGAAGTCTATCACTATCCTCCTCACTGTTCACTATACTTCCAAATTTTGTGTCATCTGCAAATATTGAAATTGTACCCTATGTAAGAACATAAGAATTAGGAGCCATTCGGCCCCTCAAGCCTGCTCTGCCATTCAATGAGATTATGGCTGATCTTCTACCTCAATTCCACTTTCCTGCACTATCCCCAAATTCCTTGATTCCCTTGATATCCAAAAATCTATCTATCGCTGTCTTGAATATACTCGACGACTGAGCCTCCACAGCCCTCTGGGGTAGAGAAGTCCAAGTCATTAATCTATATCAATAAAAGCAGTGGTCCTGGGAAACACCACTATACAGCTTCCTCCAATCCGATAAACAACCGTTCACCACTACTCTCTGTTTCTGTATCCATACTGCCACGGTCATGGGCTTCAACTTTGCTGGCAAGCCTATTATGTGGCACTTTATCAAATGCATTTTGGGAATCCATGTGCAACACATCAACTGCATTGCCCTCATCAACCCTCTCTGTTACCTCATCAAGAAACTCAATCAAGCTGATTAAACAATTTGCCTTTAACAAATCCATGCTGGCTTTCCTTAATTAATCCACACTTGTCCAATTGACTGTTAATTTTGTCCCGGATTATCGTTTTGAAAGCCTCCCCACTACCACGGTTAGACTGACTGGCCTGTAGTTGCTGGGTTTATCTTTACTCCTTTTTTTGAACCAGGGTGTAACATTTACAATTCCCCAGTCCTCTGGCACCACTCCCATATCCAAGGAGGATTAGAAGATTATGGCCAGTACCTCTGTCATTTCCACCTTAACTGCTCAGCATCCTAAGATGCATCCCATTCGGTCCTGGTGACTTACCAACTTTAGGTACAGCCAGCCTTTCCAGCGTCTTCTCTTTATCAATTTTTTATCCCCTCCAGTATCTCAACTCCAGAAGCCTTGCTCCAGTCTTCTCCTTTCCTATGGTCGTAACAAAGCAAATCAAACGTCAATATCCAAGTCAGATATCCAGATTCCGATGTAACAGCGTGGATATCTTGCAGGCCGCCTGCAAATCTCCTCTGTGTTCAATGATGTGCTCCAGGGTCTGATTAGGAGCTCCACAGTCACATGATGGGGAGGCTTTAATCTTCCACCTATGGAGAAGGTGGCAGCATCGACCATGACCGGTTCTGAGGCGATTGATGGTTGTCCAGACGATAGTTTGGTGAGAAAAGTCTGTTAAACCCACACCATACAGGATCCATGTATGAATACAACAACAACATCAACTTGTATTTATATAGCACCTTTCACATAGTGAAATTTCCCAAGGCGCTTCACCGGAGTATTATGAGATTTAAAAACAAATGTTTTAATTTGACACCGAGCTGCATAAGTAGAAATTAGCACAGGTGAACAAAAGCTTGGTCAAAGAGGTATGTTTTAAGGAGTGTCTTGAAGGAGGAAAGAGAGGTGGGAGGATTGGAAGATTATGGCCAGTACCTCTGCAATTTCCACCTTAACCGCTCAGCATCCTAAGATGCATCCCAGGAGAGGTTTTGGGGAGGGCGTTCCAGAGCTTGGGACCGAGGCAACAGAAGGCACAGCCACCGATGGTTGAGTGATTACAATCAGGGATGCTCAGGAGGGCAGAATGAGAGGAGCGCAGAGATCTTGGGAGGTTGTGGGGCTGCAGGAGATTACAGAGATAGGGAGGGGCGAGGCCATGGAGGGATTTGAAAAGGATGAGAATTTTGAAATCAAATATTCTAGTATGGCCTTCCCTCTCACTGTCACCCACTGATCCATATTTCAATGAACACTGAAGGGCTGATTTTAATTTCTGGCGGTGTTGGAGAACAGGTGGTCGCAGATGGGCTGCTCGTTAGGCGCCAAGGGAAAGACAAATCGGGCGGGGGGGGGTATAATGCCAGTCCGCTAGCAGCTGCTCTACTGAAAGCTAAAATCATCCCTACCACTCCCGAAAGGAAATCAAGCTATGCGCTAAAAACGTCTATAATTCTCGATCCCCTTTCTCAATGCAGCTCCTTTTTAAGTGTATCGATTGACTCTGAATTAACTACCTTCTCAGGCAGTCTGCTCCTCATAGCCTGTGGAAGATTAAAATATGTTTTTCTGATCTCTAACCTTGTGAATGTTGCATAGAAACCATGTAAAATGGGGTCCGGTCACAATGTTTTTCTGATTGCATGTACACATGCAGGCATCTCTTGAAACCCGTTGCAATGTATTTGCTTCATGGGTTCTTTGCTTACGAATTCATAGCAACACATTGCTATTAAGAATTAGTTGGTTTATTAACAAATGTTTAACAATCACACTACACATTACCAGTTCATCCACCAGGCTCACAACTGCATACCTCATCGTGGATAATCCGGACCCAACTAACTGGGGTTTTATTGAGTCTTGTGAACATCACATGACTGGCTCAGACACTCACAATGCAATAGCTCTACAACTATTTTGAAGTGTAGTCACTGTTGTAATGTGGGAAACTTTCATTCAAGTGCCCTTCTGTTTTTTTTTTGAGGCCACCAAAACACAAATTAATAATTTAACATAAAGAGAACCTTTGTCGAATCAAATCAAATTAAATCAAATTAAAATTCTGTTCCCAGTTGAAATGATGTACTCCAGTCCCTCCGCCGCCCACCTTTCATGGAAGGCCGCGAGCGTACCGGTGGACACCGTGGAAGAGAGGCAGGCAGTCGGGCTGAACATCCCCCTCGAGCACCCGCTGCCTGGACCAGTTAATGGTGCAACAGCTCTACAAACCTGTGAGCATACATTACACCCAGTATCGTCTCGCAAGCACACAACACTGAGATAGATTGCCCACTTGCCTCATGCTCTAACCAGGGGAAACATAGTAACATAGAAACATAATAAATAGGTGCAGGAGCAGGCCATTCAGCCCTTCTAGCCTGCACCGCCATTCAATGAGTTCATGGCTGAACATGACACTTCAGTTTCCCCCTTCTCGCCATACCCCTTGATCCCCCGAGTAGTAAGGACTTCATCTAACTGCCTTTTGAATATATTTAGTGAATTGGCCTCAACTACTTTCTGTGGTAGAGAATTCCACAGGTTCACCACTCTCTGGGTGAAGAAGTTTCTCCTCATCTCGGTCCTAAATGGCTTACCCCTTATCCTTAGACTGTGACCCCTGGTTCTGGACTTCCCCAACATTGGGAACATTCTTCCTGCATCTAACCTGTCTAAATCCGTCAGAATTTTAAACGTTTCTATGAGGTCCCCTCTCATTCTTCTGAACTCCAGTGAATACAAGCCCAGTTGATCCAGTCTTTCTTGATAGGTCAGTCCCACCATCCCGGGAATCAGTCTGGTGAATCTTCGCTGCACTCCCTCAATAGCAAGAATGTCCTTCCTCAAGTTAGGAGACGAAAACTGTACACAATACTCCAGGTGTGGCCTCACCAAGGCCCTGTAAAACTGTAGCAACACCTCCCTGCCCCTGTACTCAAATCCCCTCGCTATGAAGGCCAACATGCCATTTGCTTTCTTAACCGCCTGCTGTACCTGCATGCCAACCTTCAATGACTGATGCACCATGACACCCAGGTCTCGTTGCACCTTCCCTTTTCCTAATCTGTCACCATTCAGATAATAGTCTGTCTCTCTGTTTTTCTCTATTGTTGGCAGAGAGCCAGTGGAATAGCTGGCTCTTTTTTACTGTTCGATATTTAAAGGTGGTGTCCGTGGGTACTCCCTGAGCCAGAAGGCTCTGGGTTTAGGTCGCACTCCAGAGACTTGAGCATGAAAATCCAGGCTGACACTCTAGTGCAGTGCTGAGGGAGTGCTGCAGTGCCGGAGGTGCCATCTTTCAGGTGAGACGTTAAACTGAGGCCCTGTCTGCTCTCTCAGTTGGATGTAAAAGATCCCAGGGCACTATTTTGAAGAAGAGCAGGGAAGTTATCTCTGGTGTCCGGGCCAGTATTTATCCCTCAATCAACATCACTAAAAACAGATTATCTGGTCATTAGCACATTGCTGTTTGTGGGAGCTTGCTGTGCGCAAATTGACTGCTGCGTTTCCCACATTACAACAGTGACTACACTTCAAAAGTATTTCATTGGCTATAAAGCGCTTTGGAACATTGTGAAAGGCGCTATATAAATACAAGTCTTTCTTTTGTTATGGATGGCCTGGACCCACTTGAAAAAAAGCTTTCTTTGCAAGGGTTGTAGTTATAAAAGATGGCAGCAGTGGTACTGAGCTGTAATTCCTATTAATTTGTGTGCTCATTGAGGTGAAAGTTGCCATTAATAGGGAAATAGAGCACAGTCTTATCTTAGAGCACAGTGACGGTATACAACAATCAAAGTTAGATGGGTGATGATGCTCTGCTGGATGCTCTCGCTACAACTTCCCAAGAATGGGCTGATGGTCTTTGCTGCAGTTAAAGCAGGAATGCTGTTATTGTGGAGATTTGCAGCCTGGACGTTGTGGTGAGAACACACTCCTCGTTGCTCTGATAAGCAGGCCTTGGAGAAGAAGTGGCAGCGATTTAAAGTGACGGATCACTGGTAAAAGCTGGCTGATATTGAATTGTGACCTTTGCTTGCTGTACCTATCTGTGACAGGGACAGGGCCAGGTAGAGGCTGGCGTTATTGATTCCAAAGTAGCCAGATTGGTATCGCCTTCTATCCACAGGAATGGTATCTCACCGTCAGTAAGATAGGGAACCAGCTGTGCATTCCTATTTTTGTGCAAAACAAACATAGAAATAAAAACCAGGCAATTTACTTATTCTATGACAAATCAGATAAGGCAACAAAACATAACCATCACCACAACAATATTTATATAGCGACTTTAACGTAGTATAACATCCCAAGGCGCTTCACAGGAGTGTTATAAGACAAAAATTTGACACTGAGCCGCATAAGAAGAAGTTACGACCAATGACCAAAAGCTTGGTCAAAGAGGTAAGTTTTAAGGAGCGGAGGAAAGGGAGGTAGAGAGGCGGAGAGGTTTAGGCAGGGAGTTCCAGAGCTTGGGGCCCAGGCAGCTGAAAGCACGGCCACCAATGGTTGAGTGATTATAATCAGGGATGCTCAAAAGGGCAGAATTTGAGGAGCGCAGAGATCTCAGACAATACACAAAGAGCACTGCAAAAATATTTAAGTCTTTTTTTATTTTGTGCCATAAGAAAATAAGATAAATTGGGCCGTGGCAGGTTTTTCAACAGGAGCAATTTGCCTTAATCCCGCTGCACCATAGAATCATAGGATAGTAACGCACAGAAGGCGACCATTCTGCCCATCGAGTCTGCACAGGCTCTTTCGAAGAGCAATCCAGTTAGTCCCACTCCCCCGCTCTTTCCCCATATGCCTGCAATTTTTTTCTCCTTCAAGTATTTATCCAATTCCTTTTGAAGGCTCTATTGAATCCGTAACCATCACCCTATCAGGCAGCGCGTTCCAAATCCTAACCACTCATTGTGTAAAAAAAGTTTTTTCTTATGTTGCCTCCGGTTCTTCTGCCAATCACCTTAAATCTAGGCCCTCTGGTTATTGACCCTTCAGCCAGTGGAAACCGTTTCTCTTTATTTACTCCATCTAAACCCTTCATGACTTTAAACACCTCTTTCAAATCTCCTCTTAGCTTTCTCTGCTCTAAGGAAAACAACCCCAGCTTCTCCAGTCTATCCACGTAACTGTAATGCTTCACACCTGGAACCACTGAGGTAAATCTCTTCTGTACCCTCTCCAAAGCCTTCACAACCTTCATAAAATGTGGTGCCCAGAATTGGACACAATATTCCAGCTGGGCCCAAACTAGTGTTTTATATTGGTTTAGCATAACTTCCTGGCTTTTGTGATCTATGCCTCTATTTATAAAACCCAGGGTCCCATGTGCTTTATTAATGGCTTTGTTAACCTGTCCTACCACCTTCAATGCACAACCAACCCCAGGTCTCTCTCTTCCTGCATCCCTTTAACATTTTACCATTTACCATTGGTCTCTTCTCATTCATCCTACCAAAATATATCACCTCACTCTTTTCTGCATTGACCAACCAACCCTTGACCCCACTTTGCTTGCTAGCTGTCGCCCCATCTCCAACCTCCCTTTCCTGTCCAACGTACTTGAACGTGTTGTCGTCTCCCAAATCCGTGACCATCTTTCCATGAATTCAATGTTTGAATCCCTTCAATCTGGTTTTCACCCCTGCCACAGTACTGAAACGGCTCTAATCAAAGTCACAAATGACATCCTTTGTGAGTGTGACAGAGGTAAACTATCCCTCCTCGTCTTTCTGGACCTTTGACACAGTTGACCACTCCATCCTCCTCTAACGCCTCTCCACCAATGTCCAGCTGGATGGGACTGCACTCGCCTGGTTCCATTCTTATCTATCTAATCATAGCCAGAATATCTCCAGCAAAGGCTTCTCTTCCCACTCCCGCATCGTTACCTCTGGTGTCCCCTGAGGATCTGTCCTTGGCCCCCTCTTATTTTTCATCTATACGCTGCCCCTTGGTGATATCATCCGAAAACACAGAGTCAGTTTCCACATGTATGCTGACGACACCAGCTCTGCCTCTTCACCACTTCTCTCAACCCCTGCTTGGTATCGAAATTGTCAGATTGCTTGTCCGACATCCAGTACTGGATGAGCAGAAATCCCTATCTCTGTAATCTTTCTCAGCCTCGCAACCTTAAAGATGTCTGCGCTCCACAAATTCTGGCCTCTTGGACAACCCTGATTATAACTGCTCAACCATCGGTGGACGTGCCTTCAGCTGCCTGGGCCCCAAGCTCTGGAACTCACTCCTTAAATCTCTCTGCCTCTCTACCTCTCTTTATACCTTTAAGATGCTCCTTAAAACATACCTCTTTAAATAAGCTTTTGGTCATCTACCCTAATATCTTCTTATGTGGCTCGGTTAAATTTATCTGTTTTGTCTTGTAACACTGTTGTGAAGCACCTTGGGATGTTTTACTATGTTAAAGGCGCTATATAAATAAAAGTTATTATTATTGAATTTCATCTGCTATGCGTCCACCCATTCCATCAGCCTGTCAATGTCCTCTTGAAGTCTGTTACTCTCTTCCTCAACTCTCTGTTTTCTATCCCTTAGCCGATTTTGTATCACCAATGTGATATTTATTATTCTGATATCCGCCATTCTTGCATACGAGTCGGATTACCCAGTTAGTGCCACATTCTCGGTAGACATTGTGCTGTGGATCTTCTCAGCATTGAGACCAGTTAATCTCATTTTACTCAGAGCCTTACAGTAATCAGAGAAACATCAATATGAACTAAATCTTACCTCGAACCTAGAGGTCAAAGGACAGTGATTTAACCTGTTCCATCACTCAATTATTAGTACAATTTTACATTTGTATCAGATCTTGTTCCATTGCAGGAGTAACTCATTGCAAAGGACAATGAAATAGTCTCGGCCATGAAGCTCTCCACAGTTGCAGTCCGTACTTCTCCGCTGAACAGTTGCCACAGTTGTAGCTGGGTGAGATAAGCACCCATTTCCCCCTTCTATGCGAGTGTACCCTTTTAAAGAAAGAAAGACTTACATTTATATAGCACCTTTCTCGACCACTGGACGTCTCAAAGCGCTTTACAGCCAATGAAGTACTTTTGGAGTGTAGTCACTGTTGTAATGTGGGAAATGCAGCAGCCAATTTACGCACAGCAAGCCCCCACAAACAGCAATGTGATAATGACCAGATAATCTGTTGTTGTTATGTTGACTGAGGAATAAATATTGGCCAGGACAACTGCTCTTCTTCGAAATAGTGCCATGGGATCTAATACGTCCACCTGAGAAAGCAGACGGGGCTTAACATCTTATCTGAAAGACAGCATCTCGGTTTAACATCGCATCCAAAAGACAGCAACTCTGACAGTGCAGCACTCCACTGGAGTTGTCAGCCTAGATTTTTTGTGCTTAAGTTCCTGGAGTGGGACTCAAATCCACAACCTTCTGACTCAGAGGCAAGAGTGCTGCCCACGGAGCCACAACTGATACATTAAGCGTGTTGCATTACCTAGCAGCCTGGCCAAGATGTAACACAGCTCTACAGCAAAGAGAGGTCCAGCCCTTGAACCTGCAGCCATCTGGTTGGGAGGCAGCCTCCCACCACCTGTGTTACAGGATTTTTTTGATTGACTCTGTAATAAATTGAATTCCGATTGAATTATTTTTCTCGATAGACTTTGCATTTCCTTTATAAATAGTTGCGTTATAAATATCTCCGGTGTAATTGAATTTTAATAATAAGCTTCAGATGATTGAAAAGCCAGATGTGATATTTACTCCTAGAACCAACAGAGGGGCAGGCCATATTAGATTTAATAATGAGTAATGAGCAAGATTTAGTTAACAGCCTAACAGTGCATGAACATTTATCGAAAAGCGATCATAATGTGATTGAGTTTAACGTGTGTTTGAAGGGAGAAACACAAAACAGCTACTAAGATTCTAGATTTAGGTCAGGCTGTCTTTAACGGGATGAGACAGAGACTGTCCACAGTACACTGGGCAAATGGACAGAAGATCAGCGGGAGGTTTTCAAAAAAGAATTTAATATGATAACCAGTCTACGGGGCAAAAGCTCTACTTGCCAAAAAAAATAGCCACGGATGACAAAAGAAGTAAGGAAAATAATCTGAAAGGTAATGGAATGCTGGGTTTTTATAGCTAGAGGACTAGAATATAGAGGGGTAGAAGTTATGCGACAGCTATACAAAATCCTAGTTAGACCAGACCTGGAGCACTGTGTTTAGCTCTGGGCTCCACACCTTAGGGAGGATATATTGACCTTGGAGGGAGTACAGTGTAGGTTTACCAGAATGATACCCGGACTCCAAGGGTTAAATTACAAGGAGAGATTACGCAAGCTAGGGTTGTATCCCCTGGAATTTAAAAGATTAAGGGGTGATATGATCAAAGTTTTCAGGATATTAAGGAGGAACTGATAGGGTAGATGGAGAGAAACTATGTCCATTGGTTGGGGAATTTAGGACGAGGGGACACACTAAAAATTAGAGCCAGATCTTTCAGAAGTGTAGTTAAGAAACACCTACACACAAAGGTTGGTAGAAGTTTGCAAAGCTCTTCCACAAATGACAGTTGATGCTCGGTCAATTGTTAATTTTAAATCTGAGATTGATAGATTTTTGTTAACCAAGGATATTAAGGGACATGGGGAAATGCGGCTATATGGAGTTAGGTCGCAGATAAACCAGATAAAGATCTCATTGAATGGTGGAACGGGCTTAAGGGGCTAAACGGCCTACTCCTGTTCCCATGTTCTTTTGTTTCTCCTCCAAACTCTATGATGCTGCAGCAGTGGCCTGAAGGAAGACCATCTGGATTCAGCTTACTTGTTCCAAGTACTTTTTCTTTCATCTGACATTTATCGATTCATAGTAATTTTCACAGTTCTTGCAGAAGATCACTACTGGCAGAAGACATAGCAATCAGCATCAACAAAACCTGAATGTAAAGCTGTTGGAGAGCTCAGTGAACAGGCTGTTACATTGTTAATTCCTGCAAAGTTTACAATGGTCCTGGAGCAAAAAATTCACAAGTTGAGTTCTCCTAGTGGGTAAAAGTACTATTTGATGAAACACAACCCAGTCGACCTTGAAAAGTCCTCCTCTTGTGCCAAAATTAGGGGCGATGTCCCATAGACTAGTCAAGCAACAGCCTGACATAGCCTTACACATATATCTTTCAGCCAACATCCCCGGAATCCTCCAGCACCATCCCTTGGTATGTCCAATCCCACCAACAGAACAGACCCACCAGAAGTGGCAGCACAGTTGGGAGGGACTGGCCCTGGGAGTCCTCAACCTTATCTCCAGACCCCATGAAGTCTCATGTCAGACATGGGCAAGGACACCGCCTGCTAATTACCACCTACCACCCTCCCTCTCCTCCATGTTGAACACCACTTGGAAGAAGCATTGAGGGTAGCACAGGCACAGAATGTACTCCGGGTGGGGGACTTCCATGTCCATCACCTAGAGCTAAACTTTCACCTTCATTTTCGGCGATTTTCTCGGTGATTTTCTCGACGGTACAGCTAATTTTGGGAGAGAAACCGCCCGGCAAAAGTTTCCCCCTTACTTTTTGAATAGAACCGCCCAAATCTGAAAACGGCTGCTGGGAGCAAACCGCTGACGTGCACCGCCGAGAAAATCGCCAGGGCGTAAGTTTGGCCTCAACAGAAGCCTATCCAGATCGCCAAGGGAATCGCCCGGTGAAAGCTGCTTAAACAGGGCGGTAGTTGAGTACTCTGCAAAGAAAGGTAAGTTAAAGGTTCTTTATTTATTTATTTTTAATTGTAAAATGGCGATTAGGTGTAAAACTGTCTTGGGAATGTTTCTTAACTTTTTATTTTTTTTTAGTGAATTTTTAAAAAAGCTTTCCCCCCTCCCGAGGCCTAACCCGCAGCCTCAGAGTAAATGTTTCAAAGCATTTTTAGAACCGCCCGTATCACTTAGTTTCCCCTTTAACGGCCGAGAAACTGCCGAGAATACTGGTGCAAGATCCATTTTCTCGCCGGGCAATTATTTTTAACTTAATTATGGAAATTTTCGCCAGCGTTAGTTGCAAAATGTTAGTGGTTTTTCTGGGCGGGCAATCGGGCGTTGAATGGCTCTCGAGAAAGTCCAGCCCCTAGAGTGGCTCGGTAGCACCACTACTGACTGAGCTGGCCGAGTCCTGAAGGACATAGGTGCCAGACTGGGCCTGCGGCAGGTGGGGAGAGAACCAGCACAAGGGATAAACCTACTTGACTTTGCCCTCACCAATCTACCTGTTGCAAATTTCTCTGTCCATGACAGTATTGGTAGGAGTGACCACCACATAGTCCTTGTGGTGATGAAGTCCCATCTTCACACCAAGGACACCTTCCATTGTGTTGTGTGGCACACATCATAGGCGGTCCCTCGAATGAGGATGACTTGCTTCCACATGAGTTCACAGATGTTTCAATGAAGGACCCGATGTTCCAGTCCTGAACTCCAATTGAAGGGGTGGAAGATGCCTGTGCGTGGATTTTTTTTAACATGTGGTGGCCATTGCACACCAGCCAGCACACGGGCTTGACAGAGCTAGGTCTTTATCCAGTGGCAAGGATTAACCAGGACGACTGGAGACCTGCTCTGCTGCACAGACCTACTGCGCACACATATTGCAGTCTGGGCTGGCCCTCGGCTCTTCTGGGCCCCGTACCCTCATTCGCTGCACCTCCGCCACGATCTCCCACCGCACCTTGAATGCAATACTCCGATGTAGATCCTGAGGTTTTGTTTTCCCGCTGCTGATCTGGTTTCTTTGCGGGGTCCTAGCCGAGATCGCGCAGCCCGGCACTCTGCTTCAGTGCCAGGCTGATCGGGTGGCACTCCCACTCCCTGGTGGTCCAGATAGGTCCCTTTTTCTTCTGCAGAGTCGGCAGTTTGGGCCCTTCACTTTAAGTGAGGGAAGGGCCCCTCGGACGTGCGGCACTACCACCGTGCTAAATGGGATAGATTCGGAACAGATCTAGCAGCTCAAAACTGGGTAGCCATGAGGTGCTGTGGGCCATCAGCAGCAGCAGAATTGTACTCCACCACAATGTGTAACCTCATGGCCCGGCATATCCCTCACTCTACCATTACCATCAAAGCAGGGGACCAACCTTGGTTCAATGAGGAGTGCAGGAGAGTATGCCAGGAGCAGCACCGGGTGTACCTAAAAGTGAGGTGCCAACCTGGGGAAGCTACAACACAGGACTACATGCATGATAAACAGTGGAAGCAGCATATTATATGTGATGTATGATGCACTCAAATCACTGACTCCACACAGTCTGGTGTTGTAGTAACTGCTGTGACCTTAGTCCTTTATTGTGTAACTCCAGAGTGCCTCTCAGGTGTGGTGGGCAGCCTTTTATACTCTGTCTCACAGGTACTTCCGGGTCTCCCACCACAGTGCCCCTTGTGGCGCACCATTGTAACTATACATTAAATGTACCTGGACAATACATAACATCTCACTCCCCCCCACCTCCAGTTCCAAAAGCACATTGCCGGTAACCTTGGCCTTGTTTGTCCTGGTTGATTTGTGAGTGTGAGTCCATGACCATCCACATCCCCCCCCCCCCCCCCCATGTAGAGATTATGCTTGCGATCCGGTGCAAACATGTGATATTTGCAGTCCTTACATGGGTGATACAAGTACACAAACATAACCTCCAATAGAAAGCAGGTACACATAGACAGTACATTTGTATGGTACATACAGATGCATTAAAGAGTTATGTCAAAAGGTTGCAGGTACACTGAACAGTTATTAAATCCCAGCTCCACTGGGTGAGGTATGGTGGCGGCATACTGCCCCTTTTTGCCCGAGGTAATGGGCTGCGCTGAGACAGGGTATGGCAACTAGTGCGTTGCCTCTGTTCTCAGAAAATAGTTGCCTTTGCGGCTCATCTGCAGCCACTGAACCATTGCATGAATCACATTAAATCAGAAATCGCATTAATCCATTGGTCATGTTAGTCACAGATCCCTTAACCCTTTTACTTGTGCATTGTGATATTAACTCTTTTCACCAATCATATCAATCATACAAATCACAGTAATCATTTTGACTCACTCTTGCCCTTACAAAAGTCTCTTTGTGGGGACCACCAACGATGTAAGGTCCCTTTAAGACTCCCGGGTACATTTCCCTTTTAAGACGCCATTTTGATTTTTCCACGAGGGCGCCGCCACTTTAGGTGCTCCGCTTGCCTTTCTCTGCAGAACTCTGCTGCCACGAGGCTCGCCACCATCTTGAGCTGGCTGTACTGAAGCCGAAAACGTCCCTGTCCTTGATCACTCGCACCTCGGAGATCTGCCCGTACTTGGAGAGCACTCCTTCCAGGGCCTGCTCGTCTGTATTGAGATTGAGACCGCCAATAAACAGCTTTCCTTCTTCGGACCCTTTTGCGAGGTTGGTTTGCTGGGTGTTTTCCCTGCTGGACTCTAGCCTGCTGCTGCCTAACGTTCCGCTCTCAACTCTCTCTCTCTCTCTCGAGATCCACCACACTTCGACCGTACCCGGGAACCGCAATGCACCTGCCCCCGCACCGCCGCATCCTCCGGAACCAGCCTCTGCCGGCGGGCCGATGGTGCCTGCTGGAGCAGCCCGTCGACGCCCTTCTTTCTCCTCCAGCTCGGTCGGCGCTGCTGCTTGTGAACACGGGGGACAGCGGTCTGTGGAGGAATGAAGTCTTCCCAGCTCCCACGGACCTTTCCCATCCATCTCCTGCCGAGTAGCGTCGGCCCATCGCCTGCAATGATCCACAAAGGTAAACCGTGCGTCTCGCCCCCGTGAGATACCTGCACATCCGCTCTGCCAAGAACAGGTATCAGTTCCTTGGTATAGGTGCACAGCTTCGCCGTGACCGGGACCAGCTTGGGTCGTGCAGCTGGTTTGATCCAGTTTATCAAAAGTTTTCTGACGCATCAGCGACTGACCCGACCTAGTGTCCACTTCCATACTCACTGGGACTCCGTTAATCTTGACTTCCATAATCACTGGGGCTGAATCATCGGTACAGGTATACAGTCCAAACGCATCATCTTCTTCTACCTGCTCCTCGCCGGGTAGTAGATCATTTACCATCTCCTCAGCCACACGGTGAGTCATGCTTCTTTTGTACATACGCTGAAGGTGGCCTTTCGTGTGGCAGGTATTGCACGTATACGCCGCAAACCTGCACCGGTGAGCCCCATGGCTTCCTCCGCAGCACCAGCATGGTGCTACTCGATTAGCCCCCCACGGTTGACTCTGAGTTCCAGGACTTTGAGGTCCGTGCTCTCTGCCCTGGGCAGAGCCATGTTCTGCAGTTTTGTCCATGACGGGCGCTATCCTGTGAATAGTACCTGCCGGGTTCGAGACAGTGTGGATCATCTGCTTGTTGCTGCAAGTCGAGGTCATAAATGCCCAGCTGATGTTGATGGCTTGCTGCAGGCTGACTGTAGGTTCAGTAGATAGCAGCTTGTGAAGGAGACCCTCATGGCCAATCCTGATAACAAAAACGTCTCACAACACCTCGTTAAGGTGTGTGCCAAAATCGCACGGCGCCGCAAGTCTCCTGATGTCCGCAGGATATTTTGTGACATCCTGGCCCACAGGTCTGCAGTGATGGTAGAATTTGTGCCTGGTCGTGAGGATGCTCTCCTTCGGTTTCAGTTGGTCACGAATGAGTTCAATCAGCTGCTCATATGACTTGTCCTTGGCGCTCGCGGGTGCCAGCAAATCCCTGACAAGACAGTAAACCTCATCGCCACAACTGGACAGCAATATCGCCTTACGCTTCTCTCTCAGTGCGTTCGTGTCCCCCATCAGGGCGTTTGCTATAAAGTAGTACTCGAGCCTTTTCGTAAAGGCCTTCCAGTCATTATCCACTGTAAAATCCTTTAGTGAGTCCAGAGTAGCCATGGTTGCGTGAAGCTCGTCCGTGTCCTTGTCACCAATTTGTGATGTATGTACACTCAAATCACTGACTCCACACAGTATGGTGTTGTAGTAACTGCTGTGACCTTAGTCCTTTATTGTGTAACTCCAGAGTGCATCTCAGGTGTGGTGGGCAGCCTTTTATACTCTGTCTTGCAGGTACTTTCGGGTCTCCCACCACAGCGCCCCCTGTGGCGCACCATTGTAACTATACATTAAATGCACCTGGACAATACATAACATTATAGACAGAACTAAACGATCTCACAATCAACGGATTAGATCAAAGCTCTGCAGTCCTTCCACCATGTGGTGTATTTGGACTTCCAGAAAGCATTTGACAAGGTGCCACATGCACAAGATAAAAGTTCATGTGGTTGGGGGTAATATATCAGCATGGATAGAGGATTGGCTAACTAACAGAGAACAGAGAGTCGGGATAAATGGTTCATTCTCTGGTTGGCAACCAGTAACTAGTTGGGTGCCGCAGGGATCAGTGCTGGGACCCCAACTATTTACAATCTATATAAACGACTTGGAAGAAGGGACTGAGTGTAACGTAGCCAAGTTTGCTGATGATACAAAGATGGGAGGAAAAGCAATGTGTGAGGAGGACACAAAAAATCTGCAAAAGGACATAGACAGGCTAAGTGAGTGGGCAAAAATTTGGCAGATGGAGTATAATGTTGGAAAATGTGAGGTCATGCACTTTGGCAGAAAAAAATCAAAGAGCAAGTTATTATTTAAATAAAGAAAGATTGCAAAGTGCCGCAATACAGCGGGACCTAGGGGTACTTGTGCATGAAACGCAAAAGGATAGTATGCAGGTACAGCAAGTGATCAGGAAGGCCAATGGTATCTTGGCCTTTATTGCAAAGGGGATGAAGTATAAAAGAGGGAAGTCTTGCTCCAGTTACACAGGATATTGGTGAGACCACACCTGGAATACTGTGTGCAGTTTTGGTTTCCATATTTACAAAAGGATATACTTGCTTTGGAGGCAGTTCAGAAATGGTTCACTCAGTTGATTCTGGAGATGAGGGGGTTGACTTATGAGGAAAGGTTGAGTAGGTTGGGCCTCTACTCATTGGAATTCAGAAGAATGAGAGGTGATCTTATCGAAATGTATAAGATTATGAGGTGGATGCAGAGAGGATGTTTCCACTGATGGGGGAGACTAGAACTAGAGGGCATGATCTTAGAATAAGGGGCCGCCCATTTAAAACAGAGATGAGGAGAAATTTCTTCTCTCGGGGAGTTTTAAATCTGTGGAATTCACTGCCTCAGAGAGCTGTGGAAGCTGAGACATTGAATACATTTAAGACAGAGATAGACAGTTTCTTAAACGATAAGGGGAAAAAGGGTTATGGGGAGCGGCGGAGAAGTGGAGCTGAGTCCATGATTAGACCAACCATGATCTTATTGAATGGCGGAGCAGGCTCGAGGGGCTGTATGGCCTACTCCTGTTCTTATTTCTTATGTTCTTCTGTTCTTATCCAGTCTTGAATGGTGGTGGGCAATTAAGCAACTAATGGAAGAAGGAGGCGCCATGAATATCCCCATCCTCAATGATGGCGAAGCCCAGCACATGAGAGCAAAAGACAAGGCTGAAGCGCTTGTAACCAGATTCTGCCAGATGTTCTGAGTGGATGATCCATCTCGGCCTCCTCCTGAGGCCCCCACCATCACAGAAGCCAGTCTTCAGCCAATTCGATTCACTCCACGTGATATCAAGAAATGGCTGGGTGCACTGGATACAGCAAATGCTATGGGCCCCAACAACTTCCTGGCTGTACTTCTGAAGACTTATGCTCCAGAACTAGCCGTGCCTCTAGTTAAGCTATTCCAGAACAGCTACAACACTGCCATCTACCCGCCAATGTGGAAAATTGTCCAGGCATGTCCTGTCCACAAAAAGCTACCGCCCCATCAGTCTACTCTCAATCATCAGCAAAGTGATGGAAGGTGTCGTTGATAGTGCTATCAAGTGACACTTACTCACCAATAACCTACTCACCGATGCTCAGTTTGGGTTCCACCAGGACCACTCGGCTAAAGACCTTATTGCAGCCTTGATCCAAACATGGACAAGAGAGCTGAATTCCAGAGGTGATGTGAGAATGACTGCCCTTGACATCAAGGCAGCATTTGACCGAGTGTGGCATCAAGAAGCCCCAGTAAAACTGAAGTCAATTGGAATCAGGGAGAAAACTCTCCACTGGCTGGAGTCATACCCAACACAGAGGAAGGTGGTTGGGCAAACCCCTCTGACCGACTCTCTAATTATGCAAGTGCAGATTTTTGAGCTGCTGCTTGCAAGGATGAGAGTGAGTGGTGGACATTAATGCATCCTGCGGAGGACTGGTCTCATCTTTCTCTGCTGCATCTAAACCTGAAAGAAAGAGAGAGAGATAAGGTTTAGAAGCTCTGGGGCAGAGAATTCCATAGATTTACAACCCTCTGAGAGTGTCTGCAGTGGAGTGTTAGCCTAGATTTTTGTGCTCAAGGCTCTGGATTGGAACTTGAACCCAGAACCAGGGGACGGGAGAAATTGAAAAACAATAAAGTGGGCAACTCTTCTGAAAATGCACCCTCTAGTAATGCAAAAAGAGGAAATCAGTAATATGAGATTGTGATACTACATGGAGTTTGCAGCAAATTTGAATACTTTTTTTTACAGAATTATCCCTTTACATCTGGAGATTTAGACTGAGTTCAGCCCAGAGAGAGGGGTGAAGGTATCCTCCCTCTAAAGGTTATTGAGTGTCACAAGTGCAATGAACTCTGGAATGTTCAACTCTATTCCCAATGGGCATGAGTCTATTCAGATGTATTCAAAATAGCACTTCATTTTTCAGTCTCCAGGCTTAACTCTGCCTTAAGTAAGGCATTTTAGGATATATGTACCAAATGGAGAGGTCCAGGTAGAGGCTGTACACTGTAAGGTATTGTTCGGCAGAAAGAAAACCCTTGCTTTTTCGGCAGGCGTAAACCATTAAAATAAACAGTAACACTCGCCTAAAAACTGAAGACTATGAATGTGATTTATCTAAGTGTGTTGAGCATTTGTATCTGAACTTTGCAAATTGGAAAATAGATCTGTTAATTATTTCATGAAAACATTTTCAAAATTTCTGTTCAGGTATATACTTACTTATTACACTAGAAATTTAGGTCACTGTTTGGCGATTGAAAGTGGAGTTGTTGTTTTCGTACCTTTATCCTCTTCCCTCGGTGGAGTAGTAGGCCTGAACGCTCCTTCCACGACCGTAGGGTGCTTAGTCCATTACAGTGTCGGGGTTTTATGGGCTCCTAGCACCCATAGGGTGAGTGGGACCACCCACACCCACTGGACCCGAGTATCCTGCTGGATGTCAACCCAGAATTCAGAGCTGGAGCTCCAGTCTCCAGTCGCCGGGACCATTTGGAGCAGGGTCTGAGCACTGCATCTTCTCACTCAGGGGTGGAAATCCCACCACAAAGCCAAAGGCTTGCTCCCAAAGTGGGGTGAAGTTGAGGGGGGAGGTTGGGCAGGTGGTGGAGTCATAAGTTGAATACTACTTTTTAAAAAATATGTTCATGGGATGTGAGCATCACTGGCAAAGCCAGCATTTATTGCCCATCCCTAATTGGCATTGAAATGGTACAGGCTTAGAGGTTCAGTCATGTGACCAACACAGAATGAGGTTCAGAGGCATGTGACCAACACAGAGCCGCTTTCTTGAACCGCTGCAGTCCGTGTGGTCAAGGTACTCCCACAATGCTGTTAGGGAGGGAGTTCCAGGATTGTGACCCTGCGGCGATGAAGGAACGGCGATATATTTCCAAGTTAGGATGGTGTGTGACTTGGAGGGGAACATGGAGGTGATGGTGCTCCCATGCACCTGCTGCCCTTGTCCTCCTAGGTGGCAGAGGTCGCTGTAACTCACTTTGAAGAGTGCACTCACCTGCTCCTGTTCTCCTGTCGATTCTAGTCTCCCCAGTGCCACTCAGCTCTTCCCTGCTCCCTTCTCTCCAGCTCCCAGTATTCCAATCCTTTGTTGCACCTGGAACAGTGAGCATTCCTACATTGAGGAACTCAGCGATTGAGGGTGTCTTATGTGATGGTAGTAGGTTTTTCCAGGTTACTTGCCCACAAAGTGGAGGGAGTGTCTTATATGTGGCTCGCCTTATACACAACTATAGGGAAGTTCTATAGTCTTCAGTTGAGCAAAAGAGTCAATTGGGTACTTCTTAGTTATTGTCCAGAGTTAGGATATGCACACCTCGCCAATAGCTATCCTTCACCCAAGATCACACAAACAGTTTATCTGGTCATTATCACATTGCTGTGTGTGGGAGCTTGCTGAGCGCAAATTGGCTGCCGCGTTCCCTACAATTACAAAGTGACTACACTCCAAAGGTACTTCATTGGCTGTAAAGCGCTTTGGGACGTCCTGAGCTCATGAAAGGCGCTACATAAATGAACGTTTTGTTTTTCTTTTTACCAATTAAAGTGAGCCCAGCTTTTGCTTAGCACAGCTCAGCAGGAGTTGGACTAACTTTAGTAAAACGGGTGGAAATTCAGTTGTGATTCAGCTGGATACTATGATATTGGGAGCTGAGGTTCGTACTCTGACAGTGTACCTTGTAACTGATGGACTGGATCAGCCCGCTAGTGCGTAGCATTGTCACTAAAAACAAAGTGAGAAAAATTCACTCTCCACAACTGCTACCCCTAATCTCCAGGAACAAAAAAAGTAAACAACGGGTTTTTCTCTCTCAATCAATATTACATCTTAAAACTGTGCACATGTCAGAAACCCAAATGGCCCAGGGATTCCTCCAGTCACAACCTATACATTCTGAAAGCTTCAATCTGCATCCAATTACCTCTCTTGTTCAGAGGAGAGGAAATTCATCATTTCTTGTATATTTGTGTACATGAGATCCATGAATTCTGATACGCTTTACTGACAGATGATGGCCTTTGGCATGGGAAAACAGACTTTCCCAATCAATCCAGTGACAAAGTTCCAAGGAACCTCTTTTAACAGATCATTTAACTTGATTTTACTTAAAACAATCTCTACTCAAAGCAGCTGTTTCATCAGAACAAAGGGTCACAAAGTTTATTTTCGAGCTCGAAAGGTTTCTCAGGGGCACAACAATGGGTGATTAGCCATATGTTTCTTTCCACAGGAGAATTGCGAAAAGGTTCGCTCTGAGAAGTGTTTATCCTTTTGAGAAATATTTATTCTAATACCAAATGTGGTGAATGTAATTAAAAATCAGAGGTCTGATCAGATGTTACACGGTTAATTGCTCCCAAATAAATACGCTCCGTGCATTGTTCAAAATAAATCGAAAGCATGTTTTATCTATCTATCACCTGTTCACCCCTGTTGACATTTTTAGCTGTGAATGTTTTTCATTTCATGCTTATGTATGTGTTCCTTTTCTCACAACATTAACAGTTTAAGTGTCAGCCCGATCCTGTTTTAAGTGCAGGTGTGATCATGTACTACATGACAGTTACAACAATCTGGACTTTCATTCAAGAAACACAGATAAGAGTATGAAAATTTGGCATGAATGGATATTAAATATTCCCTCCAATTTCTACAGCTTGCTATGCTAATACGACGGTGGTATTAAAAGATAAAACCTTGCAATATTCCCCTCACAGGCCTTATTTATTAACGTTACAAGTTGGAAAAAGCATTCGACTTTCCACTGCAGAACTTTAGCTTTCTGTACGGACACTCAGCAGTTGTAAAGCACCTTTATTTTTAGTTCACACCAGCACCTTTCTCCCTTTCTCAATTACACCGTGGAAGCAACCCAGTGTGTCCAAAAGCACCAAAAATAAATAATGCTGGAAACACTTAGCGGGTCAGAACAGACAAGTTAACGTTTCACGAGCAACCCTTCATCCGGACTAGGTAAGGACAACTTTGATTTGCCACAGATGTAGTTTTATGGAGACCATAGATGTTTAAGGCTGTGGCCGCCCTGACAACCACTTGCATAGCCATCTCTATTATGGAACTAATGCCTATTATGGAAGTTGTCTGAAGGTCCAGCTAGAGGAGATTGCATTTCTCCATAGCTGATTCTCCAGTGAAGCATAAGCAGTGAAAGCAGATTTTCTCAGCCATATCTACGTAGATGTGCCTTGGTCCAGAGACATCAGTGTCCAGGTAAGGGGTGGTAAGGCAGGCCAACTTTGAGTGGAAACAGACCTCCCATTGATGGCTCCTCAGATCCTTGCTTTGCGTGTACTCCATATTCGGGTAAGTATATTTTTGGGTAAGTAAGTTTGGTTCCAGCCTAACAGGCGGTCTCTTAAAGATATGCTAAGCTGCATGTACGTCTGGTTTTCCTGAGGGCCTCAGGACAAAGCAATCTTGCCAAGGGGGCTTCTGACAGGTGGTAGGCCCCTTATTTGCATGGATGGACATGCAAAGAGCCTAAGGCCTGTTTCAAGCATATGCCCTGGACACTGTTTGTTTAGCACTCGTAATGAACATGTGCTTCCCACCAGTCATATTTGAGGCTTAGGAATCCATTTAGCACCATAAGAACAGGCACTGCACGGCCAGATTTCTCGGCCAACATCTCTTATATTTTAGGGATGCCATCCATTTTTTTACTGGTTTATTATGGGCTCATAGAGACTCACCATTTTGGGTCTGTGCTTTCCCGCTGAGTTTCCCTGGTGATGTATATTATAGGGTTGTTCAGGGATGTATATTACAGGGTTGGCTGCTGCAGTTCCACTGATTCTATTGGGAGTCGGCACTTTACAACAATCCAGAGGTACTCGGATACGTAACAGGAAGCGTTTTTTAGAGGGCAAGACAGCTTCTGATCAGCCCCCTTCCTCCCCAGGTTCCACGATGAACGTGGGCCACTCCTGTGACTAACATTACTGGAGCAGAACAGGGATCAGTAATTAAAAACAGAAAATGCTGGAAATCTCAGTGGGTCAGACAGTATCTGTGGAGAGAAACAGAGTTAACGTTTCGGCTCTGTGACCCTTCGTTAGAACTGGAAAATTTCGAGATGTAACAGATTCTTAAGGAAGTACAGAGGCTGTGAAAGGGGGGAGGGAGGAAAGAACAAAAGGGAAGGTCTGTGATAGGGTGGAAGGCAGGAGAGATTAGAGAGACAAAAGAGATGGGCAAAAGTGAGATGGTAATGGGACAAGTTAAGAAACAAAAGATGGGTCGAGATGGGATGTGAATGGCGGAGTCATCACCAGCTGCCCTGGGAAAGAGAAAAACTATGGCCAGAGGTTATGGTCTGAAATTGTTGAACTCGATGTTGAGTCCAGAAGGCTGTAAAGTGCCTAAACAAAAGATGAGGTGCTGTTCCTCGAGCTTGCATTGAGCTTCATTGGAACAGTGTAGGAGACCGAGGACGGAGAGGTCAGAGTGGGAGTGGAGTGGAGAATTAAATTGACAGGCGACCGGAAGCTCGGGGTCACACTTACGAACTGAACAGAAGTGCTCCGCAAAGCGGTCACCCAATTTACGTTTGGTCTCCCCAGTGTAGAGGAGACCACATCGTGAGCAGCGAATACAGTGTACTAAACTGCAAGAAGTACAAGTAAATCACTGTTTCACCTGGAAGAAGTATTTGGGGCCCTGGACAGTGGGAAGGGAGGAGGTAAAAGGGCAGCTGTTGCATCTCCTGCACTTGCACGGGAAGGTGCCGTGGGAAGGAGAGGGGGAAGAATGGATCAGGGTGTCGTGGAGGGAGCGGTCCCCTCGGAACGCTGAGAGGGGAGGGGACGATGTGATTTGTGGTGGGATCACGCTGGAGGTGGCGGAAATGGCGGAGGATGATCCGTTGAACGTGGAGGCTGGTAGGGTGAAAGGTGAGGACATGAGGAACCCTGTCGTGGTTCTGGGAGGGAGGGGAAGGGGTGAGAGCAGAGGTGCAGGACACAGAACGGACACGGTCGAGGGCCATGTTCGTCCTCGAGTCCATAAATGGATGCAAAAAACAGAAAACTATATTGCCTAAGAGAAATGCTGCCACCAGGTCAGTTTTTCACTTGCCTACTGCGGTTTTCAAATTGCTGCTGGTTGCCAAGGTTTTTTTTTATCATTGTTGACTCAAAGAGATTTCTTTAAAGGGAAACAGAGAAAGATAAAGGGCTGCTTTGGACAAGAATTATTCCCCACAGTCCTTCCTTCTCCTTTAATGTACTACGCACTAAATAATATGATAAAGAATCCCAACAAGCTATAGAGCAGATAATACATTTTCTATAATTCTTTACTTAAAAATAACCAAGTAATGCTACACAAACCTAAGAGTTTGAAAGGTACTACATTACAGACTCAATCTGTGAGGTTTTACAACATGTAGCATTACTTTAAATCAGGCTTCATCAATGGTATTATGGCCAATGAAAACACACCTGTCTTTTGCTTTATGACCTTCACTGAAATATAAACCTTATTATATATGAATTATAAAAAAAATCACTGTACATTGTAAATATTGCCAGATGTGTCTTGGTGACGTTAAGAGCATAATCCAATTTTGGGGTTCACGGACAAGCCCTTGATCCAAACTATCTCAGCCTCATTTCTTTAAAGAATAAGCTCTTTGAATGACATTTGACATAAGGGAGTAGCAGTAAAGGATCCAAAATGTTCTCTGAATAATTTAAACTATTGTGAAACACATTTGTTGCAAACCCATAGAAGGGAGGTAAGAGTAGATGCCTTCAATATCATCAATGTTCAACAGAGTATGGCACCCAGGAACGCTAGCAAAACTGAAGTCAATGAGAAAGAAAAGACTTGCATTTATATAGAGTCTTTCATGGCCATCGGACGTCTCAAAGGACTTTACAGCCACTGGAGTAATTTTATTTTGAAGTGTAGTCACTGTTGTAATGTAGGAAACGCAGCAGCCACATTGCACGCAGCAAGCTCCCACAAACAGCAATGTGTTTTAGATAATCTGTTTTAGTGGCTGTGTATAACTTTATGAGGGGGCTTGACAAGGTGGATGCAGAGAGCATGTTTCCACTGATAGGAGAGACTAGAACTAGAGGGCATGATCTTAGAATAAGGGGCCGTCAATTTAAAACTGGGATGAGGAGAAATTTCTTCTCTCAGAGGGTTGTAAATCTGTGGAATTCGCTGCCTCAGAGAGCTTTGGAAGCTGGGACATTGAATACATTTAAGACAGAGATAGACAGTTTCTTAAACGATAAGGGATAAGGGGTTATGGGGAGCGGGCAGGGAAGTGGAGCTGAGTCCATGATCAGATCAGCCATGATCTTATTGAATGGCGGAGCAGGCTCGAGGGGCCGTATGGCCTACTCCTGTTCCTATTTCTTATGTTCTTATGTAAGACAATTCCGGCCCCTATGTTTCCTCATATTGACGCAGGAAAAAAATCAACCACCAGGTGTTGTGCAAGAGCAACCCAGTGTGACCCTGGACTGGTCTTCACACCTCCTAGTGGACAATTAGCAAGGGCCAAAACCTCTGACCCAATTGCCTTCCTGTACTCACAGCTGGGGAATGATGACCATCCCTTCAATAGACTGTGCACAATATACCCTGTCTCGGACTCCACTCCACCCAGGTCAGGAAATAAAATACCAGTATATTTATTCATCCTCACATCATCCTTCATTCAAGCCTGGTCTGCTGCCCTCTGCAGACAAACATGCTCCCTGCCCATGCCACAATAACACAGGAGTCCCGTGGAATTTTTGCCTATATCTTTCCTTCAACCATCAATCCTGTTTCCTAACTGATATTTATCAATTCCATTAAAATGATTTTTTTCGTCTTCTGCTTTTGCTTGAAGTTCGTTGTAAATATCCACTACTCTGTGGGAATAAAATATTGCTTCTCATCTTAGAAACATAGAAATTTACAGCGCAGAAAGAGGCCATTTCGGCCCATCGTGTCTGCGCCAGCCGACAAAAAGCCGCATGGCCCTCGGTCAGCAGCCTAAAGGTTACATACAAACCCATGAACAAGGACGGAAAGGCAAAGAGCACCCAGCCCATTTTAAACCTAAAAATGACAGAAATGGGGTAAATATAAATAAGCAAAGCTTTTTTTTTAACAAAATATGATGTTCATTCAGCAATAAAACAGAGAAATCAAAGTGGGATAACAGAGATGAAAGAATATTATTGAATTAAAAAAGAGATAAAGTTCACAAAAGGAGAAATTAAGAAACCTACTGGAAGAGTTTACTTCAGTGTATTTACAAAAGTTAAGGTTGCTGATTGGCTCAAGTTGTCAGCTTGTTCCATTATGAAGTGTCTGTAGATTGTCCGACAATCTCACACACCTGGGAAGAATGCTCCAGTTCTCCAATTTTACTGTAGAAGGCAGTTTCCCAGGAATGATCACTCTGGTCTCTCGCGACCTCAAAAACCTTCCAGCTTCATCGCAGCCTAAGAGCTGTGAGCGCCCCCTGGTGGCAGAGTAGTTGGTACTCCTGGGAAACTTTTATAGCACTGAAAGTTATACATAGCTAGAAGCTCATTGTTGTTGCCAATAAATTAAAAATTGTTTTTTTCGTACATAAAAACCATGATGGAGATGAAAGTGAAGACAGTGTCTTATATAGATTAAGCACAATAAATAGATTAATGTTGATGAATGGTATCAAGGGAATGCAAGAGTTAGTGCACTGATATCAAATGCCTTTAATCAGAACTTTGATGTTCCCTATTTCAGTACAGGTTTCCTTTGTAAATCACAACATTTATGAGACTGTATTATCTGCAATTTGCTCCTTAACCCATTAAAGATTCAATTACGGCTTTGGCTCCATTAATTGAATTAAGGAAACTGGTGTGGCTGCAAGTGTGATTGCACTAGAGAGGGTACAGAGGAGATTTACGAGGATGTTGCCTGGACTGGAGTATTTTAGCTATGAGGAAAGATTGGATAGGCTGGGTTTGTTTTCTTTGGAACAGAGGAGGCTAAGGGGAGACCTTATTGAGGTGTATAAAAGTATGAGGGGCCTAGATAGAGTGGATAGGAAGGACCTATTTCCCCTAGCAAAGGGATCAACAACCAGGGGGCATAGATTTAACATAATTGGTAGGAGATTTAGAGGGGATTTGAGGGATAATGTTTTCACCCAGAGGGTGGTGGGGGTCTGGAACTCACTGCCTGAAAAGGTGGCAGAAATCCTCACCACATTTAAAAAGTACTTGGATGTGCACTCAAAGTGCCGTAACCTACAGGGCTACGGACCAAGGGCTGGAAAGTGGGATTAGGCTGGATAGCTCTTTGTCGGCTGGAACGGACACGATGGGCTGAAATGGCCTCCTTCCGTGCTGTAAATTTCTTTGATTTCTATGATTCTAAGAGTATGTCTGCTGCTATTGACACAGACGTTCCATCTCAGATGGGTATGATTCTGTGAATTTTATTATTTTTCTGTGTGATTCTGTAAATGTTAATCAACATAGATTTTATCGTTATCCTATGATACAAGAGTGTAGCTTATTCTGGCTGTGTTGCCCTTATATTTGTCTTGGCTTGTGCAGTCATCAGGGGCTCTATGGTATCATACAGTTAGAACTCTGTCCTTTCACCTCTGGGACCCTGGCTTTGAATTCAGTCCAGACTTGTGCAATGAAAATTTACGCTCTCTGCACCTATGTGTAATAAATTTTGAACTGTTTCAATTCAGTTTCTAATGGTTGCATGTCTACATCAGAACATTAATCATAATTTAGTAATAATTGGTTCTAAACTGTGTAGTAGTGGGTGATCTTCTAAACATAGCCATTGGACACATTACTGAGAGATGGTAGAGGTAGCCGTACTCGACATAGAACCCATGTATTAGGTGATATGGAAATACATGTAGCTGATACTAGACAGTACGTTAGCATGGTGGGTATGTTACTGGACTAGTAATCGAGAGGCCTGGACTAATAATCCAGTGACATAAATTCAAATCCCACCACAGCAGCTGGAGAATTTAAATTCAGTTAATTAAATAAATCTGGAAATAGACTGTCAGATTAGTTCATAATGTCCTTTAAGGAAGGAAATCTGCCGCCCTTATCCGTTCTGGCCTATATGTGACTCCAGGCCCACAGCAATGTGGTTGACTCTTAACTGCCCTCTGAAATGGCCCAACGAGTCACTCAGTTGTACCAAACCGCTGCGACAAAGTCAGCACTGTGGGAGCACCTTCACCACACGGACTGCAGCGGTTCAAGAAGGCGGCTCATCACCACCTTCTCGAGGGCAATTAGGGATGGGCAATAACTGCCGGCCTTGCCAGCGACGCCCACATCCTGTGAACGAATAAGTTTTACAAAATAAACAATACAACAAAATTCAGTGAATTTTACTTCAAGTTAAATTTTCAGTCTAACAGCACCTATTTATAGCACGGGTAACTAATCGAGCCCCTTATTAAACCGAGTGTTCAATAGGCAGATTTACAGTGCTCCCCTCTATTCTAATGCATAGATAGGGCAGATAAAGCATGACACATTCCTGAGATACAGCCCATGACATTGGCAGTGAAGCATTCCATTGAATCCAGGCAGAACTACATGGATAGGACTGCACAGGAATGTACATAGATTTAGCAATAAAGAAATATATTCTGAGTTGTAACAGTTTAATGCAGGGAGAGACCATCTGTCTATATGAACCACATAGCATCAGTGCATCAATAAACTAAATCGAACTATCAAAAAATGAATCACTGTAATGTTTGTTTCAGTTAAGCCCCGGACACTTACAAACAGTAACATTAAGTGAGTCACTGTATGGGCTTGGTACATTATTGTAAACATTTATCACGTGGATGACGCTGAGACAGATGACTGAAAAGCATCGGGAATATGAAAAGGATCTGCGGGCATGCTTCAAAGACTTCAAGCAGGTGTATGATTCACGGTGGAGGGATAGTATCAGGGAGTTCTTGCAAATTTATCGACTAGTGAGAAAAATACCAGACTTCCCTCTTTGAAGATTGAAGGAAAAATGTTTCAAAATGAAAATAGAAGTCAATCAAGCTGCATCTTGTCAGTACCCGTCCTGTTCAATGCTGTCACGGACAATATTGTAAGGTAACAATGGGAGGGAGGTCGTTGTGATAGAGCTCCCCTAGTGGACTGCTGATGTACTGCAACTATTGATTTATTAATAAAGAGTCATGTGGCAAGGTCACATGATGACAGTTTCTGTTCAGTGCCATCTTGTGTGTGTGTGCTGTGTTAGTGATGTTGTAAGGATATATCACAGTAGTAACTCTAAAGGAGTAAGGGCAGGCCAAGAATCATCAAAAAACCTAGACTTAAACATGTGACATTGCCAATCTCACTGAATGTTGTAATGACTAAGGATCAGAGAATCGTAGAATGGTTACAGCACGGCCCATCGAGCCCGTGCCAACTCTCAACCACTTCCACTCCCCCGTCCTTTCCCCGTAGCCCTGCAAATTCTTTTCCTTCAGATACTTATCCAACTCCCTTTTGAAAGATAAGATTGAGTCTGCCTCCACCACCCTCTCAGTGAATTCCAGATCTTAACCACTCGCTGCGTAAAAAAGTGTTTTCTTACATCACTTTTGGTTCTTTTGCCAATCACCTTAAATCCGTGTCCTCTGGGAACAGTTTCCCTTCCGTCAATGGTAACAGTTTCCCTCCATCTACTCTGTCTAGACCCCTCATGATTTCGAACATCTCTATCAAATCTCCTCTCAACCTTCTCTGCTCTAAGGAGAACAACCCCAGCTTCTCCAGTCTATCCACATAACTGAGGTCCCTCATCGCTGAAATCATTCACGTAAATGTTTTCTGTACTTTCTCTAAGGTCTTTCATCACCCAAGGAGTTGGTTGATGAAAGAGAGAATTGGGATCCATAACATCAGGTTCTAGCACGTACTATTCTGTATGGTGTAAAAAGATAGATCCTGACAAAGGTACCAAGTACAAGTTGGATGCTTTTGGAATGCACTGAGCAAGAAGTGTGTTCGGCATCAGCTGGGATGAAGGCGTGATCAACACTGAAAAGTAAAAAAGGGTGGCCAATGTGAAAAGAAAGAAAGAAAGGCTTGCATTTATATAGCGCCTTTAATGACTACCGGACGTCTCAAAGTACTTTACACCATTGAAGTATTTTTGGTGTGTAGTCACTGTTGTAATGTAGGAAACGAGGCCAAATGTGCATGAACTTAGGAATGTTTGGAGATTGTGGCAAAGTCCATTCAGTTTTTCATTTGTTAGAAACATAGAAACATAGAAAATAGGTGCAGGAGCAGGCCATTCAGCCCTTCTAGCCTGCACCGCCATTCAATGAGTTCATGGCTGAACATGAAACTTCAGTACCCCCTTCCTGCTTTCTCGCCATAACCCTTGATCCCCCGAGTAGTAAGGACTTCATCTAACTCCCTTTTGAATATATTTAGTGAATTGGCCTCAACTACTTTCTGTGGTAGAGAATTCCACAGGTTCACCACTCTCTGGGTGAAGAAGTTTCTCCTCATCTCGGTCCTAAATGGCTTACCCCTTATCCTCAGACTGTGACCCCTGGTTCTGGACTTCCCCAACATTGGGAACATTCTTTCTGCATCTAACCTGTCTAAACCCGTCAGAATTTTAAACGTTTCTATGAGGTCCCCTCTCATTCTTCTGAACTCCAGTGAATACAAGCCCAGTTGATCCAATCTTTCTTGATAGGTCAGTCCCGCCATCCCGGGAATCAGTCTGGTGAACCTTCGCTGCACTCCCTCAATAGCAAGAATGTCCTTCCTCAAGTTAGGAGACCAAAACTGTACACAATACTCCAGGTGTGGCCTCACCAAGGCCCTGTACAACTGTAGCAACACCTCCCTGCCCCTGTATTCAAATCCCCTCGCTATGAAGGCCAACATGCCATTTGCTTTCTTAACCGCCTGCTGTACCTGCATGCTAACCTTCAATGACTGATGTACCATGACACCCAGGTCTCGTTGCACCTTCCCTTTTCCTAATCTGTCACCATTCAGATAATAGTCTGTCTCTCTGTTTTTACCACCAAAGTGAATAACCTCACATTTATCCACATTATACTTCATCTGCCATGCATTTGCCCACTCACCTAACCTATCCAAGTCACTCTGCAGCCTAATAGCATCCTCCTCGCAGCTCACACTGCCACCCAACTTAGTATCATCCGCAAATTTGGAGATACTGCATTTAATCCCCTCGTCTAAATCATTAATGTACAATGTAAACAGCTGGGGCCCCAGCACAGAACCTTGCGGCACTCCACTAGTCACTGCCTGCCATTCTGAAAAGTACCCGTTTACTCCTACTCTTTGCTTCCTGTCTGACAACCAGTTCTCAATCCACGTCAGCACACTACCCCCAATCCCATGTGCTTTAACTTTGCACATTAATCTCTTGTGTGGGACCTTGTCGAAAGCCTTCTGAAAGTCCAAATATACCACATCAACTGGTTCTCCTTTGTCCACTTTACTGGAAACATCCTCAAAAAATTCCAGAAGATTTGTCAAGCATGATTTCCCTTTCACAAATCCATGCTGACTTGGACCTATCATGTCACCATTTTCCAGATGCACTGCTATGACATCTTTAATAATTGATTCCATCATTTTACCCACGACTGAGGTCAGGCTGACCGGTCTATAATTCCCTGTTTTCTCTCTCCCTCCTTTTTTAAAAAGTGGGGTTACATTGGCTACCCTCCACTCCATAGGAACTGATCCAGAGTCAATGGAATGTTGGAAAATGACTGTCAATGCATCCGCTATTTCCAAGGCCACCTCCTTAAGTACTCTAGGATGCAGTCCATCAGGCCCTGGGGATTTATCGGCCTTCAATCCCATCAATTTCCCCAACACAATTTCCCGACTAATAAAGATTTCCCTCAGTTCCCCCTCCTTACTAGACCCTCTGACCCCTTTTATATCCGGAAGGTTGTTTGTATCCTCCTTAGTGAATACCGAACCAAAGTACTTGTTCAATTGGTCTGCCATTTCTTTGTTCCCCGTTATGACTTCCTGTTCTTGTTATGTGGGCAAAGCTGGCATGGTCTTATTTATTGAGCATACCTAGTTGCCCTGAGAAGGTGGCAGTGGGCCTTCTCCATGAACCCCTGCAGTCCTTGTGGTGATGGTACTCCTACAGTGAGAATTTCAGGATATTGTCCAGGTGACATTGCTGCTCTTGTCGTTATCAATGGTTAAGGTCACAGGGGTGTGAGCTGCCATATTGTGCCAGTGATGGAAGGGGTAGATATCAAGTCCAATTGCACCGATCAAGGAAACTGCATCATGGTCCAATTAAACAGTGGAGCCAGAATGGAACCAAACGACATTAAACAAGGCGGTCACTATGGTAACCGTGGGTGGTAATCTGCCAATGGGTCACTCAACAAAGCCACAGACAATGGAGCGACAACTCAAACACAGACCATTTCATCCATTTATAATGTGAAGTTCACCAAGACACAAATATTTAGAACAAACATGGCTGGTGTTCAGCTTCCTGACTGTTATTGTGGCTGCACCCAGCCAGGTCAATGGTGATTATTCCATCATACACTTCACTTGAACCCTTGAAGTTGTGGAGAAGTTTGTGGAGCCAGGAGGTGAGCCACTCGTCACAGAGTACCTAACTTCTGCCCTGCTTTTGCAGCCACAGTGTTGATATGGCTAATGCACTTCAGCTTCTGGTCAATGGTGACCCCCAAGATATTGATGGTGGGGGGATTCGGTAATGATGGTGCCATTGAATGGGGAGTTGGCTGGGCTTCCTCTTTTTTGAGATGGCCATTACCTGCCAAATAATGTGGTTTGAATGTTACCTGCCACTTTTCAGCCCAAGCTTGGGTGTTATCAAAGGCCTATTGTAGGGTGGCATGGACTGCTTAATTAACAGAGGAACTAGGAAAGAAGCTGAACAATGTGGAATCATCATTGACCAGCCTGCCTCCTGCCATATGATGGAAGGTGTAATGTATGCACCTGTGGGTATGCTCACAGGTTTGTAGAGCTGCTGACTGCTCCTGGGCATGGCCAAGGTGGCCATTAACTGGTCCAGGTAGCGGGCGGTTGAGGGGGTCATTCAGCCCGACTTCCTGCCTCTCTTCCGCGGATACATTCGAGCCAGGGTGTCCCTGGAGATGGAGCATGCAGTGTCCACCAGTACGCTCGCGGCCTTCCGCGAGAGGTGGGCACCGGAGGGACTAAAGTGCATCATCACCCCTGGCAACCAAATTTTAATTTGATTCTTCAATGTTAAAAGTTTAATTTGATTACATTTGTCAGTTTAATGCCCCTTTAATAAGGGGGCATTTGATTTATAGTTCAAACAAAAAAAATTGTAGAGCTGTTGCATTGTGAGTGGCTTAGCCAGTCACGTGATGTTCACAAGACTCAATAAAACCCCAGCCAGTTGGGTTCCACAATGAGATATGCAGTTGTGAGCCTGGTGGATGAGCTGGTAATGTGCAGTGTGATTGTTAAACCTTTGTTAATAAACCAACTAGTTCATAATTGTAATGTGTTGCTATGAATTCTTAAGCAAAGAACCCATGAAGCAAATACATTACGGAAGGAAGATCATTGATTATGTTGCTGAAGATGGCTGGGCAGAGGACACTTCCCTGAATGTTTAGCGTGTCCTGGGCTGCGATGATTGGCGTCCAACAGCCACAGCCATTTACTTTTGCGTAAGGTATAACTCCAGCTACTGGAGGGTTTTCCCTCAACGTGTAGTTGACAATTGCATGTCACGGTGCCCCATCTCTGGTACGGCTATGCTGCCAGTGGACCAAGACCTAACCAGGGTTGGTGATGGAGGAATCTGGGATGTTGGTTGATAGATACGATTCTGTAAGTACAACTATATCAGACTATTGCTTCACTCAACTTTGTAGCAATTCAGAAGGCATTAAAAAAGAAAGACTTGCATTTATATAACGCCTTTCACGACGTCAGGTCGTCCCAAAGTGCTTTACAGCCAATGAAGTACTTTTAGAGTGCTGTCACTGTTGTGATGTAAGTAACGCGGCAGCCAATTTGTGCACAGCAAACTCCCACAAACAGCAATATGATAACGACCAGATAATCTGTTTTTGTTATGTTGATTGAGAGATAAATATTGGCCAGGACACTGGGGATAACTCCACTGCTCTTCTTCGAAATAGTGCCACGGGATCTTTTACGTCCACCTGAGAGAGCAGACTGGGCTTAATGTCCTATCTGAAAGACGGCACCTCTGACAGTGCAGCACTCCCTCAGTACTGCACTGGAGTGTCAGCCCAGATTTAGGCAACCACATAGTGTGGGACTAAAGTCAAACATAGACCAGACTGAGTAAGGGTGGCAGGGTGAAGGAAATTAGTGAACCAGGTGAGTTTTTAGACAATTTGGAACCTTTAATGATTTTTTTATCCACAAATTAGCAGATTTATTGAATTCAGTTTCACAACTTGCTAAGGTGGGATTTGAACTCAAGACCTCTGGGTTGCCAGTCCAGTACTATAAACTTGTTGGTCAACCTTTATATCGTCTCAAGGCAATGATATTCTAAAGATGACCACACGACCATCTCAGACATGGGTAACACAATGTATTTACCGATTGAGGCAGCAAAGAGGGATCATTCTTAATATGAAATAGGGAATTCAATATGGTGAAGATTACAATATTATTTCAAATGATTATTGTGGAATTAAATGCAAGGCACAACAGTAGATATATTGGAATGGAGCGCCCTCTGCTGTATTCTGAGTGCCACTACACCCTTTCACATTTGTATCTTTTGTTTTATCCACTTTTGACTCGAATTAAGAATAAATAATATATATGATTCCAATCAGCATCTAGAGTCTTCTTAAATAGTAAAAGATAATCGATATGTTTTTTGTATTTATAACTAGCCACTGTCTCATGGCATTGCTCATGGTGAGTCAGTGATTTTAAAATAGGAGTGTTATATCAAGTGATATTACCAGAAACACTGATTTATCAACACTGAATGCGGCCCTGAGATGTGGGAGACTGGAATGGAGCCTGGGACTACTATGATGGTGTTTCAGAGTATAACAATACCTTGAGGAGGGTCCTAGGGTTTAGAAACAGTTAGTCAGGAGTTTGGGTGCAATGGGGCAGGTTCTGGTATCACTGGAGAGGACATGGCAACTGGGGCCTTCAGTGTTCCAGTGCAGCCTTCGGTCACCCGAGGAAGAGAGTGTTTGAAGACCAAGATCTCAAACCCGGCTCATGGTCTACAGAGCAGTAGTGATACCCGCCCTCTTATATGCTTCAGAGACATGGACTATGTACAACAGGCACCTCAAAGCACTGGAGAAGTACCACTAACGCTGCCTCTGCAAAATCCTGCAAATCCATTGGCAGGATAGGCGCACCACTGTCAGTGTTCTCGCTCAGGCCAACATCCCCAGCATCGAGGCATTGACCACGCTCAATCAGTTCCGATGGAGGGGCCACATTGTCCGCATGCCTGATTCAAGACACCCGAAGCAAGCAATTTACTCCGAGCTCCTGAGATCAGTCTGGAGGAAGGGGCGCACGTGCAGGAGCATAGCATCACGCTGTGATTCAGATTTTACGTTCATCGCAGGAGACCAGGGGCTAGAACCTCCACTTTTTTTGCATGCTTAACGCCCACTTTACCGCTGAAATGATGTATAACCCCCAGATATCTCCCATTTAGCCACAAAATGGAAACTGACGGGCATTTCTCGGAAACTTTTCGCCGAGCGTTACTTTCCCCATGTGCTTAACGCCGGGGAAAAATAATACCGCCCGCCCACTTTTTTTGGGGCGGAATCATCAGAATGGGCGAAATTAACGGCCATAATATCGGCCAGCGTTAATTTCCGCACTGATTTAACGCTGAGGTTCAATAATACCGCCCACCCACTTTTTTGTATCGTAAAGAGCATATTTACTGAAACTAGCGGCCATGAGATCGCCCAGCGTCACTTTCACCACCTCGCACACATATCGTCCACAATATCGCTTGCCCAAAAAACCGCCCAGAAAAAGTGGAACTAACCGGAACTAATCACAGAGTTATGGACGCCATGTTCTACATCACATGTCGCATTCTTTAAAAGGCTGCTGTGCTTTAACCTCGGGGGAGTTCCGATGTACTCTCGAGGTCATTGGAGTTGATGTGAACATCTCAATCAACATCTTGACCATAATGTGACCGATTGGAATTGAATAGGTGTGTTCGTTGGGACATTCCTTGTTTGTGACCAATCGGTGGAAAACAGAGAGCTACTGCAATGGGGCCTGTCCTTTCTCACCCTCTCTTGGTGACCAATTACATGCAGCAGATTCGACATCGCCAAAGGTACACTCTACAGCATTATGTGCCCAATGTAAGACGTGCCAGACTGACGAGGAGGACCAGACGTTACAACCCCCACAAGTACAGGGAGAAGCCTTCTTACCTCGACATGCCCGACACCACATGCCTTTGGAGACTGCGCTTCCACAAAGAGGTTATCACTGAGTTTTCCCAGCTGATAAAGGGAGATCTGCAGCCTGCCAGCACCATGTACTGCACTGTCCGTCGAGGTCAAAGTTACTACGGCACTGTCGTTCTACGTCTCGGGTTCTTTTCAGGCCACACCTGGCGACATTTGCAGACATTCTCAGCATGCCACATATTGCTGCATTATACAGGTCACTGAAGCCCTGTACACATGCAGGAGGGACTTGATCAGCTTCCCTATGACCAGGGAGGCACAGAGTGAGAGGGCTTTAGGTTTCTCCAGAATTGCAAACTTCCCCAAGGTGCAGGGAGCAATAGACTGTGCGCACATCGCGATGAGGGCAGCTTTTCAGGATGCTGAGGTTTTCAGGAACCGCAAGGGATTCCACTCCCTGAATGTCCAACTGGTTGTCGACCACCAGCAAATTATAATGGCAGTGAATGCTCAATTTCTGGGCAGCGTCCACGATGCTCACATCCTGCATGAGAGCACTGTATCTGACTTGTTTAACAATTAGCCATAAGGTCAATGCTGGATGGTTGGTGACAAAGGATATGGCCTCGCCACCTGGCTGATGAACCCCCTGCCTGACACTCACGCCGAAGCCGAGAGGCGATACAACGAGAGCCACAGAGCAACTTGTAATATCGTGGAGAAAACCATTGGAGTGCTGAAGCAGCACTTTAGATGCCTGGACCACTCAGGAAGTGAGCTCCAACACCATCCTAAGCAGGTAGCTCAATTTGTGATGGTGTGCTCCATGCTGCACAACTTGGCTATCAGGAGCGGACAAGAATTGCCTGATGAGTCTGACAGTCCACCTCACCAGAGAGAGGAAGAGGAGGACGAGGAGGCGGACGCTGACATCGGCGCAGACAATCAGGCTGACGCTGAAGCCATGCCTCCGTCTCCCCTGTGGACCACATGAAAGAGCCCGTGGTGGCATGATAGCTGCAAGAGCCTTACATCAGAAGCTCATCAATGATCGCTTTGCTTGAAAGAACGTTGGTGATATTTACAAGGCTGACACACTGCTGGGTGTGCAGGTCATACATCAATGGTGGGCATCACCTTGGTGACAGTTAAAGTTTAAGTTGATTGAAGTTGTGTCATTATACCCTTTGAAATTAAGGAATCACCAGCGTGTAACGGTGCAGCTATCTGAGCCAATACGCAACAAGGTTTTGTTAAATAAAAAACATTTAAACCAAACAGTTGTTTGAAATCATCAGTATTTCTGTAAAAACCAACCCTCCGCCCCCCCCGCCCCCCGCCCGCTTCTCCTCCCCACCTCTCCCCCTTCCCCTTCTGACTCCAAGCTGCCTGGCCGAGGAGCTCCTCAGGCGATGCTTCATTGGAGGGGGGGGGGGGAACGCTGATGGCCAAAGCGCTGCTTGGATGGATACGGGAGAGGATGGGCCCAAGGTGGGAACATGCTCCAAGCCAGAAGTAAGATGTTGCTCCTGGCTCTCATATGTGGTTGGCAATGGGGGTGCAGTGCGGTGCTCTGGGACCACTGGGAGACCTCTGCCACCAGTGTTCCTGGCTACCAGCTCCAGGGCCTCCTCCATCCCTTCCATGTTATATCTTATTTGTTGGACAAAAACTCGGTGCCAACTATGTTCATGGTGCTTAGTAGGCTTTTTGCTGTTGGTGAATCTCCCTCATGCCTCCCTCAACAGCCCAACAAGCACACACCACAGACAAACATGCCTTCAGTCCCTCTCAGCTCCCTCTCTCTCTGTCTCCTCTTCTGCGCATGTCATGATAACCCTTCACCTCCTGAATCGCGGGAATCGAGCGTTGCCATGCCGTTGCTCAGGATGGTGACACTTTATGGTAGAAGGTCAAAAAAATGTAACGCTACCGCCCATTTCATATCGCTCGCAGTAATGCCCATTTTCAGAAATGGAGACTAGGTGCTTTGAGAATGGGTAAGAAGCCGGCGATCTGAAAACCCTTTTTTACCGCCCACGCTGGAAATAACGCCCATTTTTGGGCGATAAGCTCAAAAGTGGAAAATCTAGCCCCAGGTTCCTGATGGACTGAGTGATGATCGAAGTGACATATGTGTCATCATCTGTGAACAAATCAGCATCGGGGTCCGAAGCAGGTGTCGAGCGGCTGAGCATGTCAGCTACGTGGTTACGAGTGCCAGAAATGTACTGTACATCAAAGTTATACTGATGAAGGCAATCTGACCATCGGCTGATTCGTAGTGGTGTGTGCCCAGGTCCAGTTGTAGCGAGTAGCGTAGTTCGCGCTTGGTGATCCCTACGGAGGGTAAGTTTCCTGCCATAGAGTTAGATGTGCCAGCATTCACATGCATAGATGCAAGAGAGTGCTTCGTGTTCCCCTGTAGAGTATTTACGTTCTGCAGATGAGAGCGTGCGAGAGGCGAAGGCTACTGGACGTTCCAGGCCGTCAATCCATTACGAGAGCACAGCACCCATGGCGGTGCCTGATGCTTCCATGGTGACGTACATAGTGACATTCGGATCAAAGTGCATGAGGATAGGAAGGGATGTGATTTTCTCCTTAAGCATGGTGAATGCCTGAGCCTAGGAATCTGTCCATTCCTAAGGGACGTCCTTACACAGCAACATGCAAAGTGATTCAACAATCTGCGCATAGTGCGGGACGAACTTCAGATAGAAGTTGCAAGTGCCGAGGAATGATGAAAGTTATTTGACGTTGGTAGCCTCCTGCATTCGCTGGATCACGTCAGTATTGTCAAGCGTCACCTTGTGCTGTGACTTTGTAGCCCAGAAAGTTTCTTTCTCCAGCAGTGAATGTACACTTACAGGCACTAAGTGTAATGTTATGTTTAGCAAGTCTAGCCATAACTGTGTGAAGTCGCTGGTCATGTTCTTCCATTGTCCATCCATGGACGACGATATTGTCAAGCAGATTAAGGGTTCCCTCTATGCTTACTAGCATAGGAGTGACAATCTTCTGAAATGCATTGGTACAGAAAATAGTCCGCAGGGCATGCGTCGATACTGATACAGACCATCATGCGTCATGAATGTAATAAGCAGTTTGCTGTCCTCCGCTAGGGGTATTTGCAGGTAACTGCGGCGCATGTCGAGTTTCGTAAAAATTATAGAGCCGTGGAATTCTGAAGACAGTTCATCGATGGTAGGAAGAGGGTACTTGTCGGGGATGATGGCCTTGTTGACCTCTTTCAGGTGCATAGGCGGATCTCCCTATTTTTACGCCAAGCAATGACTAAGTTCGAGATCCAGGGTGAGGAGTTGATGCTCTCAATGATTCCCTGAGATTCAAGTCGCGTTAATTTTGCGGATACTTGGTCACCGACGGCGAATGGGAGACGGCGAAGTTGCCGCGTAACCGTTTTGATGGAAAGGTCAACGCGGGGACGATGGCAGAATTTTGTTGTCTCTCCAAACCCTGTGAAGATTGAGGGATACTGCTTGTCAAAGTCCACCATGTACACAGGTGTGCCTGTTGGGTCGTAAACTTTGAACCCAAGCTTGTCAAAAAGGTCAACACCCATGAGGCTTCGCCCCTTCGCGACATGAAACGAAAAGTTCTCCAATGTTATGTCCTTGTAGTATATCAGGACAGATATGACCCCAAGTACCTCAATTTTAGAGACAGAGTACGCATGTGAAGTGGAAGCTGCGGGCTGCAGTTGACAGTGCGCAAAGTGGGTTTTGTACACAGCCTCGCTCAATATGGAGACTTTGGCTCCAAGGTCAATGAGGCGGCAGATGGGCGTGCCGTCAATGTTTACATCGCAGTCCTTGATTTTGCCCGAACCGATGTGCGAAATGTCACTAACGGTGTAAACCATACTGGGTTCATCACTGTCAGGGTTGTCCACATGTCGAGTATGCTGCGATGAGCGACAGACACCAGCAAAATAGTTCATTTTACCACATGCAGAGCATTTCTTCCCATGTGCAGGGCAGTTAGGACTCTTTGCTGACTGTGATTTGTCCCCGCAGTTAAAGCAGTGGAAGTTAGGCCCTCGATCCATAGTGGGTGGCTTATTACTAGCCCTGGGTCTCTGCTATAATTTTCGCTTTGGACGAACGCCTTGCACATGGGCTGTAGCTGCACAGGGGGAGCAGGGGATCTGATCGCTTTTGAATCAGAAAGCGCTGATTCGATTTGGATGGCCAAATTAGTTGTTTTGTCCAATGTCACTTTGTCATCCTCCATTAGCAAGCGTTCCCGAATGCAGGGGGTCGTTGTTTTCTCAATAATTTGATCCTTGATCATTTCCTCTGTGAGTGCTTCAAAGTTACACGTAGTGGCCAGTTCAGTTAATGAAATGATATACTGTTTGATTGGTTTACCGTTCCTTTGCCCCCTTTGACGAAAATTGTATCTCTCCATCGTGATACTTTTCTTTGGCCCAAAATAGATCTCTAAGTCACTTACCGCTTTGTTGTAAGACTCCGTGTCTTCGATTTGGCCAAAGATGCATTGGCCTTCGATGCCGAGGCAGTGGATAAGTATTGCACGGCAGCGAGCTGGTGTTACGTTGTCGCTGTCTAACCCACTCGCCGTGATGTACGTAGAAAAGCTTTTCATCCACCTCGGCCATGGAATTGGAGGGTCCCCGGGAGCGGAGAGGAAAGGCGGGGGGGGGGCGGGGGTGGTGGTAGGGAGGTTAATTTGATTCATCTTGTGTATGTAAATAAACAGACTAACTGAAACAGGAGCAATGTAACTTACTGTGTACCTTATAGCCACACCCAAAATGAAGTCCCAAAACCAGCATGTTTTCAGCAGTGTGTGAATAGCTCCCGCAGGGTCCTAATGCCGGCCTAGTGTCCTGTAACAAACAAATAGAGTCTGAACACAACACACAGAACACTGGCAGGGTGGCCTACAGGTCTGTGCACACTGGGAGGGGATCACTATATCTGGGAATTGTGGGGATGGCAGTCCTGGCGTTCAGGAAGGGCTGGGGAAAGGTCTTGGAGCATGGGGTCAGCCAAGGTCTTAAGTTGGCCATATTGTGGGTTGCTGGGGTTTGGCATTATTCGAACAGGGAAAGGATCCGGCAGCCTTGAGGGACAGAGGGCCCCGGAGTATGAAGCCCAAACTGGCCTTGATTCCTTTTCAGGCACGACTCCACAACATTTCCAACTCCCCCGATTGGTCCACGGCTCCTCTTGCTCAGTTAAGCACCCTCCATTGTTTTCCCTATTGCCAGCCGATCCACGCCTTCCAGTTCCTGTCTTAAAGCACCTAGGGGTCGAAATTCGGTACCGCCATTTTTGAGGCGGTGATTTTACTGCCAGGCAATAATTACCGCCTCAAATTACAACGTTCAGTTTTTTTTCCCCAAAGATATGAGTGGAGCGCTAAAAGAGGCGTTGCACACTTCCTCGGGCACCAACGGAGCACTTGAAAATAACATAAAAATATTAGTGAAAATTGCATTGTCCCACACTTCCCCACTGCTGCCATAAATAAATAGAAGTTAAATAAATTAAACTCCACAACTTACCATGCTCTCCGGACGATACGGCCCAGGATCACCGATGTACCGTCAGTTTTCCCACTCGGTAAAAGCGCCTGCCGGTTAAGCAGCCGATCCAACCTAATTCCGCTGCCGCGGCGCCTACGCTCAATGACGTCACCACGTGGGTGGCGGCAGAACACGCAGCGCAACCTCTTAGCGCCGGCCCTACCGCCCAATGGAGGTTCTCGGGGGGCCGAGGACAACGCTCTGCTGTTTAGCCGCCCGTTAACCGGCGCAAACGGGTGGTGCTACAAACCGAATTTCGACACCTTAGTGTATTTGTCAACGTCTGGAATCTTTAATAAACATAAATCTCCAAAAGGAAACAAAAGTTACCTCATTGAAACATTCAGAAGTTCAGTAAACAGTTTCCAAGATTTTATTCAAAGAAATGACCTTTAAGCAAAAGTGTTATGCTTTCTCAGAAGAGAGACATTTTTTTAACTCAATTTGGAACTAGAAGGGAAGGGGTTTACTGTGATTAATATGGTCATCCAATCAGGAGGACCCAATAATTTTAAATCATTTTCTAGCAAAAATGAATACTATTTAATAATTCATTCTTGTTTCAACAAAAGCATGTGGCACTTGCTGCTACGTGGAGTGTTTGAAGAAGATAGCACTGACACATTTAAGGGCAGGCTTAATGCATACATAAGGAGAAGGGAATAGAGGGATATGGGGGCTAGGTGGAAAGAGGCAATGAGAGTGGGAGGAGACTCATCCATGCATTAACATTGGTATGGACCAGTTTCTGTGCTGCAGATTCCACGAATTTTGAACCCCAAAAATGGGTGGACATTTGGTGAGACCAATCCTGCTCTCACCAAATGTCCACACACACACACATACTTCCAACAGTAGTCACTGGATAGCCTTGAGCTGTGCACTCCGACTGATTTTCTCCTCCCTAATGCAGGGGCATTCAAGCCAATTGTGCCTTTTTATTGATGGATATCTGCTGAGCAGAGCCAGAAATTGAACATCAGGCTTCCTGGCCCTGTATGGTTCGACTACTCGCTGGATAAACAGGGTCGGGGCTGAGGGGAGGCGCAACAGAGCTGGTCTCCAGTCGTCTTGGTCAATCCTCGCCACTGGACCAAGATCTAGCTCCGTCAAACCCGTGTGCAACGGTCACCACACGTTAAAAAAATCCATGCACAGGCATCTTCCACTCCTTTAAGATGTAACTCATTGTAACGCCTGTGAGCCCATCTTTCTTTGGTGCGAAGAGTGTCATCCTCGTCACGAGGGACTGCTTGGTAGTAGTGTGATAAATGCACAGGTGCAGAAATTGGATTAAGCCCGAAAATGGGCGGTGCCACCAAGGGTCAAGGTTCACGCTGCCCGCAAAATGAGCGCCGGCTAATTTAAATGAGCGCAGTGCAGAACCTCCTGTGCAACATGCTCTGTCTGGCAGTAAAATTCAGCAGAGGCCAAAGGTTGGGTCTAAAAGATCTGTACGGCGTTCTCAGGAGATCGGGATATCTTAAAGTGAACTGCTATCTTTCTCGGTTGAGGGGGTATGCAAGATAAAATGATAGCAAAAAATAGACTATTTTGTAATATTTTAAAGAATGCAACCAATATTTCCAACTCTACTCCCCAGAATACAAATAAAAGCAACCTATTCTTTGAATACATTATCATCATAGGCATTCCCTCGAAATCGAGGAAGACTTGCGTCCACTCTAAAAGTGAGTTCTCAGGTGACTGTACAGTCCAATATGGGAATTACAGTCTCTGTCACAAGTGGGACAGGCAGTCGTTGAAGGAAAGGGTGGGTAGGGAGTCTGGTTTGCCGCACGCTCCTTCTGCTGTCTGTGTTTGGTTTCTGCAAGCTCTCGGTGATGAGACTCGTGGTACTCAGCACCCTCCCTGATGCACTTCCTCCACTTAGGGAGTGCAAAGGGCAATTTAAAAAAAAAAGTTTGTAATCATTAGCGCCCAGCGCTCATTTCTCAAATTTTTAAAAGTTACCGCCCCAAACTTCACCAGCTCTCACTAATTTCACCCCCTAGGTCTTTTCAGGTGCATCTCTCGGATAAGCATTTTGAAAGAGCAATGGTGTACTGAATTGGGAGATATGTTTGCAATACTGGATGTCAGGGCCGGCACAGGTGATCCACGACTCTTCCCTGAATACACCAAGAGATGTGAAAAGTTTACTGGGTCGCTGAACACCTGAATAGCAATACGAGTAAATGAAGATGTGCAAATTCCTTCAGAAATAGGAAAGACATTTAGTCTTTCATTGATAAAATAATGAGCACCCACCTGTTACTTCAGTTACAACTGTGACTACACTCCAACAGTACATCATTGGCTGTAAAGTGCTTTGAGGCGTCCGCTGGTCCTGAAAGGCGCTATATAAATCCAAGTCTTTCTTTCTTCAGAAGGACAGGATGCATATTCAATATGGTTTGGAACAACGGTAAACATTTACAAAGCCCAAATATCATTTCATTTCCAGTTTACTGACACAACTGCAAGCGATAGTAATGGATCAGGCCTTTAGATGCAGTACAAGTCCCCCAGACTGTTTGTAACAATGTGCTGTTCTGTACACATTACGTGCCAGAACTCATTGACCTGCTCCGGTTGAGTGCTGGCATCAAGAGTGTATGGAACAGGCATTCAATCTGCTGATGTGTTTCTGCAGCAATCGCCAGGAGCCATCTCACTGGACTAGACATATTCTGCAGTTATTGAAGACTTTGGCGGAGATCTGTAGATCTGCGTCTCTGTCTTCCGGCTTTACCCGTTGTCAAAAGCTACATGCATGGACGTGCTTTGGCAAGGGCCGTACGAGGAGCGGCGGCGTCCAAAATTGCTGACCGTGCGTCAATTCAGCGTTGCACCGGCAATTGAAGTCACACTCCTGGTCATTAAAATACTTGCGATGACGCAGACAATGGCAGCACTGCCGACCTGCCCAATATGGCGGCCGCCGCACTCCACGCTGGAAATGGGCGGAAGTGAAGCGCCCGCCATTTTTTTCTTCAAAACCAGCCTTAACGGCCGGTGTTGTAGGTTATCATTTCTAGGCCACAGCCATTGGGTGAGCTTGCACACTATTTCCTAACTCTTGGTAATACCACCTTCAAAATAGATTAAGGGATCGAAATTCCCACCGGTGCTCGGCGGCTAACGGGCAGCAAAGGCCTAACATCGGTGTTAAGCGGCATCGACGGCTCGGGAGAAATTCAGTAGGCTCTTTGGTAGAGACGCCAAGAGGTAACGCTGTGCCACCTAACGCCACCCGCATGGTGACATCATCCAGCGTGCAACGCCCCCTTGGTGCTGCTCCCGCGATATTTGGTTTGTACTGACGTCGAACGGCAAGCTATCCGAACTGCCTGGGAAAAATGGAGGGAACGTTGCAGTGCTCGGGTGTAGTCGCCCAGAGATCAAGGTATGTTTTTTTCTTTATTTATTTCATCTTCTTTTCATTAGTTGTAACAGTGGGGAAGTTTGTGTGGGTCGGAGAAGTTTGAGGTTTTTTCTCTTCCCTTTTCTTCCCGTCTTTCAGCAAGCACGGCGGCAGCCCCCAGATGCGAAATTCAGTCGGCCTCCTGAGCTCCCGCCTGAGGATGCGTGTGCAACGCCACTTTTTAAGCACTGCTCTCATCTTTGGGAGTAAAAACTGAGTAAAATCAGCACTCAGGCGTTGACACCGCCTCAAAAATGGCAGTACCAAATTTCAACCCCTAAATGCTGTACAGAAAGTATTACCTGGTACATATATATGTTCAGAGTATACCTAGAAAAGAAACCGTTGATTCGATTTTTGTTTCCTATTTCTCCCATTGCGCACTATGTCATCTGCATTGGTGACATTACATTAAAGTTTATTTTACTAGTTTTCTTAAGATCTGAAATATATTTTTCGATAGAAAGTTACTAGTGATAAAAAAATAATCCAGGACCTATTTAGTTCACTATGTTTTAGAACAGAGTTTAGACATTCCCTTTGGAATTACAAATTTCAGCTTAGTGTTTCATTATAATTGAAAGGGGGGGGGGGGGGTTGTGTGTTTCTATGAGGAGGTCAGGTTCCCTTCTGACCAACTTGAGCAGTTTCGACTCGCCCCCCCCCCCCTCCCTTGGGTTCTGTACTCTGGATTTATTTGGGGGGGTGACAAAAGTGCAGAGGACACTGGTTTGATGCAAATAACTTTGGTTTTATTACAGTCAAGGTAATACAGGCTTACTACTCTAGTAAGAAAATACAAGGCCGAATTTACAATCACTCTAATAAAGTACCATACACTACACATTCAAAGGGAGTTGCAGTAAAATTATACCTCCCACCTCCCAATACCTAATTCTAACTAGGTTAGACTCCAGGGCAGGCAGGGACTAATGCTTACCAATCCTTTTGATAGTTAATGGTAGATGGTGATGTTCTTCCTTCCTTCAGGACTTCAAGACTTCGAGGCTGGAGAAGTTAGTTTACAACTGTCCCGTTGGTTTCTCTCCTTGTCTTGATGAGGTAGTAGCAACCACCTCTCTCCCCTCTCTCTCACCTCTGTCGAAATCAGAGGCCAGTTATATGATTTCAGTGTTCTAATCTTGCCGCCCAATCTGTTCACAATCCTTTGTATAATTTTGGCAGGCTTGGTTCTTCTTTGTAATATTTTGTCGGGCTCGTTAAAGTTGTTATGTCTTGGGTGGGTTGATGTTCGAAAACTGTTTCCTGATGGAAATATTAGTTTGGTAATTGCAATGTCCTTTTGTGCTTAGTCTTTCGCATACAGGCTGGATTGGGCCTCTTTGCAATGTATATGTTGAAATGGTTTGTCCAGACCCATGTTGATGGGGAATCACCTCTGGGTGATTTTGTGATGGTAATGTCTCTTGTGGAGGAAGATTTTCAAATACTCATTCTTCCAGGCAGGTTAACTCCGTCCTCTCACCCAGACAGTTCCAATAATCAAGTGGGCTTCTTTTGTTCCCTAGGTCCGCCCACAGGCTTGAATTTGCCTTGTAAAAGTTCATAATTCTATTAAAGTTCGTAGTTTCTTCCATAAGCACTTTAGAGTTCCAAACTTTTCGGTAGTCCCAAATTAAATTTCCTTTCAAATGAGCCCAAACACGGGGGGGGTTTCTTGTGAATTTTTCTCTCTGCAGTCCCCTCTGTTGACACTCTACACTCCTTGAGTATCAAACAAGGTAAGCAAAATTCCTGCTCCCGAGAGTCAACCTTCCCTGCATTTATACTCGCTAAACATTACCCTGCATCCCCCGTTGAAATGCAATGCAATATACAGGCGAATACAGTCATTACAATTCGGTTATAGCATAGAGGGGGTATGATGTCCCTCTTTTACTCGGTTTTCGCAGTAAAATGACGCTATACAGTCATACACAAGTTTAAGTAAAGTAAAATAAAAACACATAGTAACACATTCTCAAATAGCATAAAGGTCCATAGTCAAACACGTTTTAAGTTCAGTAAAATAAAGGTACATGGTCAAAACATTTAAGTAACACTCTTACAACGCTCGCGATGTTGCGGTTTACAGCAGGTAAAATCAAACACAAATTAAACACGGTAGTATGGTGTCATCCCTCCCTGCGCGATTCCCAAGATCGGCCAAGGAGCGTATAGAACCCTTCGGTGCCTGACCTGACAGCCTCTGCGTTTCACTTGGCAAGTGAGGCACCATAAGTAAAGTATAATCGTGAGTTGACAAATAACTAAAGTATGGGAAGCGATTCTGATCCAGACTGGGACCTCTATATTTCTGAAAAGGTCCCACCAAGGTGATCTCAAGAATCTTTTTCTCTATCTCAATGGTTTTCTGTTCTAGAGTATAGAAGTGTTTTTGTGAGATAATTACAGCTTTTAGCAGAGCAGTAAGATGTTCGGGTAGAGGGGGAATTGCATAGCCAAAATGTACAACATAATCCTGCAGGTTTGTAATGTTTTCCTTCACAGTGAGGTGGACAGTGGAGGGTTCCGGAATGGGGACAATCCATTCCTGAGCCACTTGAACTGATGCCTCAGGTTTGAAGCAAAGACTGCTGTCACTTACCAGACACCAGAAGTGTCCATGTTGGTAGTGGGGTGCACTGGTGGTGACACAATATGTCCCACCCCCTATGTATGCTACCTGTGGAGGGACATGGTCTTGTGCCATTACTTCCATGGTGCAGTTAATGGGCTGTGCGCCAGCAGCTTTAAACCCACACTGTGACTTAGAATGGGCACTCAAGTACTGGGGACACAGTATTACGTGTGCACCCCGGCTCCGGCACCCGGAGAGGTCAGTACCCGTTACAGCGTGCTCCCACTTTATGACATAGGGTGGGATCGCTGCGAAACGAATTGTGTGCACCTCCCTGAATAACTCCAATGTTCTCCACCCGGTATACCGGTGCGGGTCGGGCTGTCCCACCCATGACCGGTATCCTTAATACTATTCCCATAATAGTGTGGTTAGATTTCCCACAGTCTACTGGGACAGGGTAGGCTTCAGAGGCTAGGCAGCGCTGGCACGGGCTTAGTGAATTGCTGTATGGGTGGAGGGCTGCGAAGTACTTGTTCCTGATCCAAGAGGGGACTACACCTTATTTGAAATCCTCCAGGCTGTTGCGGCCCTCGCCCAACAACCATGCCCCATATAGTACGCACACCTCGTTCTGTGCAGCCTGGTCAGAAGTGTTTCTATCCTCCCGTATAAGTGCATTCACTGTCTGTGCATGTTTTTCCAGCTCAGCCACTATTTCTTTTAAATGGACAGTCATAGCCTGGTCCTCGTGTAGTTCTGATCCTACTACGGTGTTCTCCTGTTTCAGGATTTTTCTCAATTGGGTCTTTAAACTGTTTATCTGTGTTTGCAGTTCTATGTCATCTAGGCTATTTATTACAGAGGATGCTGTATTGTAGGTAGTGAAAACGTCATTCATGATTCCCCTTCTAGGTCTCCCTGAGCCCATGGTGTCCCTAGCGTTTAGGGTGTATAGGTCTGCTTTGTCTACATTTCCAAAGTCTAACTCATAAAATTTCTTGAACATGTCTCTAAGTAGGGTCTGGTATAGCAGCTCTGTTTCCTTTGGACACCATGCAGGCAGGTATACCTCAGTAAGGTTTAATATTACTGAAGCTACGGCATAATGTACCCCCTGATATAACACCTTTTCGGTCAGTACCAATACTAATCCGTTCCCAGGTCCCTTGCTGGTGGTAGGACACCTTTCTATTACTGTGCGTATTGGCGGGGTTGTGGGCAGGGTTTCTTAATGTGTGCTCTTAGTTCAGTGGCGTTAATTGGGAGTGGGGCGTGTGGGACCGCATACCCGTGTAGGCTAGAATCCCACCCCATCACTTCCCCTTCATCTTGCCATTGCCGGCGAAGGCGATCGATATGCCTGCGGGACAAATACTCTCTGATCCCCACATGCAAACGTAAATTCCTTGTTCGGATTCCCACCATTTGTCCCAACACACTTTTACTCCTCCCCGTGTCCCCGTGATGGTGCGGTACGTATCATTACCGAGTCTTTCCCAGTCCGATTCCTGATCCCGTGCGTCCTTGCTGAGTTTTCTGAGCCACCACCATCTTCCCAGGGGAATATTTCCTTTGCAAGTCAAACACACACGCTTTCCCTCTGTAACACTGACTCGGGCAGCGATGATCCGTATCCGGGGGCCTGGAAGTGAGGCTTCCCCGTAGGTAAAACCTTCCTGGCTGGAGTAGCGGGTAGAATTAGATCCCAGACACCCTGGCCATCTTCCCTCGTGGGCGTAAACGGCGAGTTCTTCCACATATCGGGGGCCACCCCCGGCAGTTACGATCGGTGCTCTTCCTCATGAACACCCGTAGATGAGGGATTCTTCCACGTCTCCTCGGTCGCTGCTGTTCATCCTTATCAGGGCAAGCAGGAACAGGATCCTTCTCATGCTGTCCCCTTTCCTGCAGGGGCACATAAAACAGATTGTCTAGCCCTGAGAAAGCTCTCTGGCTTGACAAAGGTGACTGAGTTCCAAGTTGGGCTCATAGTCTTTAATTGACTGGCTGTCTTATTCAGTTCCTTATGGACTGATTGCTTTTAACTTTATCTCACAGTCGTTCTGCTTGTTATCTTACCGGTGCTTCCTTAATAGCCATACCAGTAGATTCTTCTTGCTCCCGGGGATTACCCGGCCTGTGCTTCTTTTAATAGCTGCACAGGTAGATTCTTTTCCTTACCCCAGTTAACTAATACATATATACTTAATCATTACACAGATAAATCTTATACTATTCTAAACTTAGTCACTAAACACACTTAAATTCATATTGCTAAACATCCTTAAATCACATTGCTATATATATACATTTGCCACCTGTCTCCGGGTGGCCAGGTTAATTCCTGCCTTTTCTCTTTCTTCTTCTCCCGCTGGGTGTCCAGCGAGGTAGGTGATAGATTGGTCTGCACTGTCTAACCCTAAGTACCCTGACCGGATGTGGGCTTGAGTCCCACACTATCGGGGGAACGTCCCCTCCGGTGCTGCAGCACACCGCTCCTTTGGGGGTTCTGCCTGGTCGAGGGCTACAGGCTGGGGACTCCCACTTGGTGGCTGGTCCACCGCTATCTCTTCTGGGGGCTCCCTTGTTGCCCGAGGCTACCGGCTGGGTGTCCCTGCTCGCGGGCTGGCCTCTGACCTTTGGTGCCCTTTTGCGGCTGGTCCCTTTCCCGGGGCTGAACCATTCAAATTGGAGCGCTGGTGACCACGGTGTCTTTGGCCATGGTGTGCAGGGAGTCCTTCTTAAGGCTCTGGCTGCTGGGGGTATGTCCGAGTCCCAAATGATTGACGGAACAGCTCCTCCAGTAACACAATCCACCGCCCCTCTAGGTACAGTCTGTGGGTCTGCCACGCCCCCTGTGGGATTTCCACAGTCGGGGGCCGCTGGCTGGGGGTCCCTGTCTTTAGCACGGTTTACAGGTTTTGGCTATCCATTACGTTTAGCTGCTGCACCTGGGTTGAAAAGTTTGCACTGATTTATGTGGAACCACTTTGTTCGGTGGGGCAATTTTATGGCATAGACCATGGGGCTTGCCTTGTCGACAATGTGGTACGGTCCCATGTACAGTGCCTCAAAGACCTCTACTCTAGCGGAGTTCCTTAGCATATCCTGGTCCCCTATCTCCCACTCGTGGTGCTTGCGAGGTTCTAGCAGTAGTCGGTTGCTCCGTTGCTGTTTTCCCATGTTGTTAGCAGCCTGCCAGTGAATCCGTTAAAGGTGTTCAAACAGATTCCTGACAAAGCTGTCCCTGTTTGCTTCCCTAAGCTGACCTTCCGTTAGTACTGGGGCTAACACATGGGTTCACAAGGCTCTGCCGGTCATGAGCTTGTACAGGGAGTACGCTATGCTCTTTGATTGGCTGGCCCAGATCCCCATGAGGACTAGTGGTAGGACCTCTACCCACCCCTTGGGTGAGACCCCTGTCTTTTCACAGCCTTTCTTTGATGGTACGGTTTAAATGCTCCAAAGGCCCGGATGACTGCGGGTTGTGGGCGACATGCCATTTCCCTTTGATGTCGAGTACCTTAAGGGTCTCCTGCATCACCTGCCCGGTGAAGTGACTGCCTTGGTCGGACTCCATGTATTGTGGTAGTCCCCATCGAGAGAACACTTCTCTGACCAGGATCCTAGCTGTTCCCAGGGCAGTGGCTGTTCGGCATGGGAAGGCTTCCACCTATTTGGTGAATACATCCACTAATACTAGGCAGTACTTGTAACCTCCCTGGGCAGTGCGTAGGGACCCGATGTAATCGATTTGGATCGACTGCCAGGGTCCCTCTACCCTCCTGATATGTCCCATAGACACCTTTCTTTTCTGGGGGTCGGGGTTGTTGGTCGCGTACACCAGACAGCTAGCACAGAACTCGCGGACGTCTTCCCTGAGTCCTGGCCACTACCCTGCCTGTTCCACTCGTTGCAAGTGGTCTCGGGTCCGAGGTGTCCTGCTCCTGGACCCTCGTGGGCCAGCTGGAGGAATTCTCTCCAGTGTTGTTGCGGTACTACCCATTGCTCCCCGCTGAACAGCATGCCTTCTTTAATGGCAATTGCTGCGGCGCCGTATGGGCCGTCTACCCTTTCCCCTTTTGCTAGCGTGTTCAGGATAGTTTTGAGGACAGGGTCTTGAGTCTGGACCATTTTTAGTTCCGGGGGCAAAGCTATCCCTGCCTTCCCTGCCATCCCTATCCTGCCCCTGACTGCTGCTATGGGTCCTGAGTTGTACGGATCCCAGAGCTTGCCCGTGCGGGCCCCCTGCTTGGCTAACATGTCAGCCTGCTGGTTTCCCTCGCTACGGGGTTCTGTGGTGGAATGTGCCTTCACTTTATGTATATAGATATTCCCTTCCTCCCCTACGGCTGTCATGATCTTTTCCAGTAGGGGCTTAATTGCCAGGGGTCTCCCGTCTGCGGATGTGTATCCGCGGCGGGACCAAATAGCCAGGTACTCCGTACACGAATTGCAGGTGAACATACTGCCCGAGCAAATTGTGTATGGGGTAGGGAATTCTTCGGGGTGTGTGACTACGTACACCACCGCAGACAGTTCAGCGTGCTGGGCCTCATAGTGCTGGGGAGTTTAATCGCGAGGGCAATGCCTGCCTCAGGGTCATAAACTCCGCAGCCTGTGAGTCGTTCACCCGCAGATACCGTGCTTGAACCGTCCACATAGATCTATCGGCCTGTGGGGTGTAACCCAGCCCGAAAGCCTATGTTAATTTCCCGTACCCCTTCTATGGAACACCAGTGGGCTGTCCCTGGATCAATCATGTTGGCTGCGAGTCTTGGCTCGCAGAGGCCCTTTACCCGTAGGCCCATTTGAGAGAGGAGCAGGGTACAGCGAGCAATGCGGGCACTGCTCACTGTCCCGTCCTTGATTCTCCTGTCCAGGAGCATTTGGGTGGGCGTATGGTGGGTAAGGAGTGTGATAGGGGACTCCCGTGAAGATCAGTGATCTTTGCACAGCCCAGTGAGTGGCTAGGAGGTGCCTCTCACAGTTGGAGTATCCCTTTTCCACATCCGTGAGTATCCTGGAGGAGTAGACCACTGGTCTAAGCCGGCCGTGCCGCTCTTGGAGCAGTACTGCGCTCAGGCTCTCCCCATTGGCTGCTACCTCCAGGAAAAACTCTTTAACCCCATCTATGGCCCCTAGAGCTGGCGCAGTCTGCAGGTCTTTCTTGAGTTGGATAAATGCTGCCTCGCAACCTTCGTCCCATTCCCACTCCACTCCCTTGTGTCGGAGTCGAAGCAGAGGGGCTGCTGTGGCTGCATAATCCTCAATGAAGTCTCTTCAGTACCCAGTTAGCCCTAGAAAATATCTTACTCCTGTTACCGTGTTGGGGGCGGGTAACTTCTGCACTGCTTCCCTTCTAGCTTTGTCAATGGCTCTCTCCCCAACGTGCACAGCCAGTCCCAGGAATTTTACTTCCTTCAGGCTGATCTGTGCCTTCTTGGGTTTACTTTAAATCCTTCTTCTTTCAGCAGCTCCAGCAGCTCAGCCAGCAGTGGGCCATGCTCCTCACCCTCATCGGTGAACAGGAGAAGGTCATCCACATACTGTACTAATTGTTGGGGTCTGCTGAAACTCTTTAAACAGTTGGCCATACACTGATGGAAAATACTGGGGCTGTTGTGGAAGCCCTGAGGGAGACAGTTCCAAGTATATTGCTGTCCTTTAAAGGTAAACGCAAACTTGTACTGATCTTCCCTTCTTAAAGGTATGATCCAGAACCCGTTGGAAATATCCAGCACTGTAAAGGTGGTCTCAGAGGCTGGGATACTTCCAATGAGGTCAGCGACAGCAGCAACAGTGGGTGTTACGGTTGAGTACTCGATAGTCCACCGTGGCTCTCCAGGAGTTGTCCGGTTTCTTAACCAGCCACAATGGAGAGTTCACATGGGTAGCTATTGGTCTCAATACCCCCTGTTTAACCAGCGAACCCAAGGCTGTTTCCATGTCTGCCTCTGCCTCCCTGGGGAAGTTGTACTGTTTCTATGGTCGGGTCATGGGGTCCCCATCTAGGCTAACCTCGACCCCATTTATTCTCCCACAGTCGTGTTTGTGAGTGGCAAAAGCTGCAAGGTTTTTCCTCACATATTCTTGATATTCTACAGGGGTGTTACTGACCAATGATTCAAGGCCGTAACCCTCCTTTGGTTTCATGGTGCACACCGTCCCTTTTCCCTGTTTTCCCGGGATAACCATCATCTCACTCTCCTGTCCCGTACAGACTGACCCCCAAAGACAGTGGTTTCTTAAATCCATGAAGATCCCGTGGCCTAGGATGAAGTCAGCCCCCAAGATCCCTCTCCCTTCCTGCTCCAACTTCATCAGGACACAAGTCCACTTAGTGTGGAGTTACCTAAATGAATGGAGAGCGGAACGGAGAATGAGCCTGTGAAACCCACCAAGCTGTAGGGGACCCCGTTAGACAGAGGTGAGGCGGCGGGGTTAACTGCATAGACAAGGGTACTTGAGGCACCGGTGTCCAGCAGTTAAGTCCCTTTCACCTTTTCCACTTCCATCTGTACGGTCAGTCTCCCCCACGCATCATACTCGAGGGCACACAGGTGGACAGGCTGTGCCTGTCCTAGTCACGGTTTTGGTTGGGTTAGGGCAGATGGGATCTTGGTACCGGTGGCGGTGGCTACTTTCCCAGGGCCATCTAACAAGGCTCGGAGCGCAGTTAAAAAGGTCTCAAATGAGTGGGGAGGGACTGGCTTATCTGCCTCGGTCTTTTGGGCAGGGGCTGGAGAATTCTTTCCTGTGCTATTCCTCCAAGGATTTTTACAATCCTTTCTCCAGTGCCACTCTTTCCGCACCCGAAGCAGGTAGGTTTTGTATCGGAGGGGTTGCCCCCCTCGTGGCACCATTCCCTCTTGTCTTGGTTAGGTTGGATTTCGTGAATCCTTCCCTTTGGTGGGTGCTCTTCTGTCCCTCTGCCGTTTACCTGGGGCGTACCCAGGCTTATTAGGCATATCATGCCTTTTGCCTTGGACAGAGCAAGGTTTAAACTTTTAATTTGTTGCTGGCAGGGACCGTGGTCTCCCGATTCAAAACCATAAGTGCTAGCTACTTTATACGCTGCTTGCACATCTTTTAATCTTTTCTGGAGCTCTTTTACTTGTAGGGTGAGGCGAGTGCTTTCCTCCCTCAGTGACTTTTCATTACTTTTGGCCTCAGTAACCTGACATTGAAAATAGTCCTGACTGTTTTTAAACCTTTCCATTATTTGGGTCCTTTCCTGTTTTAGCTTTGGGGAGTTCTGATCTTTTTTCTGACATAACCCTTTCCTGATAGTTCTCTGTGCATTTCCATAACTCTGCCTGTAATGTTTCATTCATTATGTCTAGCAGTTGGACCTGTTGCTGTAGACAGACCAACCAAATTGCTTTCTCGACTGCTTGTTTGTGATCTTTACTTGCTGTCCACTGGGCTGCAGCGTCAACCGGACGCTCAGCGCGCAATAGACTAAGCACCCATTCCTTAAGTTACATTCACTTTCTTATACACATTGGAGGAAATCCTCACTTCCATTTTGGTTCTTTGCCCCAAAGCAGCACCCTCCACATCACACCCCTTGTACCAGAGTTGTGCCACGGTCGCCATTTTGTAAGGGGGGGGGTGGTTGTGTGTTTCTATGAGGGGGTCAGGTTCCCTTCTGACCAACTTGAGCGGTTTCAAATCGCTCTCCCTCCCTTGGGTTCTGTACTCTGGATTTATTGGGGGGGGGGGGGGGGGATGACAAAAGTGCAGAGGACACTGGTTTGATGCAAAGAACTTTGGTTTTATTACAGTCAAGGTAACACAGGCTTACTACTCTAGTAAGAAAATACAAGGCCGAACTTACAATCACTCTAATAAAGTACCATACACTACATTCAAAGGGAGTTCTAGCTAGATTAGACTCCAGGGCAGGCAGGGATTTATGCTTACCAATCCTTATGCTTACCAATCCTTTTGATAGTTAATGGTAGATGGTGATTCCTTCAGGACTTCAAGACTGGAGAAGTTAGTTTACAACTGTCTCGTTGGTTTCTCTCCTTGTCTTGATGAGGTAGTAGCAACTACCTCTCTTCCCTCTCACCTCTGTCGAAATCAGTGGCTAGTTATACGATTTCAGTGTTCTAATCTGGCCGCCCAATCTTTTCACAATCCTTTGTATAATTTTGGTGGGCTTGGTTCTTCTTTGTAATATTTTGTAGGGCTCGTTAAAAGTTGATACGTCGTGGGTGGGTTGATGTTTGAAATCTGTTTCCTGATAGAAATATTAGTTTGGTAATTGCATTGTCCTTTTGTGCTTAGTCTTTCGCATACAGATTGGATTGGGCCTCATTGTGATGTATATGTTGAAATGGTTTGTCCAGATCCATATTGATGGGGAGCCAATCTGGGTGATTTTATGACAGTAACGTCTCTTGTGGAGGAAGATTTTCAAATACTCATTCTTCCAGGCAGGTTAACTCAGTCCTCTCACCCAGACAGTTCCAATAATCAAGTGGGCTTCTTTTGTTCCCTGGGTCTGCCCACAGGCTTGAATTTGTCTTGTAAAAGTTCATAATTCTATTAAAGTTCATAGTTTCTTCCATAAGCACTTTAAAGTTCCAAACTTTTCAGTAGATAGTCCCAAATTAAATTTCCTTTCGAATGAGCCCAAACACGGGGAGATTTCTTCTGAATTTTGCTCTCTGCATAATTATCTATTGCAATTTACTTGAATCCACACTAGTAACCTTTCAAAGCAGCTGAAAGTGGTGGCAATTCAACTTCCAGAAATGGTATAATGCTACATTACTGCACTAAATTAGATCAGATTTGGCGGGAACCCCATGAAAATCCAAGCCTCCAAAGATCAATTATTAAGCCACCACGATCACTGTGAGACAATCTTTTTAAAATGTTTGTTATTTGAAACGTTCACTGAAAACTGAGCTTTGCCCTTCCATTATTTTCCACATCTGTATGAAATATAAAGCTTAATTCTGAAATTGAAACCATACACTTTTATCTGCAGCAGTGAAAAAGAATTAAGTGAAATAAGCAGAGTGGACCATCCATAGCATTTATTGTACAATTAATCTTTACATACTTCAAACATGTCCATTTTTGGAGAGTGGGAGGATTTGCCAAAGAATAGAATGCTTTTCTACTTTTAGCACCAAGTCTTAGTATTGAGCGTTCCTAGATAAGGTAGAACATTGGGTTGGTATAGGGTCCACCTCCATGTACGCTGGTCAGTAATGTGCTTTATCCTGCAAATTCAGAAGACTGACTCCTACAAAATTAGTGTGAATCTTCCATTTCCCACACAACTTGCATTTATATAGCACATTTAACATTGTAAAACACCCCAAGGTGCTTCACAGGAGCATTATCAAACAGAAATTCGACACCAACTACATTACAACAGCGACTACACTTCACAAAGTACTTCATTGGCTGTGAAGCGCTTTGGGATGTCTCGAGGTCATGAAAGATGCTTTACAATGCAAGTCTTTCTTCTTTCTTTCACGGAGCAACACAGAGATAATAGGACAGGTGACCAGAAGTTTGATCAAAGAGGTAGGTTTTAAGGCGAGTCTTAAAGGAGAGGTAGAGAGGCGGAGAGGTTCAGAGAGAGAATTCCAGAGTTTATTGCCTAGGCAGCTGAAGACACGGCTGTCAATGGTGGAGTGATTAAAATCAGGCATGCGCAAGAGGCCAGAATTGGAGGAGTGCAGAGATCTTGGAGGGTTGTACAGCTGGAGGAGGTTATAGAGATAGGTATTTGTATGATGTGATAGGGGCTTATACCAGCCACTTGTATGGTTTTGGTCAATATATTTCCCTATTACGGAAAGTATTGTGCTGTGGACACAATACTCATTAGCAAATAAGGTTGAGATTGTTCTCAATTCATTTCATTTGGAATCCCGTCATTGAACTTGGGCCCTTGATGTGAAAGGAAAGAGCTCTAACCCACTACTTATTATTAGTTGCGACCCAACAGCCTTTTATTACAGAAAACTTACGAGTTTCATTGTGAGGGTGTTGTTAAAGAGAAACAAAACTACCATTTTCTCAATAAGTGTTCTGGTCGCTTATTTTCTCAACATATTTTTATTCAGCATCTTAACATAAGATTATGTACAAAGTTGAACAACCCTCATTCATATCTTAAGAACTGTGTAAGAAATTTTTGGGATTCCATGAGCAAAAAGAAACACAAATAAAAATCGGGTCACTTAATGGTTTAAATTGAATGAGTAAAAGGATTTTTTTTTAATTAAAAACTGCTCTTACAATGTTCTATCCGTTGGTTACTTGGGGGTAAACTGGACTCTTCAGCATGTTTCTGCAAATGATTGCCATTACAACCATGCCATCAGAAGAATTGTAAAGAACTACACTGGTATAGTCTGCATACTGCTAATTAGAAGACAACTTCCGCCCCCTTTCTGTACCACATCCATCAAATCCAGCCTGACTGAATCACACCCATGTAGGAGTAGTCAAAAATGTCTCCCATATTTTATCAAATACAGCGTTCTAAAATCCGTTTACAGCTATTCATATCTGTTCTCTCAAAAAATCTCAACACTTTTTCTTTCCAACAGTGTGGAATTTGTAGTCTTAAATGCCTAATGCATATGAGGTACATACAATTAATTCAATTTTTGTGTTCATTTTTTTTTTCAAAGTTGCAACTACCATGGCAGTTATACTACAGCAAATGAAGATGCAGTGAATGATTGCAAGTAAATTGTGAGGTATTCGCTTAAAATAAACCCTCTCCTGAAATTAAACTAGATCAATTGGTATCTATAATGAACAAGGCCAAAATCTGAATTGTTTCTGCCACTCACTTCTACAAGTAATCTCTACGTAACCCCTTCACTGAAAAGCTTAGTGTGGCAATTCAGTCTATCTGCCGTAGTTTGTCTTGAAGTATTTGTTGAACTGCACAGCTTTTTTTGTGTCTATTACACAAAGTAACCATGTTAATTTCCAAGAAGGAAAAGATACCCGTGTAAAGTTAATTGTAAGTTTTCAGTGTCCCGGTAGCATTTCGCTCCGACAAATAGGTTTAAGTGGTTGAAAGGGTTAAATCAACAGGAAATAGCATGATGAACAATTATCCTGGCACAGTCACCCTGTTTTTCACAAGGCTGTTTTCATGCAATACAAAGGCAGTACTGTGGTATGGTTACTGCCGTTGTACTACATGCTTAAAACAGCCTGTGCCTTCATAACCACCTTATACATGGTGCAGTGTTTGTGCTTTTTTTCCCCTCCCTAAAAGTCTCCGAACAGAAAGCATTAAAATTTCATCTGGCCAAATAATGAAGGGCCGTAAAGCAGATGTATTCGAAGATAATTTGCTGCTTATAACTTACAATTTCAGAACGACATCTGGGAATGTATCTTTATATGCAAGAAACCTTTACACAGCATTCTTAGATCAATTTTCTCCTACAATTTGAAAAAAAAGCACTTCCAAAATGGTCTTTATTTATGTAATGAAAAATATGAATTTATAAAGCCAAGGTACTCAAGTCACAAACTTCTATTTTAAAAAAAATCTCAGTTGGCCTTTTTCCGCTAAATATATGGAATTGGTTGCATCGTAGTATGCACCGAAAATAAGAATTTCCAGCTGGGCATCAATGTGTCGTACAAACCGTATGAAAGAAAGTTGCTTGATTTTTTTTCCTTTTTTTTATATAAAATCAATGATTACAGCCAACAAGAAACAATAAAGAAATTATACAGATGATCGGGATTCTGATAGTGGCCAGGAGTCAGGCTCTCAACCATCCGCCTGTCTGTTCCTGATAAACTTCAACCACGTCTTCATCCTCCATGCCAAGCTGTGGAAGCAACACAAAGAATGGAATATCGTTACTTTCTGCAGCGTTTAGAAACAAAGACAGTTCTCCATGAAAGATATATCATTAAAATTCATACTTTGTTTTCTTCTGTTTCAACTGAATGTAAAAATTGTTGTAGATAATCATGACTGCAAAGTTTGAAGACTCCTTGGTTGAATATAACTGATAATTCTCTGGGAATCCTTGATAATATATTACATATTTGTTGTGTCTCTCCCTCCATAGCTGCTAATACTTCATCCACATTTTTTTTATATAGCTCCATGTAATATCAATAATAAAACAAACTTGAATGAGACGCATGCAGTTATTGTATTGATTAAACATGCGACTAAAAGCAAGTTTAACAGATTTAAAAATTTTCGCCGAAAGATTAACAGTGATTAATTTTTTTAATCATTTGACAGCCCTAAGTTGAATGTGTCCAGACTTTTACCATATTTTTCCCAGTTACGTTCTTTTAAAATCTACAAAGCTAACTGAAAGCTTACACTTTAGTCCTGTCCAAAGTCCGGACATTTGGATTCTTTTTCTGAGGACCGGACTTTTTGCTCTATAGAGATGATGCATCAGGATGCGGTGCTGCACTTCAAACAAGACTGAGGAGTCAGTGGCTTGCTGTTGCAAAAGGCATTTATCCAGTGTACTGTATGCACCTGTGAGTATGCTCACAGGTTTGTAGAGCTGTTGCATTGTGAGTGGCTCAATCGGTCACGTGAGACTCAATAAAACCCCAGTCAGTTGAGTCTAGGTCATCCACGATGAGGTATGCAGTTGTGAGCCTAGTGGATGAACTGGCAATGTGTAGTGTGATTGTTAAACCCTTGTTAATAAACCAACTAATTCTTAATAGCAATGTGTTGCTATGAATTCTTAAGCAAGAACCCATGAAGCAAATACATTACACCCTGTACCTCTCTTTGTGAAAATGTACTTGGAGGACAGCAAGACAAATACGCAAATGGTGAAAGTTTGAGGAATCCTCTGGAACTAAGACCATCAAGCTCCAGTTCATGTTGGACTTAAGCGGTCAAAGGGCTGGATTTGCGAGTCTAGTAGAGGCTTTGAAAGGAAAGGATGGAAGTGGTTTGCATCCTTAGACTCTGAGTTTTACAAATAAACCTCGACAGCAAAGGCTATAGATTTTCTGAAGCCCCAAGAATAGTAGGAAGGAAGGAATATACTCTGTCAGTTCCTGAGCTAAGACATTCACTCTTGTTATAAAGGACAACTCTGATTTATAAGATGCTGGGGAAATGGAAGCTACAGCGCTCGTATTAATTTTGTCCTTTAGGTTTTAAGTAGTCCTATTAGTGTGCGGCATTGATGGCAACAAACTTACACAATGAACTGATAGTTTGAAGACTCACTCAGAATCTGGGGAAAAGTTGGGCAATTAATATATTATTGAGGTTCACGTCGCAGTGCCCCAAGTGCTGGCTAACTTGCCCTCAGGTTCCCGTGCTCAACAGTCAGTGGCATAGCCACACCTAAACACCAGTTTGAAGTTGGGGAGGCTAGAAATCACCAGATCCCGCATCAGAAGACTTGATGACATCTGGTACCAGGTATCTCAATGATGTTAGTGCTGAAGGTTTACTTGATGCAGAATGTTTAATGGATATCAAGCACTGTGTTAATAAATATCAGGATATTTATGTACTTGAAAGCTGCTTGAGAATACATATATGAACAAAGACATTCTTAAACAATAGAAAAGAGATAAATGTGCATTTATTGTGCACATTTCACATTATCTAGCGGTGCTAAAACAGTTTATAACCAATGGGCGACTTATGAATTACCGTCACTGATGTTATGTAGGTAAATGCAGCAGCCAATTTGCACAAGCAAGCAAGACGGCAAATGAATGTTCATTTTTGGTGATATTTATGGAGTGAGTAATGTTGGTCTCTTCTCTGAGAAGTGCTTGGGCTCTTTTGCATCTACCCGAGCAGATAGCCAGGGCCTCGGTTTAACAACTCATTCAAAAGTTGGTACCTCTGACAATGCAGCACTCCCTCTAAAGTATCAATCTAGATTACATGCTCAAATTTGTATTGAGGCTTGAACCCATGACCTTGTGACTCAAGTGACAAGAGGGCTGCCAAACTGATACTTAACAAATTCAAAGAATACAATGACTGAAGTAACCTTTTCCACAAGAAAAAGAAACTCATGCTTAACATATCATCACGCAGAAAACAGAGGGAAAATTTACTTTTCTTTTTATAGCATGAAAAGAGATTCACATGGGCCATTTTTGTGATATAATCAACAGCCTGGAATTATGTTCATGTTCACTGGATCATTAAATAAAAGGGAGTTACTATTGTACAATGCAGAGGATACTGAATGAAGAGGGAAAACAAACAGAAAAAATATTATAGACAAATAAGAACTGAACTAAGAATGAGAAAGTCAACAAAGTAAAAAACAGGAAAAGACAAAATAAGGAAACAGAAAAAAAAGATAAAATTAACACCTTCAGGGCAAGTTTGCAAACTTCTTGCAAACCAGTAGAAATAACTGAAACCACAGGCCAGGAAGCCGGATTCCAGATTTAGTGAACAGAAACTCTGGTATTTCTACCTTTAGTTTACACCACAAAAGTTGTGACTCATGCCATCAAAATTTAAACTTAAATATTTAGCACTCTGATGAGTTACATGTTGCGCTATTGGTATAGGAGATTCTTTGTGCTGATAAGCAAGTGATACTCTTGAGATAAATGTGAACCATATATGTTTAAAAATTATGGGGTAAATTTTTCACATTGCCGATTTTTGCCGCAATTGTAGAGGTACCTCAGATTTTTTTAGTGGCCGACTGCGCCAACAAAAAAATTTGCAAGTTTTGCTGGAATAACCTTTCATTTTGGAGCGGCGCAGATTGTCCTTAAGCTCTGTGGGTGGAGCTCAAGGTCTGCACCAAAAAAAACTCAGGTTGCCAGGGTAACGAGGGACACCCTGAAGGGCTGAGGCTGCAAAATGAAACATACAAGATGCAGCAAGACATAAGCAATTGTAGAGCCCTGGTGCTGCTGCTATCCCGGGCCAAATGCACCCCCCCCCCCCCCCCCTTGGTGCTGCTGCTATTCTGGGCCGAAAGGCCCCCTGTCCCCGCCCCTATCTCGGGCCGAATGGACCGCCCCCAGTGCCGCTCCTCCCTCGGGTCGAATGCCTCCCTCGCTATCCAGGGCCGCGGAACTCGATCTTTTGCGCTGATTTTCTTAAGTTTACGTAAGGTTTTCCCAGAACGGTGCACTGCGCCGTTTTTGAAAAAATCCTAGTTGGCCAAACTTGCTTAAGTGGCCAGAACTAGTGCCGTTGGCACCCCCAGTGACGTCAAAAAATCGGGAACTAAAAAAAAAAAATCAGCCGTAAGTACTTTACGATGACGCAGAAACTTTGGCGAAACGAAGATTTTAGTTTGCTCAAAAAAATCAGCAGATGCCAAAAAAACGCCGCAGAATGGTGGCGACAATTGAGCCCGATAGATATACACACACATGCTTGCCAGGGAAGGAGTTAGATTCCAAATTACAAGTTGAAACCTCTTGTCTAACTATAAAGATTTCTTAAATAACAAGAATGATTGCTGTATGTTAAACTGGCTTTATGGTTCACGAAAATCCAACCACAAATGATGATCAAATAGATTTTGCTTGGGTTAAAAATAAGTCACATTCATGTAATCTTCACCTCCATGCTTCTAATTTTTCCAGACTGCTTCTAGCTGGTTTTACCCATTTCAAACAGTCAGAAATTGATTGTGAAAAGAACATCTCTGAATATAAGTACACTCAAAATGATGTTAAAAGGTCAATAAATGTTCATTCATCATCATTACATCAAATACCCACTACTGCGAACTATGACAACTGCGTGCGCCTATGTAAAGGCCCATGGATCCCAGGGACGCAGGCAGTTCGGAAGCGTACCTGAGATCACATGAGCCCAGTCCTCCAATCACAAAAGGAGGATTCCATGACTGTAATTTCCGAATGGAATCCCCTAATGACAAGCAACAGAATCTCCAAACAATTAAAGAATTTACACAATTCTAATAAAAATAAATGTTCCCATTTTCACATTTAATTAAAAGTCACTTTAATGAAGCATTTACAATAAAATTTTAATTTTTTGACAAACAATTTTCAATATTTGAATCCGGGCCAACATTGACATAAACAAATTTTAAAATGTTTTTTTAAATGCATGTTTTTTTATTTTTAAATTAACATTTATATTAACCCTTACGCTGGTAAAAGCATTCCCTACGCCTGCTTTTACCAGGCGTAAGGGTTTCTTGGGCATTTGCTGGGCAGTAGCTGGGTAAATAGTCCACTCTGTGCCAGCGAAAGTGATTTCTGTTTCGGTTTGGGGGATCGCAAGTTCCAGGTTTTCGCGTAGGCGCAGCGCACGTGGAAACCCAGAACTTGTGAGGCCTTTTACAAGGTTTAAGATAGCGTGTGCATACGCTCCGAATCGCCATCGATGCCAGCCCACCCCCCCCCCCCCACCGCGCCCAATCTCTCCCTCCCTCCTTTCCGCTCCCCAGTTGCGGCCGGACAGCCTCTCAATCTGGCTGGCTGCGCCTGGGAAAAGGAGTCGCAAAATGATAATCAGGTCCTGTTGTTCTTCCGGGTTTCCTGACCACAAAACTGCCCCCCACCCCCCCCCCCCCAATTAATGCAATTGTCTTCAGTCCCCACCACAAACTCTGTTCCCTCGCTACCGACTCTGGTGCAAAAGAACTGTCCATTCAATTTTTTAAATCATCTTTCATTTTCCTACGGATACCTAACTGAGCATGGGGCTGTCTGGGCAAACTATTCCCGGTCAGGCATCTTCTGCCCATAATACACATCTTATGTCCAAGTCATATTGTGGGGATAAAAAGAATCACAAACTGTGACGGCAGATATTTTTGATTAAATTATGCATTACAGTATGAATTTATTATGCTTACTAATTTCCACTATACAAATCAGATTTTGAATAATATAATTATAATAATCTTCATATTCTTTTTATTAAGGGGCATCCATAATGACCATCTTTCACAAGAGTATACTTGTTCATCAACCTCCACCATCTCAAATTGATTATTGTAAAAATAAATAGGAAAATTGATTTGTATATACTGGTGGAGCTCCTAAGGGATTGCTTACTGTAAGTGAGAGGATATGGTAGAAAACAGCGAGAGAGAGAGACAGAGAGAGAGAGTTAGTTCGCATTTCCCAGGAGCCAGTCAGAATAAGCGTTTAGTGGTGAAATGTTTTTAATTGGTTCAAATTTCAGCCAGGTTTTTTTTTTTAATTGGTTGCTGGGAATTTAGAGCCAATCAGAAAAAGGTGACAACATTCTGATGCTGCACGCACATTGGGGAGAATTTAAAAATAAATTAAATTCCAACCCGTCCAGTTCTGACTTTAATGGAGGCGGTTCGGTGGGGGGGGCGGGGGGGGAAGGAAGGGAAGGAAGAGAGATCAAGCCACTCTCAGGAATTAGGTCAATACATAAAATATTTTAAGGAGCCTCCATTTTAGCAGCATTTTTATTTTTAACCAATGGAGGCCGGGGCTCAGGAATATCCGGCAGTTAAAGAAGGCGAGATGGGCCGGTTGCAGGAGGCAAGTGCATTTACAACACTGCATGTGAGCCAGGAGGAGGAGTGTTCACTCCACATCCCAACAAGCTAAACCTCTTTTACACATCCTATGATCTCATACATTCCCCAACCTCCCACGATCTCTGACTCCACCCATCCTCTCAACATCTTCAGTAAAATGGTCACTCAGGATGTGTAACCAGTTCCTCAGTGCCGACTTACATCTATTGTAAAGATGTTCACATCAGGAGATGATTGGTGAAGCTGTCTCTCTAGAAGTGCTATCTCTTAATCCCTGGACTGTTACCCCAAATGCTAGGTCAGAAACTGTTACAGAACATCAGCCCGGATTTGTGGCACTGATTCCTAAATTTTCCGATTGCCACTAATTTAAACACAGGTAGTTACCAGTTTAAAATGGGCCACTCCCAGCATTAAAGTAATGCCAAGCAGAAAATCCAGATTTAACTTGTATGAAACAGGACTAAAAACTACTTAAAACTGTGCATACATTGTGTATGTTCACTGATAGCTAATGGGTTAAGTACAAGTGATTATTAAAGCTATATATAGTTACTGTAATCCATAATGCAATGGCTTCCCTCGTCACAAAAAGTCTCATTTCTCAGGCACCGTCATGGAATTCTTTCAATGTTAACAAAGTAAATTCACACTTACTAAGTGTATAGAAACAGAAAAAAAAATTCTACACTAACATAGCTTTAATTAACACATTAAGATTACATGAATTTTTTAAAGTAATCAATTTGTAAAATAAAAATCCGAATTAAATTTAATTGCTGAACTGTCCACCTACATTATGTGCACAAGTTCTGGTGCAGGACTTGAATACATAACCTTCCGAACACTTGTACATCAACTACCATGGTGGCATCGAGAATGGCATTAAGGGCTGCATACTTTGAAGACCTTGCAATTATGAATGCAGCAGGACTCCCATAAAATGGACGGATGCTGGCCAAGATTTTTGATTTATATTTTGCAGCGACACTTTCTTAAAATAGATCACAAAACAGGAACAAATGGCTCATTCAAACCAGTGATGAATGCAGCTTCATTAAACTTTGACAGAATTCACATTCAGAAAGTAAAACTGCATACTCGTATCCTTCTCCTCCCATCAATATGCAAGAAACACTGTGCCATGGGAGGGGTGGGGGGAATGAATATAACGTTCACCATGGGGCAACGGCAAGGTGGTACAGCTCTGACAAACCTTCATGTTAAATATTGATTATATTTGGTGTTCTTTAATAACTGAGATTGCAGAAATTCTATGTCCATACGGGATGCCCTTGAATCAATTCTCAGGTATGCTACGTTAGTGTGTATTCTGGCTCTGGGGCTTATTTTCTGCAGGATTCTTTCCACTGTGGATGGACATTACCTAGAAAAAATGGGCTGGAGAGGAAGGAAATCTCCCACTGTTGAGTGACAGGATAGTAGTTCGAGGCTTGCCAATTAGTTTCCACTAGTTTTTATCCCCAATGACTTTCCTTGTTTATTGGGAGCTGGTATTGATGATACTTAGTGTAAGAAGATACATTTTCATAAATGAATGCATTTTGCAAGGGATGTGAAGATCTTTTTTTCAAATATCAACTCCCCCAGAAAGGTATCGGGATCAGAAAAATGTTACTAGCCGTTTGGTGGCTGGTGGACAACGACCACCCCACATTAAAATAATTCACGCACCGGGCATCTTCCACCTTTTAAAATGAAGTTTGGGACCTGGTCCGTATTGGTCTCATCAGTCACATTAGTATTCATAGAAACATAGAAAATAGGTGCAGGAGTCGGCCATTCGGCCCTTCTAGCCTGCACCGCCATTCAATGGCTGAACATGCAACTTCAGTACCCCATTCCTGCTTTCTCACCATACCCCTTGATTCCCCTAGTAGTAAGGACTTCATCTAACTCCTTTTTGAATATATTTAGTGAATTGGCCTCAACAACTTTCTGTGGTAGAGAATTCCACAGGTTCACCACTCTCTGGGTGAAGAAATTCCTCCTCATCTCAGTCCTAAATGGCTTCCCCCTTATCCTTAGACTGTGTCCCCTGGTTCTGGACTTCCCCAACATTGGGAACATTCTTCCTGCATCTAACCTGTCTAACCCCGTCAGAATTTTAAACGTTTCTATGAGGTCCCCTCTCATTCTTCTGAACTCCAGTGAATACAAGCCCAGTTGATCCAGTCTTTCTTGATAGGTCAGTCCCGCCATCCCGGGAATCAGTCTGGTGAACCTTCGCTGCACTCCCTCAATAGCAAGAATGTCCTTCCTCAGGTTAGGAGACCAAAACTGTACACAATACTCCAGGTGTGGCCTCACCAAGGCCCTGTACAATTGTAGCAACACCTCCCTGCCCTTGTACTCAAATCCCCTCGCTATGAAGGCCAACATGCCATTTGCTTTCTTAACCGCCTGCTGTACCTGCATGCCAACCTTCAATGACTGATGTACCATGACACCCAGGTCTCTTTGCACCTCCCCTTTTCCTAATCTGTCACCATTCAGATAATAGTCTGTCTCTCTGTTTTTACCACCAAAGTGGATAACCTCACATTTATCCACATTATACTTCATCTGCCATGCATTTGCTCACTCACCTAACCTATCCAAGTCGCTCTGCAGCCTCATAGAATCCTCCTTGCAGCTCACACTGCCACCCAACTTAGTGTCATCCGCAAATTTGGAGATACTACATTTAATCCCCTCGTCTAAATCATTAATGTACAGTGTAAACAGCTGGGGCCCCAGCACAGAACCTTGCGGTACCCCACTAGTCACTGCCTGCCATTATGAAAAGTCCCCATTTACTCCTACTCTTTGCTTCCTGTCTGACAACCAGTTCTCAATCCATATCAGCACACTACCCCCAATCCCATGTGCTTTAACTTTGCACATTAATCTCTTGTGTGGGACCTTGTCGAAAGCCTTCTGAAAGTCCAAATATACCACATCAACTGGTTCTCCCTTGTCCACTCTACTGGAAACATCCTCAAAAAATTCCAGAAGATTTGTCAAGCATGATTTCCCTTTCACAAATCCATGCTGACTTGGACCTATCATATTACCTCTTTCCAAATGCACTGCGATGACATCCTTAATAATTGATTCCATCATTTTACCCACTACCAATGTCAGGCTGACCGGTCTGTAATTCCCTGTTTTCTCTCTCCCTCCTTTTTTAAAAAGTGGGGTTACATTGGCTACCCTCCACTCCATAGGAACTGATCCAGAGTCAATGGAATGTTGGAAAATGACTGTCAATGCATCCACTATTTCCAAGGCCACCTCCTTAAGTACTCTGGGATGCAGTCCATCAGTCCCTGGGGATTTATCGGCCTTCAATCCCATCAATTTCCCCAACACAATTTCCCGACTAATAAGGATTTCCCTCAGTTCCTCCTCCTTACTAGACCCTCCGACCCCTTTTATATCCGGAAGGTTGTTTGTGTCCTCCTCAGTGAATACCGAACCAAAGTACTTGTTCAATTGGTCCGCCATTTCTTTGTTCCCCGTTATGACTTCCCCTGATTCTGACTGCAGGGGACCTACGTTTGTCTTTACTAACCTTTTTCTCTTTACATATCTATAGAAACTTTTGCAATCCGTCTTAATGTTCCCTGCAAGCTTCTTCTCGTACTCCATTTTCCCTGCCCTAATCAAACCCTTTGTCCTCCTCTGCTGAGTTCTAAATTTCTCCCAGTCCCCGGGTTCTCTGCTATTTCTGGCCAATTTGTATGCCACTTCCTTGGCTTTAATGCTATCCCTGATTTCCCTTGATAGCCACGGTTGAGCCACCTTCCCTTTTTTATTTTTACGACAGACAGGAATGTACAATTGTTGTAGTTCATCCATGCGGTCTCTAAATGTCTGCCATTGCCCATCCACAGTCAACCCCTTCAGTATCATTCGCCAATCTATCCTAGCCAATTCACGCCTCATACCTTCAAAGTTACCCTTCTTTAAGTTCTGGACCATGGTCTCTGAATTAACTGTTTCATTCTCCATCCTAATGCAGAATTCCACCATATTATGGTCACTCTTCCCCAAGGGGCCTCGCACAACGAGATTGCTAATTAATCCTCTCTCATTACACAACACCCAGTCTAAGATGGCCTCCCCCCTAGTTGGTTCCTCGACATATTGGTCTAAAAAACCATCCCTTATGCACTCCAGGAAATCCTCCTCTACCGTATTGCTTCCAGTTTGGTTAACCCAATCTATGTGCATATTAAAGTCACCCATTATAACTGCTGCACCTTTATTGCACGCACCCCTAATTTCATGTTTGATGCCCTCCCCAACATCACTACTACTGTTTGGAGGTCTGTACACAACTCCCACTAACGTTTTTTGTCCTTTGGTATTCTGCAGCTCTACCCATATAGATTCCACATCATCCAAGCTAATGTCCTTCCGAACTATTGCCTTAATTTGCTCCTTAACCAGCAATGCTACCCCACCTCCTTTTCCTTTTATTCTATCTTTCCTGAATGTTGACTACCCCTGGATGTTGAGTTCCCAGCCCTGATCATCCTGGAGCCACGTCTCCGTAATCCCAATCACATCATATTTGTTAACATCTATTTGCAGTTAATTCATCCATTTTATTGCGGATACTCCTTGCATTAAGACACAAAGCCTTCAGGCTTGTTCTTTTAACACCCTTTGTCCTTTTAGAATTTTGCTGTACAGTGGCCCTTTTTGTTCTTTGCCTTGGGTTTCTCTGCCCTCCACTTTTCCTCATCTCCTTTCTGTCTTTTGCTTTTGCCTCCTTTTTGTTTCCCTCTGTCTCCCTGCATTGGTTCCCATCCCCCTGCCATATCAGTTTAAATCCTCCCCAACAGCACTAGCAAACACTCCCCCTAGGACATTGGTTCCGGTCCTGCCCAGGTGTAGACCGTCCGGTTTGTACTGGTCCCACCTCCCCCAGAACCGGTTCCAATGCCCCAGGAATTTGAATCCCTCCCTGTTGCACCACTGCTCAAGCCACATATTCATCTGCGCTATCCTGCGATTCCTACTCTGACTATCACGTGGCACTGGTAGCAATCCCGAGATTACTACTTTTGAGGTCCTACTTTTTAATTTAGCTCCTAGCTCCTTAAATTCGTTTCGTAGGACCTCATCCCTCTTTTTACCTATGTCGTTGGTACCAATGTGCACCACGACAACTGGCTGTTCTCCCTCCCTTTTTAGAATGTCCTGCACCCGCTCCGAGACATCCATGACCCTTGCACCAGGGAGGCAACATACCATCCTGGAGTCTCGGTTGCGGCCGCAGAAACGCCTATCTATTCCCCTCACCATTGAATCCCCAATCACTATTGCTCTCCCACTCTTTTTCCTGCCCTCCTGTGCAGCAGAGCCAGCCAGTCAAGTCATCCTCAACTCCGGGGGACTGCCTAAGACGACGACTATCTTTTCTGACAAGTATATTTGTATGGGTCCTGAACTAAAGAGTTATGTATACGGCTGAATGGTAACAGTTAACTGTTCACGACACAGGGATGGAAAGGTCATGGATTTGAGTATCACCTCAGAGTTACGCAGTGCAGAAAGTATTCTTGCCTCCGACCCACACAATGTTTCATTTTACTCCAGCTTCCAATCATTGCCCATTAGGCTGCACATTAGAATTCCCAGCACCACCACCCCCCTCTCCACCCCCACCGTGTGCAGCCTTACCAGTTCAGTAGGAACCTAAACCGTACAACACCCGCCAACTCTTTCCATGTACAGCACCTGCATGTTTCAATCTGCCCAATGCACTTCTAAAAAGTGGTACATAAAAGTATTCAACAATACCCAATGACTGGCACAACAGAAGAGGTGTCAGGAAATATAGGGGCTGTAATACAGGCAGGTCAGAAAGCTGGCGCTCCCACGATTTTTTACCGCCGGGTGCGATGAGGCGGCCTTCCACGAGAAACTTTTTTTCTCGTTGAACCGGAAGTCGGTCATAGTGGGGGCAAAAGCGCGGCGGTAAGTCCTGGTGAGGGGCGGGTCAGAGTTGTCGCGGCTGTCACTCAGTGGCCGAGTGGAGATGACGTCACAATGCATTTGCGTCACCACGCTCTCCCCTTCACTTGAGGGCAGAGCGTTCGACAATCAGGAACACTGGCTGGGCCAGTGGCCTGGCACCCAAGAGGGGGTGCCAGGCTGCCTATTGGCAACCTGGCCGAACCCGGGGCAGTAATTGGCCGGCCGATCGGGAAGTCGGCCGGCAAAAATAAAAACAGGGCGGCCGCGGCAGTGGGCCCTTCCCTTGAAGGGCTGCCGCGCTGATGTGCCGCACACAGACAGGAGAAGGTGCACCGACAGAAAAAGCTGGCAGGGGCACCGTGCAGCGACTCGTGGATTTTTTAAAGTAAACTTGGGACATATTGCAATGGAGGTGCGGGACAGCGGTGGTGCGCGCTTTGATGACGCGCTTGCGGCGGTCGGCAGCAGCAGGGTGGAAGTGGCGACAGGCCGAAAAATCCCCGAGCTGAATTTGGGTTAGGGCAGCCAATGGACTGTAACGCGGTGCCACTCGATTCCGCCGCATGGCCACCGCAAAACGGCGGTAACGGGCCTTATATACACCCTGTATTTCGGCCCCATAGTCTGCGAGCTAGTGGTGCAGCAGTCCAAACTCCATGCTCGATGGCGGGCGAAGTCCAGGTGCTGCTGTATGAAGTGGGAATGAGGAGAGCCATTCTAGGGCAGTCTACAATGGCTGGCAGAACATGGCGGTCAGGCTCAATGGGAACATAGCTACCGAGGGAAGCCTATCCAATGGTTCCCTTTACCAAGCACATGGTTCATATCAAGCAACCCGTGGCACATTTATTATTGGCCAATGCCAAGCTCTCACAGAACTCACCACCAACCCGTCTCAAATCTAGAAGGCCATTTTGGACTGTCGCCGAAGCCCTTCAGTGATCTCCCCTCAGCCTTGATGACCGATGACGAAATGATTGGAAGAACTGTGACATATGGAATAGATTCCTTACAGAGAACCCCACAGTACAACCTGAAGGATCAAACCTTCCTCGCAAACAGTGGACAACCATCAACTGCCTCAGAACCGGTCATGGTCGATGCTTCTCCATAGGTGGAAGATTAAAGCAGCCCCATCATGCGACTATGGAGCTCCTAATCAGACCCTGGAGTACTCATTGAGCACAGCCCTCAGAGGGAATTTTCAGGCAGCTTACAAGATATCCACACTATTACACAGCTTTGGCCTGGATATCCAACTTAGATGTTCACATTTCATTTGCTTTGCTTCTACCATACGAAAGAAGATCAAGCAGTGAACGGTGCAGTTCTTTTATTGCTGACCATATACATCCAGAGGGTACAGATTACAGCTGTAAATTACAACTGAAACCCTTTAAAGATGTACCGAGGCTTTCACACACTATACAACCTGGCTGCTTGTCGCACAGTCATTTAACAAAAGCCACGATGGGCTGCCAGTACTGGCACATGTCTGTCACTAAGCATGTGCTTCAATCAATTTACAACACATCAAGATGAGTCTGGGGTGGGTGGGGGTAGAGGTAGAGAAAGTGAAAGTTGTAAAAGTCTAAAACCCGACCCCATCGCGCCCACTTTCATCGTCTACTCAGGCGGGACGGGAGTCGGGCAGCCAACTGGTGCCAGGAGGCAGGTTGGTATTTTAAATATTATAATGAGGTCTGAAGCCTCTACTTGCAGATTTTACTGCAGGCAGCCGAGGATCCTGGGCCACAGGAGTGGCCAGAGCCTCTGGGACCAATACTTGTGAGCCGGGAAGAGTTGTGCTCCCCCACCAGCAGCCTGCAACCCCTGGATTTGGGGTGCGGACCCCCGCCCAGACATCAGACCCACTCCCCGGGTACGGAACACCCCCCCTCTCCCCCCGGGGATCGCGACCCACCCCCCAACCCGGGATTGGACACCCCCACGGCTTGGATTCCCCCCACCCCCCCACCCCTTCCTGGTCCTACGGCATCCTGGTCCACGATCCACGCCCAACTGGAAGCTAGCCTGTCAATCAGGCTGGCATCCGGGCAGGGAACCCACCATTTACGCCGCACACATGGCATGCAGTTAAAACTCCACAGCGTGCCAGGAAACCCGAACTTCCGATTTCACGCCGTCTCCAATGCCCCCGCCACACCCCCGCACATGCAGGTGGAAAACAGGGGGAAAAAAGTGTACAATTAGGACTCAAAGTAAGGAATGCTGCCTCTAGTGCAGGTGCTTGTGTTGATCAACACAAAAAGAGTGAAAGGACACGCACTCTCAGTCAGTGAAGGTGCCTGACAAGAAAATGGTGCTCTATCCATGAACTGCTGTGCTGAAAGCAGCACAAGCTGAAATGGTGCAATAATTGGATTTGCAACAGAGCTGCAATGTACGAGTTAAGTGCCGACAGAGCTGATATCAATGTAAAGTTTCTGAAAGGTGTACCATCAGTCAAGAAAGTAATATTGTAATTCTGATTTTTTTAGGTTCTTTGTAAATCCGAGACTGAATGAAGGAATAACTTTTTTTTTTAAAAGTGGTAAAATGTTATGGACAACATCTCAGCCCCTGCTAACACACAGCATTTTCAGTGGTCTGTCTAAATCGGTTTGTTGTTAATGGAAGGTCTCTGAATTACATACTTAAACCGACGTGCAATATTGGCATTTACTGAAGTAGAGAGACATATATAAATGCTCGCACTATATAATTACAAGCGAGCACTCCTGGTATTTCTGGAAGCAGCTCTGTTGAAAGCCACGGTCAGCTGACCGTGATCCTTGAGGCATCGGAGACCGAGGAGATAAACACTGAAATTGCACCTCTGGTCATTGTTACCTTTACTGATATTTGATTGAAACTCACGTAGTATTCTTGGAGATTGGGAGGATTGGAAATTACCTATGAATGTTTTAGAATGGGGAAGAGGAAATGCATGTCAAGAGAACTTTGAGCAACCAATAGTGCAGATCTTGAGAAACGTGGTGCATATTTCTACTGGTTACATTTGGGAGTAGATTTTTAGGAGTGTTTTTTTGAAGGGGGGGGGGGCAAGAATCATGATGACATTTTACATTTACAAATAACTATCTTGTGAGATGCAAGTTTATAATTACTATAATTTAATTGAAGAACATTATTTTGCGCGTGTCTCACCTCCTGAATCCCCAAAGCCTTTCCACCATCTACAAGGCACAAGTCAGGAGCATGATGGAATACTCTCCACTTGTAGCTCCAACAACATTCAAGAAGCTCAACACCATCCAGGAAAAAGAAGCCCGCTTGATTGGGACCCCATCCACCAACTTAAAACATTTACTCCCTCCACCACCGGCGCACCGTGGCTGCAGTGTGTACCATCTACAAGATGCACTGCAGCAACTCACCAAGGCTTCTTCGGCAGCACCTCCCAAACCCACGCCTCTACCACCTAGAAGGACAAGGGCAACAGGCGCATAGGAACACCATCACCTGCAAGTTCCCACCAAGTTTCACACCAACCTGACTTGGAAATATATCGCCGTTCCTTCATCGTCACTGGGTCAAAATCCTGGAACTCCCTCCCCAACAGCACTGTGGGAGTTCCTTCACCACACGGATTGCAGTGGTTCAAGAAGGCAGCTCACCACCACCTTCTCAAGGGCAATTAGGGATGGACAATAAATGCTGGCTTTGCCCACATCCCGAACGAATAAAAAAAAATGATGTTGCAATGATATGAAAGAGTGTACAAGGGGAAAGAAATTCAAAAACCATCAAAAGGAATGATAAGGTATTTTATAAAGTGGCAGAAGCAGATTAATTAGCAACTTTCACAAGGGAATTGAATATATACTTGAAAAGGGAAAAAAAATTGCAGGACTATGGAGAAAAAGTGGCTAAGTGGCACTAATTGGATAGCTCTTTCAAAGAGCCGGCACAATGGGCCAAATGGCCTCCTTCTGTGTTTCTAAGATTCAATTCTATACAAATCAAATCAAGTTACAGAAAGCACAGAATCACAGATCACTTTTAATCTCCAAGAGAATTTCTGAATTCTTGGCGTTTCTGGAATTAGCTTCACCCAAGGTCTTAGTGGGCTTAACCAGTGATTGGCTGCGACATACAGCCATGAAGACTTGAGCTTCGACTGCCAGTCTGTGTGGCGTTAGCTGACCCCAATTGGGGCAGCAGCAAAGTCACTTCAAACAGCCACAGCCACCTGGTCAAAGGGAAAAAAACTGGCTTGCTGCTGGTCACAATCCAGTGACTCTGCTGGAAATGCACACATATGGATGTCAGGTGAAGACTGGAACAGGCTTGGCTGTTAAACATGATTAAACAGCTTGCTGATATTCACCGACAGATATGAATAATGGCCACTCAGGTGAAATATTGGAAAGTGCCTGATGTCCACAGAACCACATCTCAGCAAGAGAGGAAAGAAAAGTTCTGCAAACTAAAATTAGCAAGCAAGAATAATCTTCAGGGGGCTGTGTGTCATAGTGGGTTAGAATATTGTTCTTTCACTTCTGCATCCAAATCTGGCTCAGAGTAAGAGGATGAAAAGCTCATCTCTCTGATTGCTCGAAGTGTCGCAGATGAAAATAGCTTTACACAGACTCAACTGAACTTCTGAAACCACAGTTCAAAACTATGCAAAATATTGCACCAAATATCACTAAATTCATAAACTGACTGCTCAGAGAAGCTATAAGGATGGTTAGTGTAGTAAGTGAACATTTTCACACTGATTCTATCTACCTTTGGGGTCAAGAAACATTTTGGGGAATAGAGGAAGTTTTACTTTGCATCTGACTGTGCAATGCCTGACCAGGAGTGCTTGATGCCAGACATGGAAGAGTGTTCTAATCTCCAGCATTGACATCCCTCACCAAAACTGAATTATCACTTCTTAAAAAAAATTGATGCAGAAGTGCTGCTGCAAAAGGTTAAATACATCTTTGGCAGTTCTAAGAACATAAGAAATAGGAGCAGTAGGAGGCCATTTGGCCCTTCGAGCCTGCTCCTTCATTCAATAAGATCATGGCTGATCTAATCATGGACTCAGCTCCACTTCCCTGCCCGCTCTCCATAACCCTTTACTCCCTTATCGCTCAAAAATCCGCCCACCTCCACCTTAAATATATTCAATGACCCAGCCTCCACAGCTCTCTGGGGCAGAGAATTCCATAGATTTACAACCCTCAGAATAAATTTCTCCTCATCTCAGTTTTAAATGGGCGACCCCTTATTCTAAGACTATAAAACCAGGGGACAGTTTCCCCTATGCGTGGAAATATCCTCTCTGCATCCACCCTTGTCGAGCTCCCTCATTATCTTATAAGTTTCAATAAGATCACCTCTCATTCTTCTGAACTCCAATGTGTATGGGCCCAACCTACTCAACCTATCCTCAAAAGTAAACCCCTTCATATCCGGAATCAACCAAGTGAACCTTCTCTGAACAGCCTCCAATGCAAGTATATCCTTCCTTAAATATGAAGACCAAAACTGTACGCAGACATGGCCTCACCGATACCCTGTACAGGTGTAGCAGGACTTCTCTGCTTTTATACTCTATCCCCCTTGCAATAAAGGCCAACATTCCATTTGCCTTCCTGATCACTTGCTGTACCTGCATACTAACTTTTTGTGATTCATGCACAAGGACCCCCAGGTCTCTCTGTACTGTAGCACTTTGCAATTTTTCTCCATTTAAATTATAATTTGTTTTTCTATTATTTCTGACAAAGTGGATAACCTCACATTTTCCCACATTATACTCCACCTACCATTTTTTTGCCCACTCACTTAGCCTGTCTATATCCCTTTGCAGATCAATTTGCTTTCCCACCTATCTTTGTATCATCAGCAAACTTGGCTACATTACACTCGGTCCCTTCATCCAAGTCATTAATATGGATTGTAAATAGTTGACACTCTTTTAGCAGCGTCCGAAGATACTTGAGACCTCTTAATAAAATGTTAGAAAATAATGCTTCCATACCTCTTTAGGTGTTTGGTGATCTGTGATCCGCTGACCCTCAAACAAAAATCGAAGTGAATTTGGTGGAACACCCTACATCAAGAGAGAGGCAAAAAATATAAAATTAAACAGAGCTTGATTTAGAAAACTATAATTTGATGTGATGAGAAGATTTTCTTGTACAATTTGTTGGAATTATTTAAAATTACCATTTGAAATGCAGGAGGGTGCAGGTATATGCCGTGATTCACCGAAAGCAAAATACTCCCTCACCAGGAAAATAAGAAAATTAGAGGTCAGTGAGTCCATTTCATGTTCCCTTGTAAATGGTCAGGCCAAAATCTGCACTGGAAACGGGGTTGTGGAAAAAAAAAATGGGGTTTTGCAGTGAATTTTCCAAAAACACTGCTTTGTCCTGAGAAAGAGACACTGAGCTGACCACTGTTTGGCACAAGAGTGACAATTAAGCTTTTCATGCTTTAGGCCTGCTTAGGTATGTACAAAGGAGAGAGTCACGTACCATTTAATTCAATGATCCCATTAAGTTGCCTACATCTCAAGTTGCTGATACCAACAACTTGTATTTACATAGCGCCTTTAATGATGTAAAACATTCCAAGGTGCTTCACAGGAGCGTTACCAAACAAACTTTGAAACCGAGCCATATATTAGCGCAGAGATGAGTTTTAAGGAGCGTTTTGAAGAAGGAAAGGGGGGTAGAAAGGCAGAGAGGTTTAGGGAGGGAATTCCAGAGCTTAGGGCCTAGGCAGCTGAAGGCATGGCGCCTATAGTGGAGTGATTAAAATCGGAGATGTGCAAGAGGGCAGAACTGGAGGAGCGCAGATATCTCGGAGGATTGGAGGAGATTACAGAGATAGGGAGGGACGAGGCCATGTAGGGATTTAAAAACAAGGAAGAGAATTTTAAAATTGAGATGTTGCTCAACTGGGAGCCAATGTAGGTCAGTGAGCACAGGGGTAATGGATGAACGGGACTTGGTGAGAGTTGGATACAGGCAAGAGAGTTTTGGATAAGCTTAAGTTTATGGAGGGTGGAAGATGGGAGACAGTGCGTTAGCATAGTCAAGTCTAAAGGTAACAAAGGCATGGATGAGGGTTTCAGTAGCAGATGAGATGAGGCAGGTGCGGAGTCGAGCGATGTTACGGAGATGGAAATAGGCAGTCTTAGTGATGGCGTGGATACGTCGGGGTCAAATGTGACACCAAGTTTGCGAACAGTCTGGTTCAGACTCAGGCAGTTGCCAGGGAGAGGGATGGAGTGGGTGACTAGGGAACAGAGTTGTGGTGGGGACCGAAAACAATGGCTTTGGTCTTTCCAATATTTAGCCAATCCAGTACTGGATGTCGGACAAGCTGTGTGACACTTTAGAAACCGTGGAGGGATCGAGAGAGGTGGTGGTGAGGTAGAGTTGGGTGTCGTCAGCATACATGTGGAAACTGATGCTGTGTTTTCGGATGATGTCGCCAAGGGGCAACATGTAGATGAGAAAAAGACCTTGCTGTTCTGATTTAGGATCTATCCATTAACGAGGACATCAAGAAGAGCTCTTAAACTCCAAGCCCACAAAATTCTAAATGGAAACTAGCAAATAAGAAATGCAAATAGAACGGAGTTGCCTGAGCTTGTTGCTGGATTACCAGGGCCCATGGGCTATGCATATTAAAATGTTTCACAATGTAAAGTCTTTAAAAAAAAATCAACTGCAATGGATTGTGATGAACTTTCAGTCCTTTACGTCTTGCTTTTCTTTTAACCATCTTTGTATATTCATGAAGTACTGATGATTATAATCAAGGGAAATGGCTGAGAAGAGCTACCCAGCCAATGTAATGGCGTCAAAACAACATCCACAACCAATACAGTGAAACTAAATCAACATGTATTAAATTACTAATAATTCAGCTCTCTCGCACTGCCAGTTTTGAGAACAGCTTCCAGCCACCTCTCCCAATTATATCATTAGCTCTTAACGTTTAAATACAAATATTCAAAAAATCAACAGAAACAGACACAAAAACACAAGGATGCTAAGGTTTTCATAATCTCTGCAACAGTTTGATCTTTCAAAGGAATACATATTGATACTCCTTTGTTTCACCTCCCTATAATGTATTTAACTGATAAAATACCATGTGCTAGTGCTTTTTTGAACCCTTAAAATCTGAGAAAAGAAAATCAGTGATTCCTGCTTCTTGAAAATTTATATTTATAATCATGCTTAAGATAGCAAAATAAATAATTTTTCATACTATGATTCCATGTGACCCAGTCTGAAGCAAGCTATTGGATGTCTAGATGTTAGACGTGGCTCAGAAATAGACCTCTCGTCTCCGAGACAGAAGACTGTGGGTTCAAGCTCCACTCCAGAAAGTTGAGCACATCATTCCGGCAGGCGCTCCAGTGCAGGACTGAGGGAGTGCCGCACTGTTGGAAATGCTGTCTTTCAGATGAGATGTTACTCCGAGGTTCCGCCTGCCCTCTCAGATAAAAGATCCCATGGCAGTTTGCGTCAAATACCAGGGAAGTTCTCCCACTTTCCCAGCCAATATTTATCCCTCAACCAACATGACTAAAAAAATGCATCTCATTGCTGTTTGTGGGCCCTTACTGTGCGCAAATTGATTGTCGTGTTTCCCTACATTACAACACTTCAAAAGTTCTTTATTGTATGAAAAGCCAATGGGAAGTCCAATTGTCGTGAAAAGTGCTATAAAAATGCAAGTCCTTTCCTTTACGTCCTCCTCGTCCATACATTAAAGATTTTTAGAATACTGTTATGTATGTGTTTACTGTACAATCATTTCGTTACTAAAATTATGAGATTATTAAAAATAAACTCCAAGGTTAGACGACAGCCCAACACAAGGAACACAGGGGATAGATTCATAGTTGATATAAAAGATCAGGCTCAGCTAAAGTACTAAAAAAAAACATAGACCAATACTTTAGTCAAGGGAGACTCTCAATCCCACAGACCAATTCTTGGAGGAATAAGACAGCAATTTAGGAGATTCCCTATTGGCTCAACTGGTAAAACCATTTACCAATGGGGAAATTACACCATACAGGCCAGGAAGTGCCCAGATTGAAACCCTGGTTAGCGCTGAAATTGATGATCTCAGTAAAAGAAAGAAAGCAAGCAAGACTTGCATTTATATAGCGCCTTTCATGCCCACTGGACGTCCCAAAGCACTTTACTTTTTTTTTTGAAGCGTAGTCACCGTTGTAAAGTTGGAAACGCGGCAGCCAAATTGCACACAGCAAGCTCCCACAAACAGCAATGTGAAAGTGACCGGATGATCTGTTTTTAGTGATGTTGATTGAGGAATAAATATTGGCTATGACACCTGGGAGAACTCCCCTGCTCTTCTTTGAAATAGTGCCGTGGGATCTTTTACGTCCACCTGAGGGGGCAGACGGGGACTCGGTTTAACATCTCATCCAAAAGACAGCACTTCCAACAGTGCAGCACTCCCTCAGCACTGCACTGGATTTTTGTGCTCAAGTCTCTGGAGTGGGACTTGAACCCACAACCTTCTGACTCAGAAGTGAGGGTGCTATCAACTGAGCCACAGCTGACGTTTAAGGGTATTACAATTGGCCTCAATACCTCTAGGCTAGGGAAGGGGGAAATCAGCCAGGGTTCATACTCCTGATTGCTATCAAATGAGCTGTACAGACATCAGGCGAGAGCAGAATCAGGCTTTGCTGAGACGTACACAAGCCAGATGTGAATTAATTGTCTGCATCCACCCACTGTGTATTGAGCATGTGGCTTTAAATAGCAGAATGTCTCTTTAGGGCTGTACTTCTAATCTAACTTCAGAAACTATTTGGATCAAAGTATTATATTCCTCAGTGTTTGAAATCTAATTTACTCCACATTTAATGTACTGTGCAGCAATTTCAGTAAAGCATTACGGTAGGCGTATGAAATTTCTGCACTACATCCACTTCAATTGTGAAAAGCACCTAGCATTACAATATAGATATTGCAGATATAACTCTAATTTAGAAGGACAGAGGCAAAGTGCACTTTTAGTTAGAGGTCTATCACTGGTGGCAATACGAGCAGCAATTTGAGGTGATAAATTAAGAATATCACAGCATGATATTAACATATATAGGCCTAAGTATGGTGTCCCTATATTGGTACTGAACAATAAAATAAACTGGTGAAAACATTGTTGAATATTCCATGACAACTGTAACGCTGTTTGAAATTGCTTTTCTCCCTGTAAGGAGGACAGTAACAAGATTTCTCTCTTTGCTCTTACCTGTCGCTGGCAGTAGGACTCCTTCAGCTTTCTTAGCTGCGTGGTCATTTTCACTTTGAAATGAATCTCACTGTTGTCCTTTAAAAAAATTAATGTATTTATTTTGTAGTCTTTAGTTTTGTTTAGCTGCAGTACTGCAAATTCAATAGCCTTAAGCAAAACTGAATCAGACAACGGTATTAGATCAGTGATATGACATTTACCTGGCCTATAACTTTTAATTTAATGTATTCCCCATCCTTCTTCTCTCCTGATTGGCTGGAAGGCTTTGCCTCCTGTTCAAAATACAAAAGGAGAAATTAGATCAGAAAAATACACCCTGCAATCTTGGCATTGTACTGTAATGTAAATCATTTTTAATCCTGCTTTCTTGACAAGAGCGATGCTAAGCTTTTCTTCTGCCGAACATAGCAGAAAAATGAAAGGAATCATATCGTAGAATGATGTAATATTTTATTTTGCAGCCAAGAGTGTTTTACAACAGGTAGAAAATACATGTCACAACATAGCAAAATGTTACGCAGTGGGGGAGATTCAGCCGAATGTATAGAAACAGCAGGCATTCAACTCACTTCAGCAAGCTGTAATCACAAAATGCTGTTTAGTGGCATAAGTAAAATGCGACAATGTTATTCGTACTAACTTATCGTACAAACCAGGCCTGTTTTAGCAACAGCTTCAGCCCAAGGCACCACTAACGTAGGCGGTGTGCCAAAAGTGGATATTGAGTGGGAAATCAGCAATCCACGCTGGCGCTTAAGCAGCTGGTTTGCCGCTCCCAGAGGATCGTGTCACGCTCACCTCCAACCTGACACTGCTGCTTTACTCCGATAAGCGTCAGGCTCCCATGTAACGAGAGCAGGAATTCCATTTTTTCCCACCGGCAAAGAAAGAAAGACTTGCATTTATATAGCGCCTTTCACGACCACTGGACGTCTCAAAGTGCTTTACAGCCAATTGAGTACTTTTTGGAGTATAGTCACTGTTGTAATGTGGGAAATGCGGCAGCCAATTTGCACACAAGCAAGCTCCCACAAACAGCAATGTGATAATGACCAGATAATCTGTATTTTTGTTATGTTGATTAAGGGATAAATATTGGCCAGGATACCCAGGGATAACTCCCCTACTCTTCTTCGAAATAGTGCCATGGGATCTTTTACGTCCATCTGAGGGGGCAGAGAGGGCCTCGGTTTAACGTCTCATCCAAAAGACGGCACCTCCGACAGTGCAGCCCTCCCTCAGCGCTGTACTGGAGTCTAGATTTTTTTTGTGCTCAAGTCCCTGGAGTGGGACTTGAACCCACAACCTTCTGACTCAGAGGCTACCCACTGAGCCACAGCTGACACTGCATAAAGCACAGGATAAAGTCCATGGTCACAGCAAAGCAACATCGCCAGGTAGGAAGTGGAGCTAGGATCAGCAGTGAGTAATACATGAAGGAGGGAGAGCATCATGTCTGTAAGAGGGAGGGAGGGAAGGAGACAATAATGCCTCTTAAAGTGACTGTTCAGGAATTTTAAGAAGCAGTCATGGTCTAGTTAGATTAACCTGAATGCAATTTATTGTCCTGGCCAATATTTATCTCTCAATCAACATAACAAAAACAGATTATCTGGTCATTATCACATTGCTGATTGTGGGAGCTTGTTGTGCGCAAATTGGCTGCCGTGTTTCCCACATTACAACAGTAACTACACTTCAAAACTACTTCATTGACTGAAAAGTGCTTTGAGACCTCCGGTGGTTGTGAAAGGCGCTATATAAATGTATGTCTTTCTTTACCTATAATTTAAAAAAAATCTAGCAACGATGAATTAACAAAATGCCGCAAGATTAAAAGTACAGCACTACAATACATTTTCCAGGGAGCATATTCCTGGATCATTCTACAAATGTGTGCACAATGCAGCATATGGAAGGAATTTATACAATTCTAGTTTTGCTGGTGACACTATTGAAAGACACAAATCTTTTCCTACCACATAAATTGAAATGGATATTCCAGTTAAACATACTATGAGTGAGTGGTTCCTCACCAACCATGCATGAATCATTTACTTAGCAATCATCTGTAAAACTAAATGCTTCACTGTATCATGTAAAATGATCTCACTGATCATTAAATGTCAGTCTTCCAAGCCTCAATAAATAATGAAATTCAAATTTTCTTACAATGTGACAAAAGGATGCAGTAAGTTTGCTGTGTAATGTCTGACAAATGATGAATTATCGGGCCCAGTATTTTACACCAAATGAAACACTGAATGGTTCATTCAGCTCAAAGTGCTGCAAACAAATTGTGTCAGTTAATTCACAAATAATTTATCTGACATAATATTCTGTTTGTATCACATTTCTACATTTATTTAGTTAAGTGTAATGCACATTCTGATGCTCACAATTAAAAGTGATGTTTTAATTATCCATTCTTTGCCGATGTGGAATGGATTACTGTTTAATATGGTGGCGATGTCCGTAATAGTTCTTTCAAGCATTACACCGCTCGCTGTGTCTTTGTGAAAGCCACTTTTTTTTTTATTGTGGAGTTTGCTGCAGGGGAGGAGAAGAAAAAAAGACAGAGAGCGAGAGAGAGATAGACACACGCACATGGTAGGCTGGTGACAAGCCAAGAGAAAGAAAGAAGGAAAGAAAGAAAGCTGATGAGAGAGCACCCAAGAAAGAAAGAGAAGGTATGTGCATACTTGTGGCGGTATGTATAAATGCTGAATGAAGAATGAGGCAAATAAAAGATTAGGAAGGAGAAACAGAACTCGGCAGAGAAATAACAATTGTGAAGATGGCAAACCCAAATATCAGGCAGAAAAATAAATAAATAAAAGAGAAAACGGTGAGATATAGATAAACTACCCAGCACATGTTTAAATGATGTTTTATCTCTGCTGTTTTTATTAGAAATGTAGTTTAATGTGATCATGCGCTGCTTTCGACAACATTTTCCAAAACTGCATTGTCCAGAAGAGGCTGCTTGAAGAACATATTCTTACAATTAACAAGCTATGAAATTAACGATAACCGAGAAAGAAATATGTAACGTATATTCCAGTAAGGATAAAGGATGGTTCTGACTGAGAAACACATTAATACCCAGACAACTTCCCCATGGCACCAACAGGAGTATTGTGGGAGACACATAAAAGGACTGTGTTTCTAAAAGGCTAGCAAGTTGACTGGCTGCCTGTACTGCATGCTTTCAAAACCAGTAGTAGAGGAATAACAGTCTCTTCACAAAGCCTCAACCTATTATGTGCTTGCAGCGTATGTGATTTTCCCATTTATTTCAAAGAGAAAGGTTAATGTTTTGGGTACAACCCTTCATCAGAACTTGCCCTGCTGTTTTTATTGCACCCTGGTATTTGTTGATTCAAGTTAGGCACCAGTACAGTGAAAAGCCATGACAAATGCAATTTTTCACTCAGCTCCAGCACCGTTCACTGTTCTGCTTCAGAGCTGTTGCTGTGAATTTGAGAGTCACAGAACACACCAGGAGATAAATATAAACTCAACTGAAGAGACACATATCACCACACACGGACTGCAGCGGTTCAAGAAGGCAACTCATCACGACCTTCTCAAGAGCAATTAGGATGGGCAATAAATGCTGGCCTTGCCAGCGATGCCCATATCCCATGAATGAACAATAAATAATCGTAAGGCCATTATGGCTCAAATGTACGAATTTATCTAGGTGTACTAGATTTCATTTTTGCACTTAATATTTGTTCCTCTGTCAAAGTATAATTTGTTTTAATTCCTGGAATACATGGCGCATGAGAGACGGCATGTTGGAGTTAGCTGCTGCAATAAGGGAACACGCCCAGATCCCATGCCCATTGACAGAATCAACTGCCACTCCCACTCCAATCCTCAACCAGCCTCTGAAGAGCCAAAAGCCGGGTCCGGTCCTCCAACTACCCCACCCCCCGCCCCCCGCCCCCATAACAGGTACGCACTACCCGAGATCTTAGAAAGAATCATCACCGCCTATGGGCAGGGGTTTTGGAGTGTCCAAGACCAAGCACGGCGGGTGGTCTCAGAATAAGGTGGAGGAGAGATGGGTGGGTGCAGCCTTTCTTTGCTGCTGCTGCTGTTGTTGTTACTGTTCTCAAATAGTTATTTGTAAGTTATGTAAATTTACAAGCTTAAAAGTTTTTAAGTGATCTTAGAGTGATCTTAAAGTAAAGTTTGATACAAGAATAATTTTATTCAAGTACAAAAGAACTGTTCATTAAACTTTTGAATAAAATATATTTTACATTAAAATTGAATCATTTCCATTATTTGTTCCATTCTTACCACAACTTTTGGAACGCAAGAATCATTTCCATTATTTGTTCGATTACGAAAACAACTTTTGAAGTAAACAAAAATAATTTCCATCCTTTGTTCCATTAACACAACACATTATGGAACAGTTCCAAACAGTAAACATAAGAAATAGGAGCAGGAATAGGCCATTTGGCCCCTCGAGCCTGCTCCGCCATTCAGTAAGATCATGGCTGATCTGATCATGGACTTGGCTCCACTTCCCTGCCCGCTCCCCATAACCCTTTACTCCCTTTTCGCTCAAAAATCTGTCTATCTCCACCTTAAATATATTCAATGACCCAGCCTCCACAGCTCTCTGAGGCAGAGAATTCCATAGATTTACAACCCTCAGAAGAAATTTCTCCTCATCTCAGTTTTAAATGGGCGGCCCCTTATTCTGAGTGTATGTCCCCTAGTTTTAGTTTCTCCCGAGTGGAAATATCCTCTCTGCATACATCTTATCAAGCCCTCTCATTATCATAAGTTTCAATAAGATTACCTCTCATTCTTCTGAACTCCAATGAGTAGAGGCCTAACCTACTCAACTTATCCCCATAAGTCAACCCCCTCATCTCTGGAATCAACTTAGTGAACCTTCTCTGAACACATGGTCCATGTGGAATAGTTGTCGCTGAGCCCTCAGGCAGCAGAAAAGTGTTCACGGATGAGCTGCTGGCCCAAGGCTCGAGCAATCGTTAAAGGGGCACGATGGTCCACCCTCCTCCACCATTGTGCTCCAGTCTCACGCACGTGCATGGCTTCCTCGTCCATGTCCTCCTGCATCTTCCACATCATTATCATCAGCCACTCTCACCACAGGTGGGTCTTCCACTACCAGGTGCTGCTGCCTCATGATGGCTAAGTTATACAGCATGCAGCACACAACAGTGAACTGACCGACAATCTCAGGGGCGTACAGCAAGTAGTCTCTGGAATGGTCTAGGCATCGGAAACGCTGTTTCAAGATGCCAATGATCCTCTCTATGATGCTGCACGTTGCAATGTACGACATGTTGTATTCTCGGTCAGCTTCCATCCGGGTTACAAGTAAGGGCATCATGAGCCAGGTGGCAAGGCCGTACCCTTTGTCTCCCAGTAGCCAACTCTGCCCTTCTGGCTGCTGCTGAAACATGGCAGATGTAACACTGTCGTGTAGTATGAACGTATCACAGGTGCTCCCAAGTTATCTTGCATTGACTAACATGATTTGATGCATGTCGTCACACACGAGCTGTACATTAATGGAGTGGAAGCCTTTTCTGTTCCTGTACATCTCGGAATCCTTCAAAGTGCTGACAAGGCAATGTGGGTACAATCAATGCAGCCCTGTGCCTTTGGGAAGCCAGCAATCCTGGAGAAGCCCACAGCCTTGTCATGCATTGCTTGGCCGGTCATGGGGAACTTTACAAAGTCATTCCTCCGCGCACACAGTCACCTGGTGAATGCAGACATGTGTTGCATGTTGTGAGATAGCGCACACATCCCCAGTTGTAGCTTGAAATGAGCCGGAGGCATAGAATGAAAGTGCAGCTGTAACCTTCACTTCAACTGACAAAGCAGTCCTCCTGATAGTTCTAGGTTGCAGGTCTGCTTTGACCAACGCACAGATCTCAGTTACAACATCTTTGCGGAAACGCAGCCTTCTGACACAGTCGTGTACGAACGCCTGTCTCGATATACCCGAGGTGGGTAAGGCCTCCTGCCCAGCACCCTACGGGCTCTGAGGTTCCTCATGCGATGACGTCGAATCAATTATCTCTTACGTAGCACCATGATGCAGAAGGCTCGCACAAGGTATGGCACTGTCAGTATTGCCCCCATACTTAAATTTTACTTTTGAAAGAAGCTCAAAATGGCAGGCAAGCAGGCAGGACAGGTTCACAGTTCTCTCCCCAAGGTCTGTATGGATGGACCACATCCCAGGTTCTTGTGACTTCTCCTCTCTTCCCCGCCCCCCTTAACTAATTGCAGTCTTGTGACTTCTCCCCTTCTCTCTCTTACCTCTCCTCCCGCCCCCCCCCCACCTCTCCTCCCGCGTCCCCCCCCCCCCCCCAAAATCATTGCAGTCTTCAGAAGCCTTCCAATCGGCACCTCTCTCTCTCTCTCTCTCTTCTCCTCCCCCACCGGGCTTGTTTTCCAACCAAGCCCCAAGCCCGTGTCCAGGCGCGGGGCCGATTCTGCCAGCCAAAGCTACTGCCCTCCAGCCCAGCTTCAAGACGTGTGAGTGACTAAAAAAAGAGAAAACTTCTGAAATCCAACAAACTTCCATTTACTACGTTGACAGGTTAAAAAAAAGTTGAACTTTATTATTGAATTTTATAGTGTTTATATTAAAAACAATGGCGTCTTTCAGCGCCGATTTGTCAATGTGTGCTGGTTTTCTTAAGTGCCCAGAAGGTTTTTCAGGAGTGGCCAGATATGCCGACTTAGGAGGAAAATATTTTGGCCAAACTGCGAAAAATTATAAAAACCGGCGCAGACATGAGGGAATATGACGTAAAAAAAAAAACTGGCCTAGAAAAATTGTAACTAAGTCAGTTACACCGGTGTAGATCGCAGGGGGAATCTTTGAAAAAAAAATACACCAAAAAAAAATGGTGCGCGCCAAAAAAACAGCACAAATGGTAGGGTAAAATAGAAATTTGTTTCAGGTAGTTTAACGTAACGCATGTATAGTTAGCACCAATACACCTCTTTTCTGTTCTGCACTCTACACCACCATTCCATTTGACACACATTAGCTAATGCTAATTATTATGCATTCATCCACAATGCACAGGTTTTCTCATATTGTGTAAGTGTATAGTGATAGCTTAGATAATGTGAGATTACATTTATCGATAGACAATTTCTAGAAATACTACAAATTTCGTGCCACTTTTACACGATGAGTGTACGGCAGCATAGTGGTTATGTTATTGGACGAGTATTCCGGAGGCCTGGACTTACATGAGTTCAAATCCCACCATTCAATTAATTACATTTAAAAGAAAAGAATAAAACCATGAAATTATTGGATTGTTGTGAAAAAAACCCTCTGGTTCACTAATGTCCTTTAGGGAAGGAAATCTGCCGCCCTTACCCGGTCTGGCCTATATATGTGACTCCAGACCCACAGCATTGTGGTTGACTCTTAACTATCCTCTGAAATAGCCTAGTAAGCCATTCTTGTATTCAAGAAGGCAAGTCACCACCGCCTTCACAAGGGGCAATTAGGGATGGGCAATAAATGCTGGCCTCACCGGCGATGTAATGTATGAACTTGTGAGTATGTTCACAGGGTTGTGGAGCTGTTGTAGATTCGAGCTAGGATGTCCCTGGAGATAGAGCACGCGGTGTCCACCGGTACGCTCACAGCCTTCCGTGAGAGGTGGGCGCCGGAGGGACTGGCGTGCATCATCACCCCCGGCAACCAAATTTTAATTTGATGTAAGTTACTGTAAAAGTTTAATTTGAAATTTGTCAGTTCTAGTGCCCTTGCCAAAAGGGGCACTTGATTTTACATTATACTAAAATAGTTGTGGGGCTGTTGCGTGGTGATGTTCACAAGACTCAATAAAACCCCAGTTAATGGAGTTCAGGTGGGCGGTTGTGAGCCTGGTGGATGAACTGGTAGTGTTCAATTTGGTTGTTAAACCTTTGTTCATATACCAGCTAGTTCTTTACAGCAAATGTGTACATAAGAACATAAGAATTAGGAGCAGTAGGCCATTCGGCCCCTCGAGTCTTCTCCGCTATTCAATAAGATCATGGCTGATGATCTACCTCACTTTCCTGCGCTGTCCCCATATCCCTTAATATTCAAAAATCTAGCGTTCTCCACTTGAATTGTAGCTATGAATTCTTAAGCAAAGAACGCATAAATCAAATACACTACAGGCGATGTCCGCATCCCATGAATAAATAAAACACTATACACAAAAATACTGCAGATGCTGGTCTTTCTCTGTTGCTGCACTTTGTGGTGCACAGTAGCTCAGATTTCAGAAACCAATGGCCATCGCAGTCCTGCTAAAAAGGCCTCTGGTTCTGCTATTGGGAAAGGGAGCCAGGTTCAGTAATAGGCACTGGTTGAATGTGTCTGCTCTCTGTTGGTCCAAGTATAAAAGTGGAGTCCAGCATATCTACGAAGAACTCTTTCCTAATCTGAATGTAAAAGTGGAAGAGCAGCGAATAGACATAACCCTTCCAAAACTGGATGCAGTTTAAGCGCAAGCATGTAATCATCTTCAGAGTTTGAGAAACTGTCATTCAAGATCTTAGAGTTAGGGGTGGAGCGGCTCTGTCGGGTGAATCTTTTGGGCAAAGTAATAGATATGGAATAAGATCATTGTGGGAGAGCTGTGTGATTTTTAGGGTTCAGAGGGGAGGAAAAAAAAGTTGCATCTTAGTTTTCATATTTTATTCTATATTTTGTTACCGTACACTTGCTTTGTAATTCCACTGAAAGTTTAAGAACAGAAGGAAACAAAAAAACAAAATTAAAAGAACATTTTAAAATATTGGCAATTATTTACATTCTGAGGAAATTACAATACCTGACAATCAACATACCCCTGCAAATAATAACTGCCTCCTCCATCCACTATTCCCTTTCCCAAGTGCCAGGCATTCAACTTGCACTCAAACCTCTTCCAATTACACTTTTGTGCTCGTGAGTAGAAATAGATAACAGCAGCCAAGAATGACTTGCCCAGAGGTGACTTTATCCTGCATATATAACAGACTCTCCATTTACAAGACAGAGTCCAAAGATTGAGGGTTGAGTGTCATCAACTGTGCCTATGCCCTGACCAGGATTTAAAACTTTTCTAAATAACCCCTCACCGAAGGATGTAATGAGAACCACTATTTCAGAACTATAAAAGTGCAGGGCTTCTATGTCACTGAAACATCATTGCCATTCATGATCGTATGGGTTTTGCTATTACAGTAAACCTGCAAGAATTTCCAGTTAGTCCACTTATAAAATGACAATTATGAAATGGAGATGAACAAATCTATATCCAAATTGAGCCAAAAAAAAGTAGATATAAGTAGCTGGATACAATTGCTTATTTTAATATTGTGTAATGACACTCAATATTCAAAAAACATTATCGAAAAATATTTTTCCCCGCTGTGCTACAGAATGGTAGGATGTGGGCTGTGCAACAAGCTTCCCTGGATGGCAAGTTCTCCATCTGAGCTGTGCGATCAAAAGGAGGTGCCAAGCACAGCCATCCTCACAGGGAGAGAAGACTGGAGTTCCATTCAACCTCTCCTGTGCACGTCCTAGATATCTGAAACCTGCCCTCTCAGCTGTGGTATGGTGTACAGCATGGGGTAAACTTCAAAGAGGAAGGAAAAATATATTAAACGGAAGAAGTTATTCGATGTTATTAAACAAGGCAACTTTCTTAGGGCCACAAGTATACATGCCTCATGCTTATTATTTATAACAGATTTTTGGTTTTGTTGGTACTTTCCCTGTAGTAATATCTCTGGGCTGATCAGAGAAATACAGCATGGCTTTGTTAAAGGCAAGTTATGTCTGATGAATCCAGTTGAATTTTTTTGAGGAAGTCACTAATAAGATGGACAAGGGAGTGTCTAGGGATGTTATCTATATGGACTTCCAGAAGGCCTTCAATAAAGTTTCACACAAAAGATTAATGGAAAAAACGAGAGCACACAGAATTGGAGGTAGCCTTTTGACTTGGGGTGTAAATTATTTGGGATATTGATATTTATGAATGACTTGGATGAAGGAGAGTTGTGTGTCCAAGTTTGCAGCTGACACTATATTAAGGTGGTACAGTAAATAGTGCAGGCGGGAGCAGGAAGTTGCAATTATCTCATATTAAGTGAGATTAGACAGATTCAAATAAAACTGCGCTAGACATAGGGCTGGAAATTCCGCAACCTTGCGCCTGGGTTTTTCGGCGGTATTTCGCTGCTTTGGGCGGAAAATGGTGCAGCGGGAAATTCCTTGAAGTCTTGTACCGGCAGTTTTGAAATACCCTTGGGTAGCGGACCGCCGGCGTTCAAGACTGGAAAAAGCGCTTTCGCCCAATATTGGGCTCAGCAGTGACCCGTAGACGGGACCAAAAAAAAACACGGAGGAAAAACCCGTCAGTGCAGCCCTTGGAACGGCGGTAGGTATGAAACCCTGCAAAAAAGATAAGTTAAAGTTTTTATTTTTAAATTTGTTTGCAGCGATTCGCTAGAAAAGGGTCTTGTGAATGTTTTTAGAAATTTTTTTTGTGTTTTCCCCCCTCTCTAGGTCCAACTCAGCCTTGGAGAAAAGTTGCAGAAAATTCGTGGTTTGCTTTGCAAACCTTCATGCAACACCGATTTTTCCCGCCCGGTGCTATTTTTCCCCAAATGTTCGGCCTCGAAATCATAGCAGAGTCATAGCGTTTTGTTTTGCAGAAAAATACTTCTATGACCCAAAACTGAATTTCTAGCCCAATGAGTTTAACATGGCAAGTGTGAGGGCATCCACTTTGGACACAAGAAAGATAAACGGAGTGTTTTATAAATGGTGAGAAACGGGAAATTTGTAGGAGCAGAGAGATTTGGGAGTTCAAGTACACAATTCATTTAAAGCTAGTAGATAGGTGCTAAAAACAATCAAAAAGGCTAGTGGAATGTTGGCCTTTAGCAGGGGGCTGGATTACAAATGGGAGGAAGTTATGCCTCAGTTATATAGAGCCTTGATCAGATCCTATCTGCAGCACTGTGTTCAGTTCCGGGCATCGCAACTCACAACATAGAAAACAGGTGCAGGAGTAGGCCATTCGGCCCTTCGAGCCTGCACCACCATTCAATAAGATCATGGCTGATCATTCACCTCAGTACCCCTTTCCTGCTTTCTCTCCATACCTCTTGATCCCTTTAGCTGTAAGGGCCATATCTAACTCCGGCTTGAATATATCCAATGAACTGGCATCAACAACTCTCTGCGGCAGGTAATTCCACAGGTTAACAACAAATGCCGAGGTTTCTCCTCATCTCAGTCCGAAATGGCTTACCCCTTATCCTTAGATTATGTCCCCTGGTTCTGGGCTTCCCCAACATCAGGAACATTCTTCCTGCATCTAACCTGTCCAGTCCCTGTCCATGTTTCTGTGAGATTCCCTCTCATCCTTCTAAACTCCAGTCTCTCCTCATATGTCAGTCCTGCCATCCCGGGAATCAGTCTGGTGAACCTTTGCTGCACTCCCTCAATAGCAAGAACGTCCTTCCTCAGATTAGGAGACCAAAACTGAACACAATATTCCAGGTGAGGCCTCACTAAGGCCCTGTACAACTGCAGTAAGTCCTCCATGCTCCTATACTCAAATCCCCTAGCTATGAAGGCCAACATACCATTTGCCTTCTTCACTGCCTGCTGTACCTGCATGCCAACTTTCAATAACTGATGTACCATGACACCCAGGTCTCGTTGCACCTCCCCTTTTCCTAATCTGCTGCCATTCAGATAATATTCTGCCTTCACGTTTTTGCCCCCAAAGTGGATAACCTCACATTTATCTACATTATACTGCATCTGCCATGCGTTTTCCCACTCACCTAACCTGTCCAAGTCACCCTGCAGCCTCTTAGCGTCCTCCTCACAGCTCACACCGCCACCCAGTTTAGTGTCATTGCACTCAATTCCTTCATCCAAATCATTAATGTATATTGTAAAGAGCTGGGGTCCCAGCACTGAGCCCTGCAGCACCCCACTAGTCACTGCCTGCCATTCTGAGAAGGACCTATTTATCCCAACTCTCTGCTTCCTATCTGCCAACCAGTTCTCTATCCATGTCAGTACATTACCCGCAATACCATGTGCTTTGATTTTACACACCAATCTCTTGGGTGGGACCTTGTCAAAAGTCTTTTGAAAGTCCAAATACACTACATCCACTGGTTCTTCCATGTTCACTCTACCACTTACATCCTCAAAAAATTCTAGAAGATTTGTCAAGCATGATTTCCCTTTCATAAATCCATGCTGACTTGGATCGATCCGGTCACAGGTTTCTAACTGCGCTGCTATTACATCTTTAATAATTGATTCCAGCATTTTCCCCACTACCGATGTCAGGCTAAACGGCCTATAATTCAGTTTTCTCTCTCCCTCCTTTCTTAAAAAGTGGTATTACATTAGCTACCCTCCAGTCCATAGGAACTGATACAGAGTTGATAAGACTGTTGGAAAATGATCAACAATGATCTAGGGCCACTTCCTTAAGTACTCTGGGATGCAGACTATCAGGCCCCGGGGATTTATTGGCCTTCAATCCCATCAATTTCCTGAACACAATTTCCCATCTAATAAGGATTTCCTTCAGTTCCTCCTTCTCACTGGACCCTCGGTCCCTTAGTATTTCCAGAAGGTTATTTGTGTCTTCGTTTGTGAAGACAGAACCAAAGTATTTGTTTAACTGGTCCGCCATTTCTTTGCTCCCCATTATAAATTCACCTGAATCTGACTGCAAGGGACCTACGTTTGTCTTCACTAATCTTTTTCTATTCACATATCTATAGAAGCTTTTGCAGTCAGTTTTTATATTTCCAGCAAGCTTCCTCTCATACTCTATTTTCCCCCTTCTAATTAAACCCTATGTCCTCCTCTGCTGAATTATAAAATTCTCCCAGTCCTCAGGTTTGCTGCTTTCTCTGGCCAATAGTTATGCCTCTTCCTTGCATTTAACACTATCCTTAATTTCCCTTGTTGGCCACGGTTGAGCCACCTTCCCCGTTTTATTTTTACTCCAGACAGGGATGTAGAATTGTTGAAGTTCGTCCATGTGATCTTTAAATGTTTGCCATTGCCTATCCACCGTCAACCCTTTAAGTGTCACTTGCCAGTCTATTTGCATTAGAGGGGCTTCAACGTAGATTCCCCAGAATGATACCAAGGCTTAGAGGGCTAAATTATGATGACGGGTTGCAAAGACTTGATTTGTATTCCCTTGACTCTACCTGTACTAGAATGAAGAGTGATCTGACTGAGGTGTTTAAAATGTCTCATCACCGAGAGCGTGCAGAAATCAAGCGCAGGCAGCGGAAAGTGCGTGTGGAAAATCTCCCATCCTCCCCTACCCTCAATGACTATCTGTCCCACTTGTGACAGGGACTGTGGCTCTCGTATTGGGACTGTTCAGCCATCTAAGGACTCATTTTTAGAATGGAAGCAAGCCTTCCTCGATTCCGAAGGACTGCCTATGATGATGATGATTAAAATGTTAAACAGATTCGATAGGGTAGACACAGAGAAACTATTTCCTCTGGTGGAGGGATAAAGAACAGTGGAACATAATCTTAAAATTAGAGCCAGGTCATTTAAGAGGGATATCAACAAGCACTTTTCCACACAAAGGGTGGTAGAAATCTGGAATTCTCTCCTCCTAAAGACTGGATGCTGTGACAATTGGAGCTTTCAAGACTGAGATCAATAGATTTTTGTTGGGTAAGGATATCAAGGGATATGGAGCTAAGGCAGGTAAATGGAGTTGAGGTACAGATCAGCCATGATCTAACTGAATGGCGGAGTAGGCTGGAGCAGTTGAATGACCTCCTCCTGTTCCTATCTTGTAAAACAAAGGGCCAATACAGCTGCACCAAGACTAAATTCGAAAGAAAATCAAAATGTCGATGAGCTTCCAGCCTTTTGATTTTGATTAAACTTTTTTTAATTAAACTTTTTTTAATAAAGTTACAAGCTAAAATAACACAACAAACATTACACTTCTTAGAATTTGTCGACTAATTTTATAACAATTCCTATACATTGTAGCCCTGATCATGAAGCTGTGTCCGTAGTGCAGGCCGTATTGGACAGTGGTACAGGTCAGACAATAAGACCTGTCGTATTGTAACCCTAACTCCGACTTGTGCTCCCATCATGGCAAACTCAAACTCGTCAAATTTGCTTAATATCTCAATCCAAAAAGAAATTTGTCTCAATGATTACTGTGGTGATTCACCAATGCAATCTCCAAGCTCCTGTGACCCAGGGCCCTCTGATACTACAGCTAATATCAAAGGCAACATATTCTATCTCCCCCTGCGCCCCCGCACCAAAAATAATTCCTGGACTAAATAGAAGGAAAGAAATCACCACCAAGATTCCTGCACCTAATTACTACCAGTAACCATTGTTGAGGTATGTGTGCCGAAAATGCGATGGGATAAATGTATTTATATTAATCACACAAATAGGTCTGCTGTGGTGTTGCTCATGTTGTATCATAGGATACAGTGGAGCTACAGGGTCACCAAATGGCTATTGTGGGCCTCCTGACACAGAGAAATCACATTCCAGACCTAGGCATTATATCTATGTGTTTAAACTCTTACATCTGTGCACACAGCCAGTCAACTCTTACCATTATAAATTCATACATCCACATTTATAATGGAAACAGCCCACATAAAATTGTTATGTTGTAATGGTCAATGGTGTCAGCCGTGGCTCAGTGGGTAGCACCCTCACCCGAGTCAGAAAGTTGTGGGTTCAAATCCCACTCCAGAGACACACCAAAAATCTCGGCTGACATTCCAGTGCAATACTGCGGGAGTTCTGACCTGTCAGAGGTGCCATCTTTTGTATGAGACTTTAAACCAGTCCTCTGCCCTCTCAGGTGGACGTAAAAGGTCTCGTGGCACTATTTTGATGAAGAGCAGGGGAGATCTCCCCGGTGTCCTGGCCAATATTTATCCCTCAATCAACATAACAAAAACATATCTGGTCATTATCACATTGATAATGTTTGTGGGTGCTTGCTGTGCGCAAATTTCCTACACTACAATGGTGACTACAGTTCAAAGCAGAAGTACTTCATTGGCTGTAAAGTGCTTTGGAACATCTGGTGGTCATGAAAAGTATCATATAAATGTAGGTCTTTCTTTATAGCACCTTTGTTTTGCCTCTCCCAGCTCCTCAACCTATGCTCCAACCAATTCTACTTCTCGGCTTAAATTGCCATTATTTTGCTATTTAACTAGAAATATGAAATCAAAATACCAAATAAAAATAAGATTGGAATTTATGATACACATACATTCTATGCCAAGATTGGCCTTATTGGATCTCCAGACTCCCTATGGAGCTACGGAATGGCTCTCTGAAACCAATACAAATCAGCATTCTTTCTAGTTCTGAATGCTGACTGAAAGGCCACACTCTGCTGAGACCGATGTTTCCCCAATTCTATCACTTTCATTTAGTCCCAAACCAGAAAAATGCCAAATTGCACTACCCCCAATGAAACCACTCACTGATGGGTTCTGTAGCTGATTTCAGCTATCGGTCAGTGCAGCAGAGCAGGTCTCCAGTAGTCCTGGGTAATCCTTGCCACTGGACCAAGACCTAGCTCTGTCAAGCACGTGTGGTGGCTGGTGTGCAACGGCCACCACACGTTAAAAAAATCCACACATGGGCATCTTCCACCCTCCAAGATGTAGTTCGGGATCTGGAATATTAGGTCATTCATTGAAACACCTGTGAACTCATTCCTTTTTGGCGTGGAAGCAAGTCATCCTCGTTTCGAGGGACTGCCTATGATCATGATGATTTTAAGTCTGGAGACCAAAATGGCATGTATTACAGTAGATGAGAAATTGATTTAAATTCAAAACAATTAATGGACAGGACAATGGTTTTAAAACATAATTGTGTGTGCATGTACGCGAGAGAGAGAGAGAGAGAGAGAGAGAGAGAGGGTACTCCACCCAGCATTCCTGCATTTATATTCTGTGAGGGTTTGTAGACTCCCAATTTTACTTTTAATGAAAATTTGGAGAATTTTTGGAAGCTATTTTCTCCATAATTAACCTTCCAATAATGAAAATCATATTCGCACACAGACATTTCACACTTGTGTATTCCCACAATTTTAATATTGTTAGAGAGAAAAACAAGCAGTCTTCAGTTTTTAATTGAAGAGGAATTTCAGATCCAAAATAACTTAGCTGTTCAACATGGCTTGGTTTCCACAACAAAAACAGTTATGGGCATTTTCAAACAGCAGGAATGTCAAAAACCTGGGACTCCAGAAAAAAAGCTTTAGCGAGAGTACCTTGTCTCAATAGATTACTTGTATTTTAATCAATGAGCTTGATATCAAGTCAACCAGTACAATATGGATCTGGTAAGAGTGTACACACCTAATTTTCTCATTTCACACAATTATTGTGATTAAATAAACAAAAGAATGGATTTTTAATTTTGTACTTGATTAGTTATGCAGAACATTGTACACAATGAGTTAAAACTCAGTTCACTCATATCTAGTGCTATATGGCTCAGTTTCAAACCATGTACATCAACAGTACGCTGTAAACTGAGTAAATAGTATAAATTAGAGCAGGATAAACTCTGTTGGCAACAGAGGAGTTTTGTCTAGTATCTCAAACAGATATAAAACCACATAAGACTGTATATATTGCCTGTACCGTCAGATGATGCAGGCAATGGTTGAAAAATAAAATCAGATTCAAGCAGCGGTCCATTTAATACTAAGTGCACATATTACTGAACATAGGCACCTCATACTTTTATCAGTTCTCTGTCCCCTAGTGTAACTGAGAACCTGGTCAATCTTGCACTCTAGTTTTAATAAATCCCAAAGTCCTTGAGCATGAGTTGACAGATCTGATTGTGAAAAACACAACAATGGACATACAGAATACATTTTTATTAAAAATTGGTGTTTTCATTGCTATATACCCATGGATTTGGTAATTGTGCACTCTGTTAAATTGTGTACAATTATAGTGTCTGTGCAATTCAGGAATATTCCACTTTGTACTTTAAAAAACTCCATCAAGGAAGATTAAATACCAACTATATATACACACACACACACAGAGATACAGACAATACCAAGCAAAACGGAGCTACAATTCAACTCTAGGTCCTCTACTTCACTGCAAAGTCCTTAAGCAACATTCGAAAAGCCCTGAAAGTTACACTTTCACCATAAAATCTATATTATGCAACCGATTTAGACCAAAACAGAGCTGCAGGGCGCGTCCCCGATTAGCGAGGCGCGCGCCCCAAGCCTCCTTCCCTTCCGCCTCCATTTGAACCCCGTGTTTGGCTGCAATCGTCAGGCTGAGCGAGCGAAAACACAGCGCAACCCACCGGCCCGATTTTTAAAATATATGTATAATTTTTTTTTTAAACCGAATGAGTTAAAGACCCACCTGATCAGACATCTCAGCGCCGGGGCGGCTGTGGTTAAGGGAGGAATCCAATCACCAATAAATATCAACACTCTCCACCAGCCACTTCTGCGCACCGACCCGAGCACGACAACGCGCGTCCTTGTGCGTCATGGCGGTGCCTCGATGTCACCACGCGGCAGCGTTTCCATCTGCTGCATTCTGGGACTTGTAGTTTTCGCGTGAAGACCGTCTCCCCCCACAGCGCCGCCGCTGGCAGGACAGGTGTCGGGATCCGGCAGCGCTTTCTGTTCCGCCAGCTGCAACAAAAGAGAAACAACTCTTCAAACAAGGAACTCTGGGAGCAAGTTTATTGCAGCTTTATTTTAAGTGCTGGTTGTCAAGGCCCAGCCAGGTTTCAGCCTAATCACATACGTTTCTCTGAAATGTATTATTGTTTGTGTGTGTGATATCTAGGCACACAAGTACCAACTTGCAAGAACTTTGTTTTCCATTTGTGGTATGAATGATATGTCCTTACTATACAGTATAAATGCACACAAGGCGCATACTTGAGAAAAGGTCAGTCGGTATTACCAAGACCTCAAGTGATAAAGGTGGGTGGAGCTTCCCCTTTTATACCTGAAAGTCCAGGTTAGCAGTGTCTCCCACAAGTTTGCCCCTTGTGGTCAATGTTCTCAAGGTGTGAAACTTAGGTCAGATTATACATAGATTACAATGACAGTTGAATACATGACATCACCTCCTCCCCAAAGTCTTATTGGGATCATGGGTTAAGTCTCTCTGGTGGTTTACGCTCCCTTGTCGAGCACCTGAGTTGGGGTTCCGGTTGTTGCACGCTGGCCTGAATGTCTGCTGTTTGTGGTGCCTCAGGCCTGTCCGGACTGCCCACAGTGACTGGGCTCTCCTCCACTTGGTTCCGGTGTCCGGTCACCTGTGGTGGAGTAAACGCTACGTCGTGTTCTTCCTCTGCTTCTTCTATAGGGTTGCTGAACCTCCTTTTAGTTTGATCCACGTGTTTGCAGCAAATTTGTCCATTGGTAAGTTTAACTACCAAAACCCTATTCCCCTCTTTGGCAATCACAGTGCCTGCAAGTCATTTGGGCCCTGCAGCGTAATTAAGGACAAAAACAGGGTCATTGACATCAATACATCGCGCCCTCGCATTCCTGTCATGGTACTCACATTGTGACTGGCGCCTGCTCTCAACAATTTCTTTCATAGTAGGGTGTAAAAGGGATAACCTGGTTTTGAGCATCCTTTTCATTAGCAGCTCTGCGGGTGGAACCCCTGTGAGTGAGTGTGGTCGGGATCTATTGGCCAACAGGAGGCGTGATAAGCGGCTTTGTAGGGAACCTCCTTGGATTCTGAGCATCCCCTGTTTGATTATCTGCCTTTTGAGGCCAGCTTGAACGGTGCCGTTCTGACCTGGTTGATTCCATTGCCTGCTATGAAGTCCTGGAATTCAGTGCATTGTCGCTGACCAAGACATCCGGTAGACCATGGGCGGCGAACATTGCCCATAGACTTTCTACCGTGGCAGATGATGTGCTTGAATTTAAAATGGCACACTCAATCCATTTGGAGTAGGCATCTACTACAACCAAAAACATTTTTCCCATGAAAGGACCTGCGTAGTCCACATGGATGTGTGACCATGGCTTGGCTGGCCAGGACCAGGGGCTAAGAGGGGCTTCCCTGGGCGCATTGTCCAGCTGGGCGCATGTGTTGCACCTGCGAATACAAAGTTCCAGCTCTGCATCTATCCCTGGCCACCAAACGTGTGACCTGGCAATTGCCTTCATCATGACAATGCCCGGGTGCTCACTGTGAAGTTCTCTGATAAACACCTCTCTGCCCATCTGGGGCATGACTACTCGTTTCCCCACAGTAGGCAATCGGCCTGAATCGAGAGTGCATCCTTGCGCCTATGAAACGGTTTAAATTCCTCAGGGCATGCCCCGTACGTGGCTGCCCAGTCCCCATTCAAGACACATTTCTTAATTAAAGACAGTAGCGGGTCTTTATTTGTTAAGACTTTAATCTGACGGGCTGTCACAGGTGAGCCTTCGCTTTCGAAAGCTTCAACAGCCATGACCATCTCAGCATCATGCTCAGTTGCCCCCTTAGTGGTGGCTAGTGGGAGCCTGCTGAGTGCATCGGCGCAGTTTTCAGTGCCTGGCCTGTGCCGAATTGTGTAGTCATAGGCGGCTAATGTAAGTGCCCACCACTGTATGCGGGCCGATGCATTCGCATTTATGGCCTTGTTGTCGGCCAAAAGGGACATTAGGGGTTTGTGATCTGTCTCCAGCTCAAATTTCCTGCCAAACAGGAACTGGTGCATTTTTTTTACTGCGTATACACATGCTAGCGTTTCCTTTTCTACCATCCCGTAGCCACTTTCTGCCTGGGACAGACTTCTGGAGGCATAAGCTACTAGCTGTAACTGACCCTTGGCACTGACATGCTGCAACACACACCCGACACCATAGGACGACGCATCGCACGTTAAAACAAGTTTCTTACACGGGTCATATAACGTTAACAGTTTGTTGGAGCATAACAAATTGCATGCTCTATCAAAAGCCCTTTCCTGGCTGTCCCCCCAGACCCAATCGCGATCTTTGCGTCGGAGCAGGTGTAGCAGCTCTAACAGCGTGCTCAATTTGGGAAGAAAGTTACCAAAATAGTTCAGGAGCCCCAAGAACGAACGCAGCTCCGTCGTGTTACGGGGTCTGGGTGCTCTCTGGATCGCTTCCGTTTTGGACGCAGTAGGTCTGATCCCGTCTGCTGCTACACTCCTCCCCAAGAATTCTACCTCTGGAGCTAAGAAGGCGCACTTCGCCTTTTTCAGTCGCAAATACACCACATCCACTGGTTCTCCCTTGTCCACTCTACTAGTTACATTCTCAAAAAATTCCAGAAGATTTGTCAAGCATGATTTCCCCTTCATAAATCCATGCTGACTTGGACCAATCCTGTCACTGCTTTCCAAATGAGCTGCTATTTCATTTGGGTTTGAATGATGCAATGAAACGCAGATCAATTAGTTGTGACTTTTTGAAGTGGCAAATTAAAATTTGGTGTCTGTCAGTCATTGTGTGAGTTTTGAGCAGCTGAGCCAGTTCCAGCACACTGCCTGTTGGGGCAAGTGCCCCAAATGTGCAGAAATGGTCTGAGTGCCTGTCAAAAATATGCTGATCTCAGGATTTTGGTTTCAGTCAGCCTCAGGGCCACTTAGCTACAGAGCTACACCCCAAGCTTTAAAGTAATTGGTAGGAGGTTTAGAGGGGATTTGAGGGGAAATATTTTCACCCAAAGGGTGGTCGTGGTCTGGAACTCACTGCCTGAAAGGGTGGTAGAGGCAGAAACACACGTGCCGTAACCTACAAGGCTACAGACCAAGAGCTGAAAAGTGGGATTCGGCTGGATAGCTCTTTGTCGGCCGGCATGGACACGATGGGCCAAAATGGTCTCCCTCCGTGCTGTAAATGTCTATGATTCGATGCTCCACTTCCAGCAGCACAAGGAATAGTTTTGGGGCTTTTATTTCTAAATCAACTGAGTGTAAAAGGGTAATGGTAGCCAAAAACTGTGTGAAGAAATGATCTCAGCAATGCTATGACACTTATTGGTTCTTAAATGGTAGTTTTGAAAAAATATTGAGGCATTTTTTTGTCTTGGTCTTGATGGATGTACATTATATGAAAGGGGATTAGAATTATTTAGATTGCACTAAAGGTTACCAGTGGGGCTGTTAAAACTGGGTAGATGCTGCCTTCCCACACACTGTCACAAGTGATGTCAGTGCATTAAATGCCCGTATTATAATCAGAGGCAAATGACAGACAATTTACAATGGATCTCCAATCATTCATGCCATAGGAATGTTGGGCACCTGTCCCTGGCATCCAGTGTTGCTGTGGGCCACCGCTGGGTGTTGGGAATGTAAATTTTAAGATCCTGTTCTAGAGTGATCAATAGCATTATGGAAACAAGATGTTCTCTGATTCCCCATGACCATGGACCCATTTATGCTATACCAGAGCACTGCAATGGATTCCACCCCCCCTCCCTCCATGCTCTCGAGATGTGTATCGTAAATGCTGCTGGCACCCACCTAAAATATTCAAACATCCTTGACCCTGGGATATGGGTTGGGGTCATGGATGCAGACAATGGCATGCTCCACCCATGCCCAAGATCCGCTACAAAGTGGCCTGCCCTGAAATTTACAGCCTAAGACCTTCATTTATATAGATCCTTTCTTTAGCATGACAAAAAATGTGGCAACATGGAAGTCCTGAATGCTAACAGTAGTTAACTACCGATCCATCTCCAACGTCCCTTTCCTTTCCAAAATCGTTGACCGTGTTGTCGCCTCCCAAATCCGTACCCATCTTTCCTGCAATTCCATGTTTGAATCCCTCCAATCCGGTTTCCGTGCCTGCCACAGTACCGAAACGGCTCTCATCAATCAAAAATGACATCCTTTGTGACTGTGACAAAGGCAAACTATCCCTCCTCGTCCTTCTTGACTTGTCTGCAGCCTTTGACATGGTTGACCACTCTATCCTTCTCGCCTCTCCACCGTTGTCCAGTTGGGTGGGGTTGCACTCGCCTGGTTCCATTTTTATTTATCTAATCGTAGCTAAAGAATCACCTGCAACGGCTTCTCTGCCCACCCCCGCATCGTTACCTTTGACCCCCTCCTATTTCTCATCTACATGTCACCCCTTGACGACATCATCAAAAAACACAGCATCAGTTTCCACATGTATGCTGATGGCACCCAACTCTACCTCACTACCACTTCTCTCGACTCCTCAGTCTATAAATTGTCAGACTGTTTGTCCGCCATCCAGTTCTGCATGAGCAGAAATTTTCTCCAATTGAATATTGGGAAGACCGAAGCCATTGTTTTCGGTCCCCACCACAAACTCCGTTTCCTAGCCACTGACTACATCCCTCTGAGGCTGAACCAGACTGTTCGCAACCTTGGTGTCATATTTGACCCTGAAATGAGCTTTCGACCGTATATCCGCAGCATAACTAAGACCGCCTATTTCCACCTCTGTAATGTCGCCCGTCTCCGCCCTTGCCTCAGTTCATCCACTGCTGAAGCCTTCATCCATGCCTTTGTTACCTCTTGACTTGACTATTCCAACGCACTCCTGGCTGACCTCCCACATTCTACCGTATGTAAACTAGAGGTGTATCCAAAACTCGGCTGCCCGTGTCCTAACTCGCACCAAGTCCCACTCACCCATCACTCCTGTGCTCGCTGACTTACACTGGTTTCCGGTTAAGCAATGCCTCAATTTCAAAATTCTCATCCTTGTTTTCAAATCGCTCCATGGCCTCACCCTCTCTCTATCTCTATAATCTTCTCCAGCCCCACAACCCCCCTGAGATGTCTGTGCTCCTCTAATCCTGCCTCTTGAGCATCCCTGATTATAAGCGCTCAACTATCGGTGGCCGTGCCTTCTGTTGCCAAGGTCCTAAGCTGTGGAACTCCCTCCCTAAACCTCTCCACCTCTCTATCCTCCTTTAAGATGCTCCGTAAAACCTATCTCCGTGACCATACGCTAATTTCTCCTATTTTTTGTCTCGTAATGGGACGTTTCACTATGTTAAAGGCGCTACATAAATAAAGTTGTCCTGAATCCCTTCACCTTTCCACCTCCCTTTCTTCACAAGTGTGAATGCTCTTCTTCAAAGGTGCTGTCAACTCCACTCCCCAACTCTGTTTCTGCTTTCGTTTGAGGCATCTGTTACAGTTCAAGTATTTTTTGCATTACAGTTTCCATTAAGCAGAACTGAAACCTGTTCCTTTATCTTTTATGGTTTAGTATAGCCTAGATCTGTTAACCTCAGATGATTTAGTATAGAGTATGTTAAATACCCAAAAAGTTTTCCATGGTCTCAAAAAGCCAAAAAGAAACACTGCATATAGTCTAAGACTAGCATTCTGATTTTATTTATAGATAAATTTAGATACAAGACTAGAAAGACAGACAAAACCTGAACTGTAACAGGTGTCTTGAAGAGCTTTTCAGAACAGATGAAAAAACAAAACTTGCACTTTATACAAACTGAATTTAAAAAAAGGTACTATTATTCTTGCTGCTGCTCTCTGCATGTTTTTGGAAACGCACACCAATGGTAAATTCCATAACATTACTTCTTATGGGTCCTTATTGCCACCTGTACCTATTTCAGGTGCGGCAAACAGAAAACTGAAGCCCTCAAAAGGGTCCCGGAATTATAAGGATGTTTTCTTTGACGTAAAAGCAGTTTTGTTGACGATTGGCATTAAGAAACAGTATTTGAGCAGACACATTATAGCAAACAATGTGTTATTGGCCTAGGAAATGTGTAATGTGGTGGTGTTCAGAACTTCTGAACTTGATAACAAAAGAAATGGCATTTTGAGACAATTATCACTAAGATGCATTCACATAAAGTGGCCAAGCAGTAGACCCCATGGACACAAACAATGAACTATATTTTGTGTGGCCTGCATGGATTAAAACAACAAAGAAATCCCATTGGGACAATTTTCTCATTGAATAATTCAACAAGCATAACTGCAATATAGCCAGCCAAGTGTACTGACCATCTACATATCAACTTTGTCAGACAAGTTAATAATTTTGAAGACATATTAGGGCATTTATAGTAATGGAGGCTACAGATCTCCCTCAATTAGCTGGCATATCTCATTGATGACCTCCTAACGCACACATTATCAGACAAGTCCAGGTATGATCGCTTATCCCTGTAAATGTGTTGGGTGTAAGGCCTCCTCCTCCTCAGCCGTCCGCCACCTCTTTGATTGGGCACATAATGCTCTTCAGTGAATCTTCTCCCATCTCTATTCTGCAGCATGTGAGTAGTCATCAATACAGGCCTCATTACTATAAATATCCTAATATGTCTTCAAAATTATTAAATTGTCCTCTACAAACGCAATATAAACTCAAAATTCACCAGTGTGATTAGATGATTGTCAAGATTTTAAAACGCTCTTAAAATCACTCACGAATTACTTCAATGCTACCATCAACTTGAAGCAGTCTTTTACTAAAAGTCCTCCGATTTACAAAATGGCATCCATACCGCTGGGTTAAGGTCAGGTGAGTGCAGCTTTTCTTGAGCGTCATTTTGGCCGAGTGATCATTTGGGTGTTATATGGGCAAAATGCCGAAAATAGCGCTCGGCGATAATCTGGGCGGTATTTGGGCGTTAGTTTCCATTATAAACAGTCTTCTGGGCGCTGCACCAGTGATGGTGTCAGATTTTATTTTAAAAATGCGGGCAGTTCAGCTCATTCCCGGTGGTAATTGTATGCCGAAAGTTCCACCGGCGACAAATGGGCAATAATTGGCCGTTAGTTTCCATTTATAATCAAATATGGGCGGTAAACTGAATCTCGGCGGTTATATGGATGGTAAATGGGCGGATATATGCCGAAACTCTAGCCCTTCAAAGTTACTGTTTTCTGGAAAGCTGTACCAAATTTGAGTGGTAATTTCTAGACAACAGACACCGGCAATTTCATATGACTTAAAACTGCAGTAATATTACACCACATGACACTGCAGTGACAGTAGATAGAGCATTTTCTGTAATTCATCAGCCAGAATAATTAGAAAATACTGTTCTAATTATATTCCGTACAGTTCTATGTTGTGCAATACACAAAAATAAGGAATGTAAAATTGCAGAAATAACCATTCTATTTATATTAAAACTCAATATTCATTGGATATATTGAAGATAATAATGGATGCCTATCAGTGAATTTTACAATTAGAAGAAAAGTCAGTATTTTTCTTGATCTTTGAGCATTTCTCATTTCAATGACAATTATTGTGAACATCAAGCACTTCCAGGTCAAGTATAGAAACATAGAAAATAGGTGCAGGAGTAGGCCATTCAGCCCTTCTAGCCTGCACCGCCATTCATGGCTGAACATGCAACTTAAGTACCCCATTCCTGCTTTCTCGCCATACCCCTTGATCCCCCTAGTAGTAAGGACTTCATCTAACTCCCTTTTGAATATATTTAGTGAATTGGCCTCAACTACTTTCTGTGGTAGAGAATTCCACAGGTTCACCACTCTTTGGGTGAAGAATTTTCTCCTCATCTCGGTCCTTATCCTTAGACTGTGACCCCTGGTTCTGGACTTCCCCAACATTGGGAACATTCTTCCTGCATCTAACCTGTCTAAACCCGTCAGAATTTTAAACGTTTCTATGAGTCCCCTCTCATTCTTCTGAACTCCAGTGAATACAAGCCCAGTTGATCCAGTTTTTCTTGATAGGTCAGTCCCACCATCCCGGGAATCAGTCTGGTGAATCTTCGCTGCACTCCCTCAATAGCAAGAATGTCCTTCCTCAAGTTAGGAGACCAAAACTGTACACAATACTCCAGGTGTGACCTCACCAAGGTCTTGTACAACTGTAGCAACACCTCCCTACCCCTGTACTCAAATCCCCTCGCTATGAAGGCCAACATGCCATTTGCTTTCTTAACTGCCTGCTGTACCTGCATGCCAACCTTCAATGACTGATGTGCCATGACATCCAGGTCTCGTTGCACCTCCCCTTTTCCTAATCTGTCACCATTCAGATAATAGTCTGTCTCTCTGTTTTTACCACCAAAGTGGATAACCTCACATTTATCCACATTATACTTCATCTGCCATGCATTTGCCCACTCACCTAACCTATCCAAGTCACTCTGCAGCCTCATAGTATCCTCCTCGCAGCTCACACTGCCACCTAATTTAGTGTCATCCGCAAATTTGGAGATACTACATTTAATCCCCTCGTCTAAATCATTAACGTAAAGTGTAAACAGCTGGGGCCCCAGCACAGAACCTTGCGGTACCCCACTAGTCACTGCCAGCCATTCTGAAAAGTACCCATTTACTCCTACTCTTTGCTTCCTGTCTGACAACCAGTTCTCAATCCACGTTAGCACACTACCCCCAATCCCATGTGGTTTAACTTTGCACATTAATCTCTTGTGTGGGACCTTGTCAAAAGCATTCTGAAAGTCCAAATATACCACATCAACTGGTTCTCCCTTGTCCACTCTACTGGAAACATCCTCAAAAAATTCCAGAAGATTTGTCAAGCATGATTTCCCTCTCACAAATCCATGCTGACTTGGACCTATCATGTCACCTTTTTCCAAATGCGCTGCTATGACATCCTTAATAATTGATTCCATCATTTTACCCACGATTGAGGTCAGGCTGACCGGTCTATAATTCCCTGTTTTCTCTCTCCCTCCTTTTTTAAAAAGTGGGGTTACATTGGCTACCCTCCACTCGATAGGAACTGATCCAGAGTCAATGGAATGTTGGAAAATGACTGTCAATGCATCCGCTATTTCCAAGGCCACCTCCTTAAGTACTCTGGGATGCAGTCCATCAGGCCCTGAGGATTTATCGGCCTTCAATCCCATCAATTTCCCCAACACAATTTCCCGACTAATAAAGATTTCCCTCAGTTCCTCCTCCTTACTAGACCCTCTGACCTCTTTTAAATCCGGAAGGTTGTTTGTGTCCTCCTTAGTGAATACCGAGCCAAAGTACTTGTTCAATTGGTCTGCCATTTCTTTGTTCCCCGTTATGACTTCCCCTAATTCTGACTGCAGGGGACCTACGTTTGTCTTTACTAACCTTTTTCTCTTTACATATCTATAGAAACTTTTGCAATCTGCCTTAATCTTCCCTGCAAGCTTCTTCTCGTACTCCATTTTCCCTGCCCTTATCAAACCCTTTGTCCTCCTCTGCTGAGTTCTAAATTTCTCCCAGTCCCCGGGTTCGCTGCTATTTCTGACCAATTTGTATGCCACTTCCTTGGCTTTAATACTATCACTGATTTCCCTTGATAGCCAAGGTTGAGCCACCTTCCCTTTTTTATTTTTATGCCAGACAGGAATGTACAATTGTTGTAGTTCATCCATTCGGTCTCTAAATGTCTGCCATTGCCCATCCACAGTCAACCCCTCAAGTATCATTCGCCAATCTATCCTAGCCAATTCACGCCTCATACCTTCAAAGTTACCCTTCTTTTAAGTTCTGGACCATGGTCTCTGAATTAACTGTTTCATTCTCCATCCTAATGCAGAATTCCACCATATTATGGTCACTCTTCCCCAAGGGGCCTCGCACAATGAGATTGCTAATTAATCCTCTCTCATTACACAACACCCAGTCTAAGATGGCCTCCCCCCTAGTTGGTTCCTCGACATATTGGTCTAGAAAACCATCCCTTATGCACTCCAGGAAATCCTCCTCCACCGTATTGCTTCCAGTTTGGCTAGCCCAATCTATGTGCATAGTTAGATGTAAAGTTTGCTCTACTCTGCCCAAAATTCAAAACAGCACTCCCTATTGCACCAGTGTAACATTTTTCCATTTACCAACCAGGCATCCTGTGGGAGACTGACAATTTAGGAACAGCTTTGTTCAGTGAAACTGTGCCCACTAGGAACTGAATTGAAGCTGCATAAATTAATTTCACATTGCAGCCTTTCAATCCAGAAACAGAGAAGACTGAGGTTCAAGAAATGCCAATCAATGTCAAATACACATGTGGACAATCTGCCCTCAAATGAATATACAACATTTTCCAATCTCAAGATTCAGTTAAGCAACATAAACCACTCAAGTTTATGGTGTGATCTGAACCCTTCACTTAGAAATCCTTGTATTGAAAATGAGGTACATCTTTATTTCACAGAATGTTAAATGGAGATATAATGCACTGTAAACAAAAACAGCTTGCATTATATAATGCCTTTAACGTAGTAAAATATCCCAAGGCGCTTCACAAGTGTCATCAAACAAAATTTGACATCGAGGCATAGAAGGGGATATCAAGACAGATGACCAAAAGCTTGGTCAAAGAGTTAGGTTTTAAGGAGCATCATAAAGGAGGTGAGGTAGAGAGGCGGAGAGGTTTAGGGAGGGAATTCCAGTACTTAGGGCATGCTGCCAATGGTGGAGCGATTAAAATGGAGAATGCGCAAGAAGCCAGAATTGGAGAAGCGCAGAGATCTCGGAGGCTTGTAGGGCTGGAGGAAGTTTCAGAGATAGGGAGGAGCGACGCCATGGAGGAATTTGAAAACAAGGATAAGAATTTTAAAATTGAGGCGTTGCCGGAGCAGGAACCAATGTAGGTTAGCATGCACAGGGGGATGGGTAAACGGGACAAGTTAAGATACGGGCAGTAGAGTTTTGGATGTCGGGTGGAAGCTGGGAGGCCAGGCAGGAGAGCACTGGAGCAATCAAGTCGAGAGTGAACAAAGGCATGGATGAGGATTTCAGCAGCAGATGGGCAGGATCAGAGTTGAGTGATGTTAGGGAGGTGAGAGTAGGCAGTCTTGGTGATGGAGCAGATATGTGGTCGGAAACTCATATTGGGGTCAAACACACCAAGATTGCGAATGGTCTGGCTCAGCTTCAGGCAGTTGCCAGGGAGAAGAATGGAATCAGTAGCCAGGGAACGGAGTTTGTGGAGGGGACCAAAAACAATGGCTTCGGTCTTGCCAATATTTACTTGGAGGTCATTATTGCTCATCTAATACTGGATGTTGAACAATCTGTCTGCGCTCCTCCAATTCTGGCTTCTTGCGCATTCTCCATTTTAATCGCTCTATCTCACCACATGGGTATATGATGTTATGGCGATAACAGAGACCTGGCTCAAAAAGGGCAGGATTTGGTACTAAATATTCCTGGATATAGGTGTTCAAGAAAGATAGGGAAGGAAAGAAAGGAGATGAGTTAATTTAGGAGAATATTAGTGCTGGAGAGAGAGGATGTCCTGGAAGGGTCAAGGGCAGAATCTATTTGGTTAGAGTCAGAAAATAGAGGTGCCATTACAGAGAGGTGCTAGAACTATAGAGTAGTGATAATGGTGGACTTCAACTATCCGAATATAGACTGCGATAGAAATAGTGTGAAGGGCAGAGAGGGGGAAGAATTTCTGAAGTGTGTTCAGGAGCACTTTCCTGATCAATACGTTTCCAGCCGAACGAAGTTGGACTCTGCAATGGTTTTGGGTAATGAGGTTGGTCAACTGGAGCAAGTGCCAGTAGAGGAACATGTAGGGAACGATGATCATAGTAACACAAGGTTTAGATTAGCTATGGGAAAGGACAGAGAACAATCTAGAGTAAAAATAATTAATTGTAGCAAGGCCAATTTCAGTAGGTTGAGAATGGATTTGGCCCGGGTAAATTGAAATAAAAGACATCATCATCATCATCATCATAGGCAGTCCCTCTAAATCAAGGAAGACTTGCTTCCACTCGAAAAGTGAGTTCTTAGATGACTGAACAGTCCAATACGGGAACCACAGTCTCTGTCACAGGATGGACAGTCATTGAAGGAAAGGGTGGGTGGGACTGCGCCTGTTTTCTGCATGCACTCGGCAACAAGACTCAAGGTGCTCAGCGCCCTCCCGGATGCACCTCCTCCACCTAGGGCGGTCTTTGGCCAGGGACTCCCAGGTGTTGGTGGGGAAGGAGGCTTTGAGGGTGTTCTTAAAACGTTTCCTCTGCCCACCTTGGGCTCGCTTGCCGTGTAGGAGTTCCAAGTAGAGCACTTGCTTTGGGACACTTGTGTCAGGCATGCGAACAATGTGGCCCGCCCAACAGAGCTGGTTGAGTGTGTTCAGTGCTTTGATGCTGGGGATGTTGGCCTGATCGAGAACATTAACATTGGTGCGTCTGTCTTCCCAGGGGATTTGCAGGATCTTGCGGAGACATCGTTGGTGGTATTTCTCCACTGATTTGTGGTATCTAGTGTATTTGGTCCACGTTTCTGAGCCATACAGGAGAGCGGGTATCATTACAGCCCTGTAGACCATGAGACCCTCGCTTCTTGCTCCCCACAGACGACTCAGCTGCTCCAAGCGACCCCCGGCGATCCCAACCATGGTAAGCCTTTGACCAGCTTCAAAAACAGGTTTGGGCCTACCTCACGAGCGAGCCTTCCCTCCGGGCCTCCTCCCATCAGCGGCGACCTGGCCTCTCCTCCTCCAGCGGCGACCTGGCCTCTCCTCCTCCAGCGGCGACCTGGCCTCTCCTCCTCCAGCGGCGACTGGGCCTCTCCTCCTCCAGCGGCGACCGGGCCTCTCCTCCTCCAGCGGCGACCTGGCCTCTCCTCCTCCAGCGGCGACCTGGCCTCTCCTCCAGCAGCTACCGGGCCTCTCCTCCAGCAGCACCGACCTGGCCCCTCCTCCTCCAGCAGTGACCTGGCCTCTCCTCCAGCAGCTACCGGGCCCCTCCTCCAGCAGCACCGACCTGGCCTCTCCTCCTCCAGCGGCGACCGGGCCTCTCCTCCTCCAGCGGCGACTGGGCCTCTCCTCCTCCAGCGGAGACCGGGCCTCTCCTCCAGCAGCACCGACCTGGCCCCTCCTCCTCCAGCAGTGACCTGGCCTCTCCTCCTCAGCGGAGACCGGGCCTCTCCTCCTCCAGCGGTGACCGGGCCTCTCCTCCTCCAGCACGCGGTGAGCACAATGACTGTGGTCTCGCTGACCTCTTCTCCTTCAACTCTGAACACCCTGACCTCTCCTCCTTCCACAAAATGGACCTCTGACCTTCCCAATGCATGCCCCAGCCAGGCCTCAGATCACTTACCATCTCATCAAAGGGCGCTACCCAGCGCCGAGCTTACCGCCCGCATCTCGCCATAGGCAATTAGGTTCATACAGCATAGAGTACAAAAGCAAGGAACTTATGATGAACATTTATAAAACACTGGTTCGGCCTCAACTGGAATACTATGTCCAATTCTGGGCACCACACTTTAGGAAGGATGTGAAGGTCTTAGAGAGGGTGCAGAAAAGATTTACAAATATGGTTCCAAGGATGAGAGACTTTAGTTATGTGGAGAGACTGGAGAAGCTGGGGTTCTCCTTAGAACCGAGAAGGTTGAGAGGAGATTTAATAGAGGTATTCAAAATCATGAGGGGTATAGACAAAGTAGATAAAGAGAAACTGTTCCCATTGGGAGAAGGGTCGAGAACCAGAAAACACAGATTTAAGGTGATTGGCAAAAGAACCAAAGGCGACATGTGGAAAAGCTTTTTTACACAGCGAGTGGTTATGATCTGGAATGGTGGTGGAGACAGATTCAATCATGGCTTTCAAAACAGAATTTGATAAGTACCTGAAAGAAATAAAATTGCAGGGCTACAAGGAAAGGGCGGGGGAGTGGGACTAGCTGAAGTGCTCTTGCAGAGAGCCGGCACGACAGGCCGAATGGCCTCCTTCTGTGCTGTAACCATTCTATGATTCTAACCATTAACAATATCAACTAACATGGGGGCCAGGAAGGGAAGTTGGGTGGTCAGCAGTTTGGTAGGAATAGGGTTGAGGGAGCAGGAGGTGGGTATCATGGACAAGATGTGCTCAGAGAGAGCATGATGGGAGATGGGATAGATTCAGAGAAAGATGTGAGTTCAGGGCTAGGCCAGCGGGCAACATTAGGAGAAGTTTGGCCCGGTGGGCTCAGGGATGGGAGGGAAGTGGCAGATGCAGCTGAATGAATGGTCTCAATCTTTGTAACAAAACCATGAGCTCCTCGCATTTGTTATTGGAGGTGAGGGTCGAAGAGGCATGGGAGGGTGGTTTAAGAAGACAGTTTGTGGTGAAGGGAAGCCGGAGGTTATCTTTGGATTCCAGGATGATCTTTAAACAGTGAGCATTTTTGCAAAGGAGAGCAGGTCCCAATTGTGCTTTATGTGTCCCAACAAAATCTGGGGGTGGATGGTTAAGCCGGTTAAGTAAATCGGCTGGATTTTCGGGTGGTTTGCGACCGACTTTTCGGGCGCTCAGATGTTTCTTCCTCGGTTGTGATCCTCGGCTCGTATTTTGCGGCAACGCTTGGAAGAGCACCGCCAGTGAGAGCTGCGCCGGGGTGTAATGACTCGGACTGCAACAACGTCCGAATTTCGAGACTTACCCGACCCGTATGCCGCGCCTCGATGACCGCCAGGGAAAACACGGTCAAGCCCTGCCGGCAGCGGTAAGTTGGAAAAACTGAAAAAAAGTTAATTTAAAGTTTTAATTTTTAAATATTTTTGCAGTGATTAGTTTGGTAAGGGTGTTGGTAATGTTTTTTAAATCTTGTCAGTTCCGGCCCCGCACTAAAGTTGGCTAGGATCCCGTTTTTACGCCCTGAATATAGTGCTACGCCTCTCTTTGCGCTGCGCCTGACTCAGACCCCAAATGCCAAAAGTTAGGCAATTAATCGGTAACACTGGCCCACCTCCCGTTTTCACTCCGAAATGGAGAAAGCCGAAAATCCAGCCCAATATCACCAGATGCAGTACTGGCTCAATCTCAGCTCTTGTGTTGTTATGATTTGTATAACAGGTACTAGATTTGTGCATGCAGACCAGCTTCTCAATTGACAAATGTTAGAATGCCAGCCAATTGTAAATGCGAAACAGGCTTACATGGGATCTTAGGATCGAATGATCTCATGCCTCCAGAATGAGATGATTTCAAATCTGAGTATTTCATAGCCTTCCTATGTCTTCTGTAACTGACATCATCGTGGCCTTAGGGCTATGCTGCCAAAGCAGCTACATAGTGCTACACTTTAGGAGGCTCCATATTAATTGTTTCATAAACTTACATAGAGATAGACTGCAGGTAGTGATTTCGCAAGTCACAATGATTTTCACAGCAGAATGCCTCTATTGCCTGATTTTATAAGGTTGTGCCCAAGAGAATAGGAGCGAGGGTGCTACACATAGAAACATAGAAAATAGGTGCAGGAGTAGGCCATTCGGTCCTTCGAGCCTGCACCACCATTCAATAAGATCATGGCTGATCATTCCCTCAGTACCCCATTCCTGCTTTCTCTCCATACCCCTTGATCCCCTTAGCCGTAAGGACCATATCTAACTCCCTCTTGAATACATCCAATGAACTGGCATCAACAACTCTCTGCGGCAGGAATTTCCACAGGTTAACAACTCTCTGTGAGTGAAGAAGTTTCTCCTCATCTCAGTCCTAAATGGTCTACCCCTTACCTAAGATTGTGTCCCCTGGTTCTGGTCTTCCCCAACATCGGGAACATACTACCCGCATCTAACCTGTCCCGTCCCGTCAGAATCTTAGATGTTTCTTTGAGATCCCTCTCACCCTTCTAAACTCCAATGTATAAAGGCCCAGTTGATCCAGTCTCTCCTCATATGTCAGTCCTGCCATCCCGGGAATCAGTCTGGTGAACCTTCGCTGCACTCCCTCAATAGCAACAACATCCTTCCTCAGATTAGGAGACCAAACTGAACACAATATTCCAGGTGAGGCATCACCAAGGCCCTGTACAACTGCAGTAAGACCTCCCTGCTGCTATACTCAAATCCCCTAGCTATGAAGGCCAACATACCATTTGCCTTCTTCACCACCTGTTGTACCTGTATGCCAGCTTTCAATGACTGATGAACCATGACACCCAGGTCTCGTTGCACCTCCCCTTTTCCTGATCTGCCGCCATTCAGATAATATTCTGTCTTGGCGATTTTGCCCCCAAAGTGGATAACCTCAATTTATCCACATTATACTGCATCAGCCATGCATTTGCCCACTCACCCAACCTGTCAAGTCACCCTGCAGCCTCCTAGCGTCCCCCTCACAGCTCACACCACCACCCAGTTTAGTGTCATCTGCAAACTTGGAGATATTACACTCAATTCCTTCATCCAAATCATTGATGTATATTGTAAAGAGCTGGGGTCCCAGCACTGAACCCTGCAGCACTCCACTAGTCACTGCCTGCCATGTTGAAAAGGACCCGTTTATCCTGACTCTCTGCTTTCTGTCTGCTAACCAGTTCTCTATCCACGTCAGTATATTACCCCCAATACCATGTGCTTTGATTTTGCACACCAATCTCGTGTGGGACCTTGTCAAAAGCCTTTTGAAAGTCCAAATACACCACATCCATTGGTTCTCCCTTGTCCACTCTGCTAGTTAAATCCTCAAAAAATTCCAGAAGATTTGTCAAGCATGATTTCCCCTTCATAACTCCATGCTGACTTGGACCGATCCTGTCACTGCTTTCTAAATGCGCTGCTATTTCATCCTTAACAATTGATTCCAACATTTTCCCCACTACTGATGTCAGGCTAACCGGTCTATAATTACCTGCTTTCTCTCTCTCTCCCTTTTTAAAAAGTGGTGTTACATTAGCTACCCTCCAGTCCATAGGAACTGATCCAGAGTCGATAGACTGTTAGAAAATGACCACCAATGCATCCACTATTTCTATGGCCACTTCCTTAAGTACTCTGGGATGCAGACTATCAGGCCCTGGGGATTTATCAGCCTTCAATCCCATCAATTTCCCTAACACAATTTCCTGCCTAATAAGGATATCCTTCAGTTCCTCCTTCTCACTAGACCCTTGGTCTCCTAGTACTTCCAGAAGGTTATTTGTGTCTTCCTTCGTGAAGTCAGAACCGAAGTATTTGTTCAATTGGTCTGCCATTCCTTTGTTCACCATTATAAAGTCACCTGAATCCGACTGCAAGGGACCTACGTTTGTCTTCACTAATCTTTTTCTCTTCACATATCTATAGAAGCTTTTGCAGTCAGTTTTTATGTTCCCGGCAAGCGTCTTCTCGTACTCTATTTTTCCCCTCTTAATTAAACCCTTTGTCCTCCTCTGCTGAATTCTAAATTTCTCCCAGTCCTCAGGTTTGCTGCTTTTTCTGGCCAATTTATATGCCTCTTCCTTGGATTTAACACTATCCTTAATTTCCCTTGTTAGCCACGGTTGAGCCACCTTCCCTGTTTTATTTTTACTCCAGACAAGGATGTACAATTGCTGAAGTTCATCCATGTGATCTTTAAATGTTTGCCATTGCCTATCCACCATCAACCCTTTAAGTATCATTCGCCAGTCTATTCTAGCCAATTCACGCCTCAAACCATCGAAGTTACCTTTCCTTAAGTTCAGGGCCCTAGTTTCTGAATTAACTGTGTCACTCTCCATCTTAATAAAGAATTCTACCATGTTATGGTCACTCTTCCCCAAGGGGCCTCGCACAACAAGATTGCAAATTAGTCCTTTCTCATTAAACATCACTCAGTCTAGAATGGCCAGCTCCCTAGTTGGTTCCTCGACAATTGCTACAAGCATTGTAATTCGTCCTCATTAAGTCTTTTCTGTTTGTTTTTTTACTATTAGTCGCTTCCCTTCATCAACTTTCATTTGTATAAGTTAACTTTATTTCAATTTTGCTGCTTAAAAAGTAATTCAGTACACATTACTCAGTGGCATTTTATATGTAGTAAGTTTATTCTAGGTATCATCTGTTTGAATTCCACAATTGTTGAATGAAGCAGACAGTGACAGGGATACAATTATAGCCCCAGAGTGCAAAATAGGAAGAATTGGGCAAAGTAAAGTGAAAAATGTCAGAACGAAGCCACATTGCATTTTATAATTGTGTCACAGCCTAAGGCACAGTCAGCATTTGGGGAGTAAAATAGAAGAGGATCATTCTGACGTCAGCAATACCAACAATGCAATCAGACCATTGTATCGCTTACTCCTAAATGTAGCAATGAGTTCGAATTTGATGTCGTTGCACTTAATGCAGAATTACCTCAGATACATGACGAAGCTATTGTATTACTCAACAATAGATTTAGAAGTATTTTAATGGCTTACAACAATCAGTTCACTTGGTATAATTCTTCGGTACTCAGTATTCAGATCTGAACATAGAGAAAGCTTTTGAAATTCCATATAAACATAACTTCAATGTTGAAGGAGGCTTGCAAAGTTCAAGATTGGCCCTGTCTGTATCAATAAAATACATCACATTTTAACATAATATTTTTTGCAAATTATTTAGACATCAATAAAAATTGACTATATTTTCTTTTTGTATGCATCGCTTGGTCTACTCAGAGCACTCATGGTTCTTTGATATCAATTATTCTGTATGCTTTTTTAAAAATTTGTGACCAGTGAAGAAAACATTTTCATAAATTTTCATGAAATTATATAGGGGGAGAAATTGAGTTGTGCCTCATTTGGGGCACTAAATTATGCGGTAGCGCAAAAGTTCGCTGGGCGCTACGCGAGGGACTCAGTTGCGAACTTCCGGCTTAGCACTCCAGGAAGTGGAGCGTTAAATCAAACTAAAGCACTAAAGCTGACAAGAGGGGCGGTAGCGGTGCTGCCAAATGTCAAGGGCAGCGCTGCCGAGAATGGAGGCTCCTTCCCTCCTTTAAAGGGAAGGGCCATCGCTGCAGGCTCTGCATGAATTTGATGTCCCTCATCGCCAACAGCAGCCGCGATCTGTGATTATCAGCCTCAAGCACTAACAGAGTGCAGGGCTGATCAATCACGGCACATCAGGATGTTAAAAACACAACCTAAAGGGTAAAAAAAAATGTTTTATTGACACAAGCCTCCTTACCTTTAAATACTGCTCCCCCAGCGGCCGGCCTCCGTAACAACGCCTCCTGCAGTTGCCGGCAATGCTACAGGGGGCAGAACCGAAGTTTGGGTCGGGGCACTTCTGGGACGATGCACAGCACGATGACGTCACGATCTCTGCGCACAGGAGATCGTGGCGCTAGGAGTTACCGCTGCCGCAAACCTCGATGGGAATTTTGTGGCCATCGGTACTCTCGCCGCGCCCAGTCACAAAGCCAGTCGCACCCCGTTATCGCTCCCCTGGAGCCACTAACGGGAAGCACAAAGGAAGCGAATTTCTAGCCCAGTGTTTACAAATTTCCTAAGAACTTCCAGTTCAGCATGCAATGCACAAGTTATCACATGTGGAGAGGCCTTTATTTATTATTCGTTCCTGGGAAGTGGGCATCGCTGGCCATGCCAACATTTATTGCCCATCTCTAATTGCCCTTGAGAAGGGCTATCTATTACCAAGATGTTCTTCTCATTAACATGTTAGAAAGATATTGACATTTTCATAAAGGAGCCAATATTACTAAGAACATAAGAATTAGGAACAGGAGTAGGTTATCTAGCCCCTCGAGCCTGCTCCACCATTCAACAAGATCATGGCTGATCTGGCCGTGGACTCAGCTCCACTTACCCGCCCGCTCCCCGTAACCTTTAATTCCCTTATTGGTTAAAAATCTATCTATCTGTGATCTGAATACATTCAATGAGCTAGCCTCAACTGCTTCCTTGGGCAGAGAATTCCACAGATTCACAACCCTCTGGGAGAAGAAATTCCTTCTCAACTCAGTATTAAATTGTCTCCCCCGTATTTTGAGGCTGTGCTCCCTAGTTCTAGTCTCCCCAACCAGTGGAAACAACCTCTCTGCCTCTATCTTGTCTATCCCTTTCATTATTTTAAATGTTTCTATAAGATCACCCCTCATCCTTCTGAACTCCAACGAGTAAAGACCCAGTCTACTCAATCTATCATCATAAGGTAACCCCCTCATCTCCGGAATCAGCCTAGTGAATCGTCTCTGTACCCCCTCCAAAGCTAGTATATCGTTCCTTAAGTTAGGTAACCAAAACTGCACGCAGTACTCCAGGTGCGGCCTCACCAATACCCTACACAGTTGCAGCTTTTGTACTCCATCCCTCTCGCAATGAAGGCCAACATTTCATTCGCCTTCCTGATTACCTGCTGCACCTGCAAACTAACTTTTTGGGATGCCACACACTACTTCAGGCGGAGAGATGCAAACAGTACACGCCCCAAATTCTGGCACTGGCAGCGGCTTGTGCATGAAACTCTTTTGGAAGAGTTTCATGCACAAGCCGTTGCCAGTGCCAGAATTTGGGGCGTGTACTGTTTGCATCTCTCCGCCTGAAGCAGTGTGTGGCTGCTGCGTCATGACATGACAATTTACCAGCCGCAGAGTGGCGCAGCGGAAGCGTGCTGGGCCCATAACCCAGAGGTCGATGGATCAAAACCTTCCTCTGCTAACTGCAATCTTTAATGTGGGTGGAATCAACACTTCCACTGCAACTAATCCCAGCCTTGACAAGAATTCATCTATAAAATCATTTCCTAAAAGAGTTTCATACACAAGGACCCCCAGGTCCCTCTGCACCGCAGCATGTTGTAATTTCCTCCCCATTCAAATAATATTCCCTTTTACTGTTTTTTTTTCCAAGGTGGATGACCTCACATTTTTCCGACATTGTATTCCATCTGCCACACCTTAGCCCATTCGCTTAACCTATCTAAATCTCTTTGCAGCCTCTCTGTGTCCTCTACACAACCCGCTTTCCCACTAATCTTTGTGTCATCTGCAAATTTTGTTGCACTACACTCTGTCCCCTCTTCCAGGTCATCTATGTATATTGTAAACAGTTGTGGTCCCAGCACCGATCCCTGTGGCACACCACTAACCACCGATTTCCAAACCGAAAAGGACCCATTTATCCCGACTCTCTGCTTTCTGTTAGCCAGCCAATTCTCTATCCATGCTAATACATTTCCTCTGACTCCGCGTACCTTTATCTTCTGCAGTAACCTTTTGTGTGGCACCTTATCGAATGCCTTTTGGAAATCTAAATACACATCCATCGGTACACCTCTATCCACCATGCTCGTTATATCCTCAAAGAATTCCAGTAAATTAGTTAAATATGATTTCCCCTTCATGAATCCATGTTGCGTCTGCTTGATTGCACTATTCCTATCTAGATGTCCTGCTATTTCTTCCTTAATGATAGCTTCAAGCATTTTCCCCACTACAGATGTTAAACTAACCAGCCTATAGTTACCTGCCTTTTGTCTGCCCCGTTTTTTAAACAGAGGCGTTACATTAGCTGCTTTCCAATCCGCTGGTACCTCCCCAGAGTCCAGAGAATTTTGGTAGATTATAACGAATACATCTGCTATAACTTCCGCCATCTCTTTTAATACCCTGGGATGCATTTCATCAGGACCAGGGGACTTGTCTACCTTGAGTCCCATTAGCCTGTACAGCACTAACCCCATAGTGATAGTGATTATCTCACGGTCCTCCCTTCCCATATTCCTGTGACCAGCAATTTTTGGCATGGTTTTTGTGTCTTCCACTGTGAAGACCGAAGCAAAATAATTGTTTAAGGTCTCAGCCATTTCCACATTTCCCATTATTAAATCTCCCTTCTCATCTTCTAAGGGACCAACATTTACTTTAGCAATGCATGTTTTATGCTGCTAGCTCTTTGCTTCTCGATAGCAGATAATCATGCAGGAACAAGTCAGCAATAAAAGGTACTATTTAACTCTAGCATTCCAGAAATGAGTCATCCATGGTTCCAACAGCACAAGAACAACTGTTTTCTTTTCACACGTCAATTCACACCGAGATTAAACGTGACTAAGTCAAAGGGGGCTAAATTGGACAGACCCCAAAAACAGGCACGGGCCTCACGATGCGTGATTACCCCGCACCCATTCAATGTGACACAGGTAACACGCTAACTTCGTGCTGCCTGCTCATTACCACAATTGTAGCATGCAGCCAGCGCTAATCGCTGTTGAGTGATTGCACACCTCAGCAGGGAGCCCAGAATCGTGAGAGGCTAGCATGAGTTAAAGCTAGCCTGCATCACTTAAAGCCAGCCAGCACCTCTTAAAGGGGAGCTGCATTGTAGCTGGAGCAGGTGGTAGAAGTCCTTGTACAATTCACTCTGACGTGAAAAAAGACTGAATAATGGCACAACATGGGAGAGAGCGTGCTCCAGGGTTCTCGGACGCTGCACTGGAGGCCTTGGTGGAGGAGGTGAAAAGGAGGAGAGACGCGCTGTATCCCCAGAGGGATAGGAGGCTCAGAAGGCTGTCGGAGCAGATAGCCATGGCAGTCAATGCCAGTAGTCAAGCCAGGAGGGCCTGGATGCAGTGCCATATAAAGTTCAATTACCTCACGCGAGTGGTCAAGATCAGTGAATTCATCTTCAATTGCCATATTCCACCAACTGCACCATTAGTTTCACATTGCTCAATGCACCACACCACCATCATTCACCTACCAACAATCTCTATTAATCAGTTGCATGCATAATTGCACCTCACCCTCACATACGTAGCACTGCTGCAAGCCTCACATCCACATCTCACAGCTTGCACACACTGCCACCTAGTCAGCCATGACAGCAAAATCACCCAAACAGATTGCACCACACTCACTGACACATTTCCCTCTCTCTTGCAGGACAAGATGGTGCACAACCAGAGGCAACAGGAGGTAACCCGCGGGGGACAGTCGCACCTGCATATCCTTACCCCCATGGAGGAGACGGTGTTCACCATCATTGGAGCGGCCAGTGGTGGGACTGAAACCACAGAAGATGACAACATTCTCCTATCTAATCCTCCTTGTCATATTCTACTTCCCTCTCATCCCACAATCTCTTTTGATTTACAAGTTGCAGATAGTGTAAGCATGCGCCTCTTGGTTCCTCCCCCATTCTCAATTCACCACAACTTCACCCTTGTGCCTTTCTCCTTTCAGGTACCCAAGAACTGCAACCTGGCCAGGTAGTGGTGGAAGAGAAACAGGTAGAAGATCAACAAGACAGTGCTGATGAAGAAACACCATAATTCAATTTCAGACTCACAGCCACCAACTCAGATACTGACACTGCGCATAATTTAGAGGATAGAGTAGAGGTGGGATCTGCACATGGTGAGACACTGGGCACGAGTGACCTGCAGCCATGGCAAGGGGCAAGATTTACACAGATGCCAGCTTGCTGAAGGGCAAGGTGGTACATGAGTTCTGCTGCAGAAGACTCAGGTGAGCACTTTGATAGGACAGGCTACAGAAAAAGCTGATGGGCATGCACAATGAAATGCTTGGTGCATTGGCAACCCTGCATGCAATGTCAAGGAGCATGGAGGAGTTCGGCACCAATTTTGCACAGGACTTTGTGCAGAACTTGGAGCCCATCCTTTCCAGCATGGAAGTGGTGGCTAACTCCATTAGCACACTTGTGGACCCAATCATGATGCAGCATCTGATGGCCAGTATCCCAGCTTCCATTGCCACAACAACTTGTATTTTTAAAGCGCCTTTAACATAGTGAATAGTCCCAAGGGGCATCACAGGAGCATTATGAGACTAAAAATTTGACACCAAGCCGCATAAATAGAAATGAGCACAGGTGACCAAAAGCTTGGTCAAAGAGGTAGGTTTTAAGGAGCGTCTTGAAGGAGGAAAGAGAGGTAGAGGCAGAGAGGTTTAAGCAGGGAGCTCCAGAGCTTAGGGCCTAGGTAACAGAAGGCCCGGCCACCAATGGTTGAGTGATTATCGTCATCATCATTGGAGTCTCTCGAAATTTAGGAAGACTTGCTTCCACTCTAACAGCGAGTTCTCAAGTGACTGTACAGTCCAATGTGAAAATTAATCTCTGTAACAGGTGGGGCAGAAATTGGTTGAAAGAAAGGGTGGGTGGGGAGTCTGGTTTGCTGCACGCTCTTTCCGCTGTCTGCGCTTCGTTTCTGCATGCTCTCAGCGGCGAGATTCAGCGCACTCCCAGATGCTCTTCCTCCACTTTGGGCAGTCTTAGGCCAGGGATTCCCAGGTGCCAGTGGGGATGTTGCACTTTATCAAGGAGGGTTTGAGGGTGTCCTTGAAATGTTTCCTCTGCCCACCTGGGGCTCGCTTGCCGTGTAGGAGTTCCAAGTAAAGTGCTTGCTTCGGGAGTCTCGTGTCGGGCATGCGGACGATGTGGCCGATGCGGATGCGGATGATTTGTCACCATCTCGGGGTGGGGTTGTGGGGCTGGAGGTGATTGCAGATAGGGAGGGGCGAGGTCATGGAGGGATTTGAAAACAAGGATGAGAATTTTGCAGCATAAGCAGCAGCCATCCAAAGTCAGAGTGCTGCAGTGGAAGCTCAGCTTGCTGCTGTCATGTATCTTACATTATTATATCTAACTGTATCCTAACATGCTATACATGACTGTAATAAAATATGACCTGTAACCACCAGCATACCTTACCGCCAGGGGTGCACTTGCAAGAGACAGGTATATAAGGACAGGTCTCAGGTAAGTGCAGCATTCCAGAGCTGTGAAATAAAGGTGCAGGTCCAGAGTGACCTTGACTTCACTACATGCCTCGTGTGAATCTGTACTGAGGGGACAGGACTTTACAGCTGCCATGCAAGCTCAGACGGCTGCCATCATGGCTGCAGATACCAGTGTTCAAAGGGGCTTGCAGGGTGTCACAGCAGTCCAGCAATCTGTCCTCCAACAGTTTGCTAGGATTGCTGAGGCATCGCACCGGGGGATTGGTAGTGGCTCCGTGGAGCACGAATCTGCTGTGCTCTCTGAGTATGACAGCATTCATCCTCTACCACTGTCACTCCGCCAGTGCCCTTCCTGTTGCCTGTCTGCCCACCAGCCCAGACTGTTGCCACTCATGCCGAGATGGTGCAGTCCGAAGCTAGGCCTTCTGGGTCTAGAACTGCTCAAGGTCGTCCTCGAAGACCATCTGCAGTCTCTCCCACTGAAAGTCAGCAACCTTCCACCAGCCATGCTACAGCCACTGGGGTAGCACTGTGTAGGAGCACTAGGACAGGCAAGAGCACACAAAAGGCAGGCACTAAGGGGATGCACAAGGGTGATTAGTTTACATTTGTATGCAATATGGCATGCTTTGATTTATAAATTTGGTTTGAAGTGTTTATTTAGTGTTGGCTTTTAATTTTGAATTGTGGCCAAGCGAATGCTGTGCTGGTCGGTGACAGAGGGGAGGTAAGGTGTGGGATTGTTGGTGAATAGGGAATTGAGGTTATGTTTACTGGTATCGCACTCGGATGTGTTCTTCACGGACAGACCAGCTCAAAAGGGCCTGTCTAGGTTGCCTCCACCCTTCCTCTTCCTCCTGCTCTTCAGCTTCTCGCCATATAGCTGGTGGCAAGGGCTGTGTCCTCATGATGGCGATGTTGTGCAGCATGCAGCAGAGCACCACAAATCTTGACAGTCGCTCTGCCGAATACTGCAGAGTGGTCCAGGCAGCAAAAGCATTGTTTCAGCACGCCAATCGTCTGCTCTTTCACTTTTTGTGTGGCAGCATGGCTTTCATTGTATGCATTGTGTACATGGGTTGCGCACTGAAGTCATAAGCCATGTCGTCAGCAGATAGCCCTTACTGCCCAGTAGCCACCATTGGTTTGTCGTGGTGGCTCAAATGCAGATGGCATAGAGCTCTGCCGCAGAATGAAGGCATTATGACTGCTGCTGGGATATTTTACATTTGTATGCAATATGGCATGCCATTGCTGCCATTGACTTTCGTGATTCGCTGCCTTTGGCGGCACACCAGCTGGACGTTGAGGGAGTGGAATCCCTTTCAGTTGCGGTACCTCCCAGAATTGACATGCGGCATCTGCAAAGCAGCGTACGTGCCATCAATGACCCCTGCAACCATTGGGAAGCCTGAAATCCTCACAAAGCCATATGTTCGCTCCACCTGCTGGTCTCTGGAAAGAGAGAATTAAATATAGTCAGTTCTCTTTGAATACAGAGCCTCAGTAACCTCTCTTATGCAACAGTGAACGGCAACCTGCGAGATGTTGCAAATATCTCCAGCTCCAGCTTGGAAGGAGCCCGACGTTTAAAAGTTTATGGCCACAGTCACCTTCACAGCCACTAGCAATGTGGTCCTCGCCCTGCTCTGAAGTTGCAGTTGTAGCTACAGCAGGTGGCAGATTTCAGTGAGGCTGTCTTACTGGAGCGCAGATGTCTCACACATTGTTCCTCGCTGAAGTTCAGGTAGGAGAGTTGCTCCCTGAACACCTTGGGCGGATATGGCTTCCTGCTGAGAGCCCTGCTCTGCGTCACCTCCGCTCATTCTCCCAGTGATGCTGTATTCTAAGGGGAATAGCTATTACTGCACCCATGTCTGAGAGCAAGTGGTTTATACAGAAGCCTTGCAGTCAGGACAAAGTCCTTTAGCACCTGCCACACCACTCCCTTTAGGCTTTAGCAACTTTAATGAACTCTAGAAAGCACCAAACACTAGTACAATCGTAGCAACAGCTAGTAGAAATCAATCAGCAACTAACCTTAAAGTACTTGATGATCTCTTTAAATAACGCTGGTGGGGGGGGGTCCTTTCAGCTGCTGAACATGTGATCAGCTGTGCGTGCTTAAGAGAGGACGTTAGCTGGACTCTTGAACTTCAAAATGGCGGCGATGGAGTCAAATCAGCATTACACGCTGATTGACGTCATGATTACGTACTCTGAATACTTCCGATGGACGTCCATACAGATGCCATTTTGGGTCTCTAAGGGCAATTTTTGGGCGCTACGGATCCGAATTTTGCGCCCATAGTGTCTTTGAACAGCCATTTTACATTTGTTTTAAAAAGAGGAATTTACCGTAGCCTTTTCTACAGTTTTTAGGCATACTGTACTTATAAACCTAGCTGGACAAAGTTCACATAGTTGTCTCATTAGCTGTTAGCCTCAGTTAGAAATGCTGATGAGGTATGCTACTACATCCTTAAATGCTTTGTTTAAAAAAAGTTAAAACTAGTGCCAAAAAGTAAAAATGTATTTGGATGAACTGACAAATAAAACAATATTGTATGAATGAATAAGTTGCCAACAGAAGCTATAAAATACTGATAAAAATTTCTCAGCACTTCAAAACGAAGTGAATCCTAACTAGCAAACCTCCCTTTCAGCCTATACGCACAGGATGTGGCCTGCACCATATGAATTAAGTTGGCGGTGGGGAGGCGGGTACCTTTTCTTCAAAATATCCCATATTGCTTTTTTACATAGACATAGATAGAATTTACTGCACAGAAACAGGCTATTTGGCCCAATAGGTCTATGCCAATGCTTGTGCTCTACACGAGCTTCCTCCCACCTTATTTCAGCTCACTCTATCACCATATGTGTCAGCTGTGGCTCAGTGGGTAGAACACTCGCCTTTGAGTCAGAAGGTTGTGGATTTAAGACCCATTTCAGAGACTTGAGCACAAAAATCTAGGCTGACACTCCAGTGCAGTGCTGAGGGAATGCTGCACTGTTGGAGATGCCGTCTTTCGGATGGGACATTAAACCGAGATACCGTCTGCCCTCTCAGGTGGACATAAAAGATCTCATGGCTCTATTTCAAAAAAGAGCAGGGGAGTTATCCCCGGTATCCTGGCCAATACTTATCCCTCAATCAACATTACAAAAACAGATTATTTGGTCATTATCACATTGCTGTTTGTGGGAGCTTGCTGTGTGCAAATTGGCTGCCGTGTTTCCCACAACAGTGACTACACTCCAAAAATACTTCATTAGCTGTAAAGTGCTTTGAGATGTCCAGTGGTCATGATAGGCGCTATATAAATGTCTTTCTTTCATATCTTGTTACAGATATATATAGTTAAAAATATGACATAACATTTTAAAGAGTACAATTTCTTTCAAATTCAGTGGCAACTTGCCATCAAATTTTCTAGCCACTGCAATTGGGGCCACAGTGTCAAACTGTTTAGGAGCTAATTTGAAGCTGCCAATCCTCGAAAAAGCCACTACTGGCTGGGTACTTTTGGGAATAATTATGAGGATTTGGTATTTTACTGTCACAAGTATAATTATTATATATTTGTCAACGGCTGAACTGTCTTACATTCCTGTTGCACTCAGTCTTTGAAAAAAATTCTACCCAAATTATATCAGCGTGGTCAGGTAGCTATACTAAAAAAGCACTGAAATCTCAGTTAGATAATCCATGCTAAAATTTCATTCCATATTGTTATAATGAATTATGTTTTCAATTGATGAGCATCATGAAGTCAATGAAGACATGTAACATTTTGAAGAGCATAAGAACATTTTATTTCAGGGAAGGAAATGCTAAAAGGAGCTTTAAACCCAGCCTGGATTAACATTTTTACTTGTTTATATCAGCCAGGCACCTGTAGCACACTCAAGTGTGGCTTCTGATGGATCAAAAAGGATAGAAATGAACAGTAATTATGGAAATGTTCATAGTGTGGATAATGGGAGCTGACAGGTAAGAGTAATTAAATAGTAAGTACATCAAGAAATAATTACAGAAAATCTCTAAATGTCTTCTTCTGCTAGCTGGAAAACAATATTTCATCCTCTAGTGAAGTTATCCTTCACCTGAATACTGTAACCGGGGTGGCAACTGTATCCCAACATGAGCCACTGACTTCAGGGGTAAGGTAAAGAAAAACTGGAGGGGGCAAACACAGACACGTTGAGGAAACTTCACTGAATTAGCAAATGGAAACAAAAGATTGTGCATGTGTCAGGAATGCTTAGATGGTAAATAGGTCTGTTTTAATGATTTAGAATTCTGACCAATGCTTAGGGCTTTGCATTAATCTTGTGGTAAGGCAGGGGGAAAGAGAAGACATCGTGGCAGGGAAGGGAAGGGAGGATACTGGGTCTGGGGGGAGAGAGAGGCCATCGGGTCTGGAGGGAAAGAGAGGCAATCGTATCTGGAGAGTGAGAGAGGCCATCGGGTCTGGAGTGGGAGAGGTCGGTGATTGGAAGAGGAGACATGGTCGGCAGACGGGAGGCCGGAATCTTCCTTGAGGGATTGGGGGGAGCACTCCCACTGCTCCTGTCCCACTGAGTGTTGGAAAAGGCTTTTACATGCTGGAGTCGGCAGCTCCCACCATCCTTTCACTGCCAGGTTTCCTGACCCCTGGGAAACCCACACAGCAGCAGTTCATTTTAAATTGAGCTCACAATTTCAACGAGCCCAATTTAAATATGTTAATGAAGTGTCCCGCTTCTTCACAACGGGACACTTGGATGGCATCAAATCCACCACTGTAAAAACGGCAACTTGTCTATGTGTGGTCGGTTACAGTCACGATTCAGGCATTTGACAGTTTACCATTCCCCTCCCCGCCCCCCCCATCTTGGTGGGGGGTGGGGGTAGGTTAATATAAAAGCCAAAGGTTCCAGAGCCAACAAGTAGGATAGCTGAGCTACATTTCAAACAATAGTCTGTTCTACAGGGTAAGAAGTGAATCTATATTTTAAGTCTATGTTTAGAGAGAAAGTGCCACCTTTATTGTTTTTTATATATTGAAGAGCGTAAAGAAATATATATTTCACCATCTTATACTGTTTCATTCATCTGATCCCTGTAAATAAACTACAGGTATCTGTTGGTTGAAAAGCCTGAGTGTTCAGTTCGGTAAAAGTGAGTATATCGTCTGCCTTTCAGAGAGGAGATCCATGCAGCAACAAGTGTTAGGTACTAGTAGCTGGTGTACAGACTAATGGTTCTCTGTTACGATCCTTGGTCCTTGCTATAAATGATCTAGATATTGTTAAGAAAAAAGGTGAGCTCTGGATCCAATGTCCTATATGGGAGTGACCAGAGGTCAAACTCAAGAAAATATCTAGTGTATAAAGTATCACTGTTGACAATACAGTCGCTATTTCATCTAACTACTAGTACCCAGCGGTTCAGTCATACACATTAGTCAACCTTAGATTTCTACGGTTTATAAACTTTCCAAACAAGTGTGCTCTTAAAATGTATTCTTTATTAATATATGCCTATTGCATACATTCAATATATTTCTATTTGTGCTCATAAATGGCACAAATCTTTTATTTTTGCAGTTTTCAGTGTCTCACAAGTGGGGGATTTTTTGCACTCTAGACTCCAGTGTATCTTTTCTATCAAAAGTTATGTTCAAAGCAAATACATCAACTTTGTAAGATTGATCTCTCCACCTTCACCCCCTCCCCAGTTTGCATTAGTTGACTAAACTTTAGTAAAAATAAAAAAGGGAAGGTGGCTCAACCGTGGCTATCTAGGGAAATCAGGTATAGTATTAAAGCCAAGGAAATGGCATACAAATTGGCCAGAAAAAGCAGCGAACCTGGGGACTGGGAGAAATTTAGAACTCAGCAGAGGAGGACAAAGGGTTTGATTAGGGCAGGGAAAATGGAGTACGAGAAGAAGCTTGCAGGGAACATTAAGGCGGATTGCAAAAGTTTCTATAGGTATGTAAAGAGAAAAAGGTTAGTAAAGACAAACGTAGGTCCCCTGCAGTCAGAATCAGGGGAAGTCATAACGGGGAACAAAGAAATGGCAGACCAATTGAACAAGTACTTTGGTTCAGTATTCACTAAGGAGGACACAAACAACCTTCCGGATATAAAAGTGGTCAGAGGGTCTAGTAAGGAGGAGGAACTGAGGGAAATCTTTATTAGTCGGGAAATTGTGTTGGGGAAATTGATGGGATTGAAGGCCGATAAATCCCCAGGGCCTGATGGACTGCATCCCAGAGTACTTAAGGAGGTGGCCTTGGAAATAGCGGATGCTTTGACAGTCATTTTCCAACATTCCATTGACTCTGGATCAGTTCCTATCGAGTGGAGGGTAGCCAATGTAACCCCACTTTTTAAAAAAGGAGAGAGAAAGCAGGGAATTATAGACCGGTCAGCCTGACCTCAGTAGTGGGTAAAATGATGGAATCAATTATTAAGGATGTCATAGCAGCGCATTTGGAAAATGGTGACATGATAGGTCCAAGTCAGCATGGATTTGTGAAAGGGAGATCATGCTTGACAAATCTTCTGGAATTTTTTGAGGATGTTTCCAATAAAGTGGACAAAGGAGTACCAGTTGATGTGGTATATTTGGACTTTCAGAAGGCTTTCGACAAGGTCCCACACAGGAGATTAATGTGCAAAGTTAAAGCACATGGGATTGGGGGTAGTGTGCTGACGTGGATTGAGAATTGGTTGTCAGACAGGAAGCAAAGAATAGGAGTAAATGGGTACTTTTCGGAATGGCAGGCAGTGACTAGTGGGGTACCGCAGGGTTCTGTGCTGGGGCCCCAGTTGTTTACATTGTACATTAATGATTTAGACGAGGGGATTAAATGTAGTATCTCCAAATTTGCGGATGACACTAAGTTGGGTGGCAGTGTGAGCTGCGAGGAGGATGCTATGAGGCTGCAGAGTGACTTGGATAGGTTAGGTGAGTGGGCAAATGCGTGGCAGATGAAGTATAATGTGGATAAATGTGAGGTTATCCACTTTGGTGGTAAAAACAGAGAGACAGACTATTATCTGAATGGTGACAGATTAGGAAAAGGGAAGGTGCAACGAGACCTGGGTGTCATGGTACATCAGTCATTGAAGGTTGGCATGCAGGTACAGCAGGCGGTTAAGAAAGCAAATGGCATGTTGGCCTTCATAGCGAGGGGATTTGAATACAGGGGCAGGGAGGTGTTGCTACAGTTGTACAGAGCCTTGGTGAGGCCACACCTGGAGTATTGTGTACAGTTTTGGTCTCCTAACTTGAGGAAGGACATTCTTGCTATTGAGGGAGTGCAGCGAAGATTCACCAGACTGATTCCCGGGATGGTGAGACTGACCTATCAAGAAAGACTGGATCAACTGGGCTTGTATTCACTGGAGTTCAGAAGAGTGAGAGGGGACCTCATAGAAACGTTTAAAATTCTGACGGGTTTGGACAGGTTGGATGCAGGAAGAATGTTCCCAATGTTGGGGAAGTCCAGAACCAGGGGTCACAGTCTAAGGATAAGGACCGAGATGAGGAGAAAATTCTTCACCCAGAGAGTGGTGAACCTGTGGAATTCTCTACCACAGAAAGTAGTTGAGGCCAATTCACTAAATATATTCAAAAGGGAGTTAGATGAAGTCCTTACTACTCGGGGGATCAAGGGGTATGGCGTGAAAGTAGGAAGAGGGTACTGAAGTTGCATGTTCAGCCATGAACTCATTGAATGGCGGTGCAGGCTAGAAGGGCTGAATGGCCTGCTCCTGCACCTATTTTCTATGTTTCTATGTTTACTGTTAGACCACGTAACACCTGCAGTATATTTGTTATGCATTCACCATTTTAAAAAGTTTAAAATTACCCAATAAAAAAACAAGTGGAATTCTTAGTTTTGTATCTAGAGGCTTAGAATATATTAGGAAAATAGAAACAGGAGTCATTCAGCTCTTCAAAACTGTTCCGCCATTCATTTGGATCATGACTGATCTGTATCTTAACTTCATCAACCCGCCTTGGTGCGGAACCTTTAATACCCTTGCCTAACAAAAAATTATCAATCTCAGTTTTGAAATTTTCAATTGATCCGCAGCCTCAACAGCTTTTTGGGCGAGAGTCTCAGATTTCCACTACCTTTTGTGTGAAGCAGTGCTTCCTGATGTCACCAGTAAATGGCTGAACTCTAATTTTGAGGTTATGCTCCCTTGTTCTGGACTCCCCCACCGGAGGAAATAGATTCTCTCTATCTACGTCATCAATTTCTTGTTTTTGTATTCAATGTCTGTAGATACCAAGGACAAGTGTTGAAATTGTACAAGTTCCATTAGGCTGGAGTTGGAGTACTGTGTGCTGTTTTGGGTCCCCCATTGTCGTTAGAATATAAAAGAAATGGAAAAGGTGTTGCATAGATTCACTGGGACATTACCAGGGATGAGGAGGTAGCAGTAATGAGAAGCTTGAGAAGCTTAGCCTGTTTTCACTAGACTGTACAAGATTAGGGGGTGAGCTGAGTCATGTTTAAATAGTGAAAGTTGGAGTGAGGGCCGCTATGTAAGACAATCATAAAAAGATTTAAAGGAAATGTTAGAAAAATGTCATCATACAAGGGATGATTAAAAGGTGGAAATCTTTGGCACAAACAGTTGCTGAAGGAAAGTCCATAAATTATTTTTTAAAAATTAGATAATTTCTGAAAAAAGAGCAATATGTTATGTGAGGGGAGTGGGATAGGACAAGGTGGTTCACGTAGACAAAAACACTGGCAGACTCGATGTGCTGAATGGCCTATTTCTGTGGGGTAACATTCTACAGTTCCTTGTAAAAATGAACAAACCTCAAGAAAATGATTAGGATTTTTGGACACCATGGAATAGCAGATTTATGAAACATAATCTGAGCTAAAGAACTGGAGGAGTACTGGGTAATAATAGGATTGAGATTAAGTTGAGGTGGAAATGATCAATTGTTTTGTGAAACTTGATACACCTCAAACACCTTTTTTGTTTTAGGAGTTGGCTAATTTCCCACATTTTTTTGAACTCACATGAATGAAATCATTAATTCTCAGCTATGTACAATTCTGTTGGATGGAGAGATGTGACAAAAATGAGGTTTTTTGTCTATTTTTGGCTTTGTGGATGCCTTTAAAATCTAGTTAAAATTTTCAAGTTTTATCTGTAACGCTTGAGGGATCAGCCAAGCAGCATTCAAACAACACAGACTGTGCGAATTGTTCAGTTATTTTTATGACAGCCAGTTATATTTGCGCCTGGCCGAGTTATTCAAATCCAGAAGCTCCCGGTAACTGTTGTTCTAGAATATTTAAAGTACTGGAGCTGTTTGAATGTGTAAGTTGGTTTGGAATTCTCAAGAGGATGGCTTAAGCCAATTACAGCTGAGAGGAAAGACAAGAAACAACACATATATAAAAGTATCCTACAAAGGAGCAACCTTTTACTGTTTTACTTTCTAAGAGCCAAGTAGAAGGATTTAGGGTTAATTTTAATCTAATTGGGTGGTAAACTGACAGGATTGCTGCCTGTTATAGAAATTACCAAATTTTCATTTTCAACTATTTCAACGGAAATTAAAATCGGGCGAGTTCTTAATCTGTCTGCGTTTGCAGTGAAGATGAAAATATCCAGTATGTGTATATATATATAGTTAAAACCTCCATATATACATATCTAATATATTGTATACAGTATATAATATGTATATATGGAGGTTTTAACTTGTGTTCATCTATTCCTTATCAAAGACAGGAGCTATATTCTGGAGGCATGTGGGTTATTCCAGTAGCTAAAAATAATTATGATTACTGGAAAGATTGAAAAGAAAATTTGTGTTGGTTATCCTAGGGCATGTTATTGGAAGTTGACCTAGATATCAAGGCTAGGCAAGGCATAAAGTATTGTGGCCAGAACATTTAGGGTTAGAAACAATAGTAGGGGTAATAATCAAACTAAATCCCAAAACTAAAGTACATTTTCATCTCAACTCCGGAATGGTTTGATAGTTGTACTTGGCATGTTTACTGCTTGGGAAAGACATCGCTATGGCAACCGGTGTTGACAAAAAGTTACCTGAAAAAAAACCACTAGCGTGATATACATGGAGCATAAAGTTAATCTAATCCCTTCTCTTTTAAAAAAATCGAAGCTCTTTTTGTTTCTAACCGTTTTCTTACCTCACGAGGAGCTTTGATGGTTGGAACGTCCAAGTTCGCGCGCCAGATGTTAGCGCGGTGGGCGGGACGGCGAGTTGAGGCTGTGACCTCAGCCTATAAGAGGAGGCGGCGGCTCCCTGCCGTTAGCCGCGTCGAATCAGAAGCGCGCCTTCCCAGCCAATGGCTGGGGTGCGGAGGGAAAGCCGTTGGCGCTGCAGCTTGCTTAGCTTTCACGCGTGCGGCAGGCCCTCTCGACGCTCGAGAGAGCCTGGCCCCGCCCCCAATTGGGAGAGGCTGGGCTGCTCGCGCATCCTCCCTTTTGTTCGACCAAGCCCCGCTCGCCTCCTCGCGCCCAACCAGGGACCAATGGCGATGGAGGCTGGCGTCTAGCGCGGGAAGGGGCGCGTGAGGCGGTCGTCCGTTCGGCGCGTGTGCGCGAGGCTCGCCGCGTCTCTCAACGGTCCCGTCCCCCTCCCACCCCTCCCCCCGCCCAGTCCTGTCAGTCAGTAAAAGGGCAGCGGATGGGCGACTCCCGGCGTCGAAACTGAACCCTCCCCACCCCTTCCCCATCCCCAACTTGGCGATCCACAGCTGATTTCTATTCCCTGCCCGAGAGAGAACAAAAACACCTCAGCAGCCCAACACCATTCCCTTCGACCGAGCGAAACAAACTGGCGATTATATGGAGGTGAGACGGTAACTTCTGGCGTGCGTGCCTCCCCGAGTTTCAAATGTATTTAAAATCTCTCCAAGTCTGGTTCATTTTAATAGCGACTTCCCCGGGAAACGACCGTTAATGGGCTATTCTTTCGACCACACAGCCATGATTTAATGCCACACTGCGCACCGACGGGGCAGTTTGGTTCGTGTGGCGTCGTTATGAAATTTTTCAAAACGGGCGTAAAGTTTGAAAAAAAATATTTCGCGTCGTGTAAATCCCCCTTCCCCCAAAAAATGTTGAGTTGGAAAGTCTTAAATCTTTGTGTGAGATATAGTTGAATAAATATATATATATATTTTAAGTCGCGGGAGTTTGGGGGAGGGTGTAAACGATGTTTCCGCGTCGAATGAATCAATTCTGAATATTTTAAATTTGCTCTGGGACTCGGGGAGCGGATTCCCGTCTCTTCGAGGAGCATGTGGAAAGAGAGCGTGCGGGAGCGGGGCGTTCATTTTCTCAAGTGTTTTGCGTGTGAGGGGAAAAAAAACCCGAGAATCGGCTCAGACACTGAGCTCTATTGATTTCGGCTTCGATTTATTTTTAATGTGTGTCCCCTCCCCTCCCCGCCCCTTCTTGTCTGTTGGTTTGTCAGGAGATGGCTTTTGGTTGCATCGTCGAAGAGGCGCCGCCGCCCTCCGCTCGCGCTGACAGTCGGCGTCCGACTCGTGAGCCATCGGGCCGCGCGAACGAGCGAGCCCGCCCAGTGCGTCAGCGCGCCAGCCCCGGCCAATCAGCACGCGCCGCCCGGGCATGCGCCGAGCGCTGCCGACTCTTGCTTCTGACCTCTTGACGCCCCCGAGGTGGCACGAGGCCGACTCTGACCCACCTTCTCTCTTTATTTCGGCTGGGAAAGTGCCTTCATTTTCACGTCAGCTGCGGCTCAGTGGGCAGCGCCCTCGGCTCTGAGTCAGAAGGTTGTGGTGTTCAAGTCCCACGCCAGAGACTTGAGCACATGCATCTAGGCTGACACTCCCAATGCAATGCAGGTTGAGCGTCCGAAATCCGGAGTTCCAAAATTCGGAATGTTCCGGAATCCGGACACCGGTCCGATCCGTGGTGGGGTTGTCTGGAAACTGGAAAATGTTCCGAGATCTGGACTCCCCCCCCCCCCCCCCCCCCGCCTTGGCAGCCTGACCTCGCCCCGGCCCTCAGCGGCCCGGCCTGACCTCCGGCCCGACTTCGCCCCGGCCCTCGGCGGCCCGACCTCGCTTCCTCCCCCTTACCTCAGCGGGCCAACCTCGCCCCCTTATCTCAGCTGTCGGACCCCACCTACCTCGGCCCAGCAGGCAAAGACGTTCCAAAATCCGGAACGGCCTTGGTCCCGAGGTTTCAGACGCTCAACCTGAGGGAGTGCTGCACTGTCGGAGGTGCCGTCTTTCAGATGAGACTTTAAACCGAGGCCCTGTCTTCTCTCTCAGGTGGATGTAAAAGATCAGGGGAGTTATCCCCGGTGTCCTGGCCAATATTTATCCCTCAATTGACAGAACAAAAACAAATTATTTGGTCATTATCACATTACTAAAGACGGGAGCTTGCTGTGCGCAAATTGGCTGCTATGTTTACCACATTACAATAGTGACTACACTCCAAAAAGTATGTTTGGGATGTCCAGTGGTCGAGAAAGGCGCTATATAAATCCACGTCTTCTAAATATGTGCTTATCCTTATTTGGATGACTGTTGTAAGTGCTACCTATTGAAAGAGTGCTTGGATAGCTGTCCAGGCTTTGTTATCTACTACAGTTAGTCTCAATGCAGGAAATTATACTTAGACTCTCATTTTTAGGCTGCCATTTTCCAGCTATACTGGGAAAAGTCTTGCTGCTTCCAGACCAGTGTCTTCAGAGATCGATATCTCCCCTTTGCCATAGATTAAGTGCAATAGCAGAACTGTTTTGTGTTTGATGTTTGATTGTTCATGTACATCCACGGGTGCTTCACAGAGGCCTAATCAAACATAATGGAGACCAAGCCAAAGAAGGACATAATAGGAAGGGATGGGTTTTGAAAGCGCTAATTACCTTTGTGAACTTCATTTTAATATTAATACAAAAGAAAAATACTGCAGGTGCTGGAAATCGGAAATTAAACAGAAAATGCTGGAAACACTCCGGGTTAGGTAAAGGTCATCGACTTGAAACATTGGGGTCAAGTTTCGGCCTGAGTTGCTCCTATATTTTTGGAGCAACTAGTTTAGAATGCAGCATCTTAGAAATTGCAATTCTCGGCATTAAGTTTTCTCCAGTTCTAGTGAGTTAGAATAGTTTCATTGTAGAACAGATTTTTTTTTCAAAAGAGGGCGTGTCCAGTCACTTATGCCTGTTTTGCAAGTTTAGGCAGCGAAAACCTATTCCAAACTAACTTAGAATGGAGTAAGTGTAGATTTTTGTGTGCTCAGAAAAACCTTGCCTACACTTAGAAATCAGGTGTAGGGAACGAGAGATGGGGAGGGGGGGAAAGGGGGGTTTACAAGCATTAAACACTTCACTTTTACAAATAAAGAGCCATCATCAATAATAAATGATAAATAAATCAATCAAATCAAATAAAAAATAATAATAAAAAAATCAATCAATAAATAAAAAATTTACTTTCTACTCACCGACTGCAGCACCGGGAGCCCTCTGTCAGTGTCTCTCTCTCCCTGTCTCTGTCAATATCTCTCTCTGTCTCTGTGTTTCTGACAACGAGGGGGGGAGGGTGGGGGAGAGAGGGAGGGAGGGAGAGAGGGGGAGAGGAGGAGGAGGAGGAGGGGGGGAATGAAGGAGGGGAGTTGAACGGGGGGGGGGAGAGGGGGGCTGAAGGGGGGGGAGAGGGAGGGGGGCTGAACAGGGTGAGAGGAGAGGGGGGCTGAACGGGCCCCGACGCCGGTTCCAAGGTGGACTTCGGGCGGGGCCCACCCTGAGCGAGAGGCCGGGTGGGCGGACCCCGCCGCCGACGGTGGACGTCGGGCGGGGCCCGCCTCCAGCGAGAGGCCAGGCGGGCTGGCCCCGCCGACGAGGTAAGATGCGTCAGGCCACTCGGCCCAGGATAGGGGCGATGTCCCTTCAATCTGGGATAGGGTCGTCGCCCCGGAGAAAGGACGGCGGGAGCTACTGCTGGGGTTCCGCCCCCAGCAGCTCCTGCTGCCATGTCGACCTGGAAATGGGCCTACAGCTATCGGAGAATCGCAAGGTAAGTATTCGGTGCAATTTTTGTTCTACAAATTAGGCGGGCCTTTCCGATGTGCGCCGTTCTAACGGACGTCCGAAACTTGAGCCCAATATCTCTATTTCTCGCTTCATAGATGCTGCCTGAACTGCTGCGTGTTTCCAGCATTTCTGTTTTATTTTATTTTAATATTACTGGGTTCTCAGCATTATTAGAATTCCTTGTTGTGAGCTTATCTCCCGAGCGGAGGTAAGTTCAATGCTGCTGTAGAGCTAAACTAATTGCAACAATTTGAAGTGGCTTTTTATTTTAAACAATTTGGATTATTGCAATGTCTGTGGTTAGTGGTTCTATAGTACACTAAGTCCCAAATTGAAAGTGTTACTGGTTAAAATCTGGCAAAGGAAGTCCCAGCATTTTGGGCTCAGGATGGAAGAAGTGGCCACGGCAGTGAATGCTATCTCTATCTAGTAACCCCATGCAGCTACTCAATGTTGAAAGAGGTTCACTGACCTCACCAGGGAGTGTCAAGGTAAGAGGAGACAATCATAGCTTGTAAAAACACAATGTAATTCTCACACAGTTGAACATGTAGGGAAGCAGTGAAACACCTGAAGGAAGGCAATCATACCTTCCTACATGGATTGCATATTTCCCCAAAATATTCCTTTTCTTACTAAGTTTTCAGTATACTTTGGCTCTGATTAAAAATAATTGTTTCTGTTAGTTATACGAAATACTTTTAAAATAGTACCCAAAGGCAAAAGAACATAAGGCTTTTCTCTTCTTTTTTTAGCCTAAAACTATTTTGAAAAGTGTGAATCGTTACTACAATGGTATTGATGCTAACAGCAGATCAACAGATGTATTCAGTGATGCATTGGTCAACTGTAATTCATTCTTCAGTCCTTATAAAGCACAGGTAAGTTGGAATACAATTAAAATGTATCTTTGGTTAAAAAAAATAACATTTAAAATAATACAGCTTTACTCAATGGGATTCAAGTAAAAATAGTGGGCCAAATCTACCTCGAATAGTAAAGACAAGTTCAGGACTTGCGCCTTTATTAATAAGATAATAAAATTATGACATCACAAGGATGGAGGACAGTGATTGATTCTTCCATATTAATTGACTCACTGGACAGGGAATGAATTTTAAAGACAGCTAATAACTGATTTAATTTACTTTAATTGGTGATTTTCTAATTTTAACTTAATTTATAATTATGGTATGTATTTAATTTTGTTTAATTATAATTAATCTTTATTATACTGATTTTACTATTGTATACTCATTTGAATTTCCTTTTTTTTTAAAGTTTTTCACCTGTGTCTACCTGCGAGCACATTTTGGCTGCCGCTTCAGACCCGAGCCTTTAACCTCTTTTTACAATTCTCCCGCTTTTTCTTTCTCTCCCTCAATGGTCAATATCTAACATGTTGTACAATTGTTGTGAAGCACCTTGGGACATTTTACTATGTTAAAGGTGCTATATAAATAAAAGTTATTATTTATTAATGTGCAAATTGGAAAGTAAGTTCAGGGGAAGAAGAGATACACGGTGAATTGCGAATCTCCAGAAATTGCTTGTCGTTTGCTGCCGTTTGCCCCACACAAATGACATCACGCCCTTACCCTCCCATTATTTTTAAGAACTTGCTGTAATTGTACATTCATTGCCCATTATTAACAGTGTAAGTATCATATTAGCAATGTTAATTTAAGACGCATCTCATTTCTGCATCTAGTAAATTGTTCTTAGAGATGTAAAAAATTTCAAGTCTTTAATTTTTTTCTTTTGTCTCTTTTTCTCTGTCTTAATCCAAACTTTCTTTACCTCATTCTATTTCTCTTTACCTGATTTGATTCTTAATTCACCCTCCTTCTCCATTTCTTTCTCAATTGATAAATTTCATTGATTCACTGTTGGTCCCGTCGTTCACTAAGGTCCCAGATGCACTTCCAGCCAGTTACTGCACATTATATTCGAGCTGAAAGGTGCAGAAAAAAGTATTTAACGGCACACGCTGCGAGATGCCCCACTCCAGCAAGATTTGACCCAGTGCATTGAGGGAAGAGTTGCTTGAGAAAAATAATTCTACACACTTAAAAAAAAAATTACACGATATTGGTATTGTACTTGGTCTATATGCAAAATTTTTATTATCTTCATCTTTTAATTAGTTAAAAAAAAAATTAAAAAATAGAGCAGGCCACTCCACGCTAGCAATGCAAAATGATTTTTCCATTCCTTCTATATTGAACATGAGACCGAGAACCACTCATAGTTGTGTATTGAAATTAAATTTGCTCAGTGACTGCAATGTCCCATTGGTATTGCAGCTATAGTTGGTGCTCTGAAGGTCATGTTATGTGACACAATAATTACAGTGGGGCTCAACCAATATTGCGAGACAGCAACTCTGCACTATTTCTCCTAACTGGTAATTATAGAAAATAATTTTTACACAAGGCAAGGAATTGTAAATAAAGCCACCCTTTCACCCCGATCTATTAGCACTGCATAGAATCATAGAATTTTACAACATAGAAGGAGGCTGTTTGGCCCATCGTGCCTGTGCCGGATCTTTGAAAGAGCATTCCAATTAGTCCCACCCCTCACTGCTCGTTCCCCATACCTCTGCAATTTTCTCTTCTCAAGTATTTATCCAATTCCTTTTTGAAAGTTACTATTGAATCTGCTTGATCTGAGATTGATTGGCACATACTCAGTCAAACACGAGAAGGGCCAGAGGTAGCGATGGAAGTTGAGCAGGTTAACAGAGACAAAGGGAGGTCACGTCAAAGAGAGGAGTAGAACTTTCTGACGGTGGACATTCCTGGAGAAGTGGCAGTACCAAGAAACAGCAAAATCTGACGGTGTTCTGACATCCAAATTGTAGTGCGCTAAACAACTGTTTAATTTCTGAATACATTTCGTGGAACCAGTTATACTTTCTCCTTCTAATCCTGCTTGACCTAAATACTTCATTTGGTCTTGACTCCACATGTTCATCTTCATGGGAGAATGATGAGTTACCTCAAAGATTGCAATTTGTCAGGATTGGGAGACAAAGGAATATCATTAAATGATGCTGTGCTTTCAGCCTTTACAGCCAGTCATCTTAAAATATATGTTTTAATAATGATCAATATGGAAAAATATCTTCTAACTTCCCCTTGTCTGTGCCACTTGTTACCAATTCGCCTTTTCTTAGCCATAAAGCCCTTCTTGTTAATGTGCTCAGAACTGCATGAGGTATTATGTGTAGTATTTGAGATATTGGGCGAGAACCTCCACTTTCTTTGCATGCTTAACACCTATTTTACCACGGAAATGACATATAATGTCCATTTATCGCCCATTTTGGCACAAAATGAAAACTGACGGCATTTTTAGGAAACTTATCGTGGAGTATTACTTTCCCCATGTGCTTAATGTCGGCAAAAAATATTAACGCCCGCCCACTTTTTGGGGGCGGAATCATCGGAATGGGCAAAATCAATGGCCATAATATCGCTCAGCATTAATTTCCGCACTGATTTAACGCCGAGATTCAATAATACCGCCCACCCACTTTCTTTTGTCGTAAAGAGCTAGTTAATCTCTCAGCGAGAACAATTGTCCCGGCTCTGTTCAGGTGCAACCCGTCCATCTTGTATCTGTGTCCCTTTCTGTTCCCCACCAATTTGCACCCTCTGCAGCAGTGATGTCACGGTTGAATTTCTTTCTCAGTTTTCCACGCTCAGCTCGTGCTCTGACTTGCCGCTCTCGCTGACTCTGCTGCCGGTTCTCCTGCTTTTATCTGTTGGCCTTATACTATTCTCCTCAGGCTCACTTCCTCCACTCTCACAGACTCTCTGCCATGGTTCTCTGGCTTTTATCCATTGGCCTCTTGCACTGTTTCCCCTCAGGCTCACACTCTCCACTCTCACTGACTCTCTGCCGCTGGTTCTCCCGCTTTCATCTGTTGGCCTTCAGGCTCACGCTCTCTCTGTTCTCACAATATGCAATTAGTCTCAAGGGTGAGTGGTAGCTCAAAGCAGCACCAGGTCGTCATGTAGAGTCTGTGAGGGAGGGAGTGCTGGTGTGTGGCTGATGAAGGGTTGTGAAAATGTGCATGCCAGAGTATGAATGGTGTGTGAAATGTTGTGAGAAGTGAGGACAGCAATAATGAGGAGAGTAGCAGGTGCAGAGTGTGAAAGTGGTAGCAGAAGGAGGTACAGTGAAGTGTGCTACTGTGATTAAAGGAAGGTAGGGAGGGTAGGCTTGTAAATGCTGGGGCTACAGGTGGTGCATAGCTAAGCTAAGAGTAAGAGAGGTATGAATATGAGACTTACAATAGCAGCTTTGGTAAAATCATTGCATTTTTTTTGACACTACAGTGCTACATGCATTCACTTGCTCAGCCACCTCTGACCTTGTTACATTCCTTGGCAACCTTCCTCTGTCAGCCGGAAACAGGAACTACTTCCTTCTGCTTACATCCTCTACAAAGTCTCCATAACGTTATCGGATAATTGAGGGGCCCTTTCAGAACTCGTATTGACTGTTCTCTGTTCAAAGTTTGAAGTCTGAAGCATACAGTGCAGCCAAGATGCACTTCCCCTTCAAGAGGTGCAGAATGTATTTAAATGGTGTACCTCCTGCCCAAATTCACACCCCATGATCAAGCTGTCAAAAACCAGTGCGTGTAGTGCTGATAACTCGCACATCATATAGAAATGAGGCACAAACCTGAAAATGGTTCGTGCCTCTCATCCACGCCATGAGGCAGGTGCCACAGATGCCCACTCACTTTACTCCCATTTTAGGTGCAGGTTGAATTATTCCTCCCCCCCCCCCCCCGAAGTAAAAGTTTAATTAAGCCATCAGCCATATTAAATGTCTAACTGCACTTTATACAGTGTTTAAAGGCTACCCTATCAGACAACATGGAGAGTTTTTCTGATTTAATTGAACCAGTGCTATATGGAGAAAGTAGATGTAAACCTGTCTTTATACCTCTTGAAAAGGTTTTGTAACGACTAATATTTATATCTAGATTATTGTATTTCAACAGTTTTAAGATTTCCAGCCTTGCATCTGAATTCTCTCTAGATACCTCAATATGAAGAAAATATAGACTCACATCAGTCCTACACTGCATCAGTGTCGACCACTCCTGATTCCTCCTTGTTCTATGTTCCTTGGTCAACATCTGGAGATGATTATAAACAGCTTGCTGGATCTCAGAGCATCCCTAACCGGTATGAGGATTATCTATTTCCATAATTAAATGATGTATAAAAAAAATCGAGTGCATAAATATTACCATGTTTTGAGGGCTGCAGATTATTGCCATGATGATATCAGAAGTGATCGCATTGCTTAGGCCATTATTCCACACTTGAGACAATTGGTGTAATCCCTGGAGCTTTAATTTACCAAATCAGTGTTTCATTGTACCCTCAAGATAAATCAACTTACTTTACAAATGGGAAATACTTTTACTCTTTTTAATTTTTATAACATGAAGCAATTGTCTTTTCTACCTCATGTTTCTTGTCACTGTTTATTCAGAGGGATAAAGATTAACATTGTAATTACAGTAGCATAGAAACACTAGAATATTACGAACATTGTAAATGGAATCTAAAATTATTTTTCCAATACTTTATAAAACGATTGATACTGGAGCTGATTCTGTGATCCTAGAAAAATGTTTCCGTGCTCGATGCGTGCAAGTACAACTGAAGTGGGGAGTTAACCTAGTTGTTTTAATAATTTTACACATGCTGCCTGCAGCTTGAGCCTTGCACAGGGAGTGTAATAAAGAGGGAGGGCTGCTGAATCTGAAGCAAGCAACCACTCAAAATTAAAGGTATGTGGTTGCATATAAGAGGATAAAAATGTTGAAGTAAGTCTGAAAAATGGTCAGAGCAATTTACAACCTTTATGGTAGAGGAAGAGCTGATAGCCAAAGTCAAAGACAGACAAGGCAGTGGAGGCACAAAATGGGATCTGGACTAATAGCAGAGCAATGCTGCCCACCACTTTGATAGGTGGCAAAGTGAACATTCTGCTGCATGAGTTGGGTGCAAATAGGCTTGCCCTGTTTGCTTTCTAGGATACCATCTCCAGAGAATGTCATGCCTGGCAAGAGGTGGTGGCCCCATACAATGCTGCCTGCAGGACCTAGAAACAGGTGGTGGAGAAAATGGCACACTTTAAGGAATCTGGTAAGTTAAATTGAACAAATTTCTGATGTTCCAGGTAGATAGCCTGTCAACCTGTTTACTGCTCACCCGTGCCAGTATTTCATGCAACCTTACAGCTCTTTCATTTCCATCTCATGCATATCCTTACACTAGCAGAACAGACAATTAAGAAGCAACATACAATTGACAGCCTTGCCATACTCATCTTCCAGTGGTTTCAAGTTGGATACATTAGGACACTTTTCAAAATGACCCTTGCTCTTTGGGAAATGCACCAATGTATAACGCACCATTTTGATCCATACAGTTTGCTCCTTGCAGCTTGAACCTTGGAATGAGTTATAGGTATAACAATTGAGGGCATTGGTGATATTGCCAACCACTAATTGTGCTGTCTATATGTTGCAAGTTTTCTGTAAGTGTTCTTGCTGCATATGATGCAGCTTGTCCTGTTAACCTGTAGGAAGCTGAGGCATTTGTCACAGATCATTGGTAGATGGATGTGCCATGGTCTGCATTATAATCTGATGCTTGCTGATCTCCTTGCCATGTCTTCCATCCTGTACCATCTCTGCTACAAAATGCAATATTTTAAGAGCAATTTATTCTGAAGGAGTGAAAAAATGGCTGTTATTAATTTAATGTCCAGGGCAGGTGGTGCCTAATGATCAGGTGTTTGGGCTTCACCTGACTTTATCCTTTAATGATGTGCTCTTGGAAAGTGTCTCTCACACCTCCGGTGGAGTTTATTGCCCATTCACTGTAACAGCCTTGGGTGAAGGTTCTGGTACAAGAATGGCAGTATAATCCATAGAAGATGCAGATGTGACTTTGATGATAGTCAAAGACTGACAAAATCCTGGATGGTCTGGTCATATCTGGAGCAGTCTGGCAGTTGAAGTCCAGGGATGATTGCTAGCTTCGGTCTGCAGTAATACCCGCTCTCCTGTATGGCTCAGAGACATGGACCATGTACAGTAGACATCTCAAGTCGTTGGAGAAATACTACTAACGATGTCTCCACAAGATCCTACAAATCCCTTGGGAGAACAGACGCACCAACATTAGCGTCCTCGACCAGGCCAACATTCCCAGCATTGAAGCACTGACCACACTTGATCAGCTCCGCTGGGCAGGCCACATTGTCCGCATGCCAGACACAAGACTCCCAAAGCAAGCGCTCACTCAGAACTCCTTCACGGCAATGAGCCAAAGGTGGGCAAAGAAAACATTACAAGGACATCCTCAAAGCCTCCCTGATAAAGTGCAACACCCCCACTGACACCTGGGAGTCCCTGGCCAAAGACCTCCCTAAGTGGAAGAAGTGCATCCGGGAGGGCGCTGAGCACCTCGAGTCTCATCGCCGAGAGCATGCAGAAATCAAGCGCAGGCAGCGGAAAGAGCATGCGGCAAACCTGTCCCACCTTCCCTTACCCTCAATGACTATCTGTCCCACCTGTGACAGGGACTGTTCAGCCACCTAAGGACTCCTTTTAAAAGTGGAAGTCTTGCTCGATTCCGAGGGACTGCCTATGATGATGATGACATCAGAAGAGTCAGCACAGTGGTCATTATCAGTCAGTAAGATTGAGGTGTTTTCAGTTGATTGTAAGTAAACTGAATTGCAGTGTAAAACACCTGCTGTGGGAGATTGGATTGAGTGCCAAGTTTGGCTTGATCCTCTTTAGAGATACATTTGGATTTTTCTGATCCAGGCTTGATGCTGAGAGGCAACAGAGTTCAAACAATAGGATCCTAGGTTCTATCCAAATTTAGTATGCTCCCTGTACATTTGCCTGGAGTGCAGGAAGGGCTACGGCAGCAGGTGGAGGAGGGTGTTGGAATGAGGACTGCAGCAGTTCTTAAAGGGCTGCTGTTATTTTTTTTCTGCAGGCTGACTGAGTTGTCACAGTTTTGAAAAAGATGTCTGGAATATATAGTAGAATTTGTCCCTTTAAGGATGAGAGACTGGATATGCTTCTGGGGGAAGTGCATTGAAGGAAGGTGGCAATTTTGGGGGCCAAGAGGAACCCTCCCATGTGAGTTAATATGTAGCAAGTCTGGGAGGATGTGGCCTTTTCATTGAATACAGTCTCCCACATTCATAGGTCATGCAAGTAAATGAGAAAGTGGTTGTCTGGTCCGTGGAAGAGTGCCGAGGTACAATTGATTGAAGTGTGCCTAATGAAAGAAAAGGAATGCCTGGACTATGCATGCACCAAGCACTGACCCACAACATGGTGCCACGTCAATAAAGCCTGGAATTCACTAGTCCTACATTTTCTATCCCCTATCTACCACTCTGTAAAGCTGCTGTGTAAAATTGGTGGCTGCCAAATGGAAAGGATTCTCTTACCTTGCATAACTGTTGCATGTTTTGTCATGAAGGGGTAAAAATTTTGATGCCAAAAGAGCTACAAGGTGGACGTACCAAATGGACCCTTACCACTTCTCATATGGGGTCTGTGCAGTTTGCAATGAAGTTACCACATGCTCCATCGGTATCTGCTATGAAGAGAAAACTTCCCTGATGTTTCTGAAAGTGAGAACTGTCGACTTGAGAGTCATACCTGTCAGTTTCCCCACATCTGTAGAGATTGATCTTAGAGCCTGAACATAGGTATGCTTTTCCTTGAACATCCTTTTATTCTGTCAAGTACCTATGAGTTCTGGGTCCCACAAGTCTGAAGCTATCAGGCAGTCTTCTTCGGGAAAGTGGCACACCCACTCCCCACTACTAACTCTGTCATGCTCTGTGAATCACATAATCTCACTTCCTCACTAACATCTAATTCCTCCCATCCAGATGAAATGATCTGAGCTGGTGTGTTGGAGTAACGTAACAAGTAACGCAGAAGGTTAGTTCGATGGGCGTTGGGGCAGAGGAACACTGGGCAGTTCTCTATCAGTATTTCCCTTATGTCACCTCAAAAAGAAGCTTGCAGGGAACATTAAGGCGGATTGCAAAAGTTTCTATAGGTATGTAAAGAGAAAAAGGTTGGTGAAGACAAACGTAGGTCCCCTGCAGTCAGAATCAGGGGAAGTCATAACGGGGAACAAAGAAATGGCAGACCAATTGAACAAGTACTTTGGTTCGGTATTCACTGAGGAGGATACAAACAACCTTCCGGATATAAAAGGGGTCAGAGGGTCTAGTAAGGAGGGGGAACTGAGGGAAATCTTTATTAGTCGGGAAATTGTGTTGGGGAAATTGATGGGATTGAAGGCCGATAAATCCCCAGGGCCTGATGGACTGCATCCTAGAGTACTTAAGGAGGTGGCCTTGGAAATAGCGGATGCATTGACAGTCATTTTCCAACATTCCATTGACTCTGGATCAGTTCCTATGGAGTGGAGGGTAGCCAATGTAACCCCACTTTTTAAAAAAGGAGGGAGAGAGAAAACAGGGAATTATAGACCGGTCAGCCTGACCTCAGTAGTGGGTAAAATGATGGAATCAATTATTAAGGATGTCATAGCAGTGCATCTGGAAAATGGTGACATGATAGGTCCAAGTCAGCATGGATTTGTGAAAGGGAAATCATGCTTGACAAATCTTCTGGAATTTTTTGAGGATGTTTCCAGTAAAGTGGACAAAGGAGAACCAGTTGATGTGGTATATTTGGACTTTCAGAAGGCTTTCGACAAGGTCCCACACAAGAGATTAATGTGCAAAGTTAAAGCACATGGGATTGGGGGTAGTGTGCTGACGTGGATTGAGAACTGGTTGTCAGACAGGAAGCAAAGAGTAGGAGTAAACGGGTACTTTTCAGAATGGCAGGCAGTGACTAGTGGAGTGCCGCAAGGTTCTGTGCTGGGGCCCCAGCTGTTTACATTGTACATTAATGATTTAGACGAGGGGATTAAATGCAGTATCTCCAAATTTGCGGATGATACTAAGTTGGGTGGCAGTGTGAGCTGCGAGGAGGATGCTATTAGGCTGCAGAGTGACTTGAATAGATTAGGTGAGTGGGCAAATGCATGGCAGATGAAGTATAATGTGGATAAATGTGAGGTTATCCACTTTGGTGGTAAAAACAGAGAGACAGACTATTATCTGAATGGTGACAGATTAGGAAAAGGGAAGGTGCAACGAGACCTGGGTGTCATGGTACATCAGTCATTGAAGGTTGGCATGCAGGTACAGCAGGCGGTTAAGAAAGCAAATGGCATGTTGGCCTTCATAGCGAGGGGATTTGAATACAGGGGCAGGGAGGTGTTGCTACAGTTGTACAGGGCCTTGGTGAGGCCACACCTGGAGTATTGTGTACAGTTTTGGTCTCCTAACTTGAGGAAGGACATTCTTGCTATTGAGGGAGTGCAGCGAAGGTTCACCAGACTGATTCCCGGGATGGCGGGACTGACCTATCAAGAAAGATTGGATCAACTGGGCTTGTATTCACTGGAGTTCAGAAGAATGAGAGGGGACCTCATAGAAACGTTTAAAATTCTGACGGGTTTAGACAGGTTAGATGCAGAAAGAATGTTCCCAATGTTGGGGAAGTCCAGAACCAGGGGTCACAGTCTGAGGATAAGGGGTAAGCCATTTAGGACCGAGATGAGGAGAAACTTCTTCACCCAGAGAGTGGTGAACCTGTGGAATTCTCTACCACAGAAAGTAGTTGAGGCCAATTCACTAAATATATTCAAAAGGGAGTTAGATGAAGTCCTTACTACTCGGGGGATCAAGGGTTATGGCGAGAAAGCAGGAAGGGGGTACTGAAGTTTCATGTTCAACCATGAACTCATTGAATGGCGGTGCAGGCTAGAAGGGCTGAATGGCCTGCTCCTGCACCTATTTTCTATGTTTCTATAACGTAAATCATTTCTGATCTTAAAAAAAAATACCTCCCCCAGCAACAGAAAGTAGCTTCTTTTTCACCTAGGGAGTCAATAGTGAAGAATATTGAGGCTCTTGAGAAGGTGCAGAGGAGTGTGCTCACTATAATATCTGACCATAGAGCTCTCAGTTATGAAAATAGGCTGCAAAAGTTAAGATTGTTTATTTTGAAAAATGCAGGCTTAATTGGGAATATGATTGCGGTTTCTAAAATGATGAAGGAATTGGATTCTGGTTAGATAAGTTATTTGTAATGAATAGGTAGAACAAGAGGTCATGAGTATAAAATCCATAGGCAAAGAGTTAGATGTCACAAAGTTTTTTTTATTTTCACAGAATGTCTGTGCCCACTGAAACAGGCAGTGGATAAGGAGTCACTACTCTCCTATTAAAAACAAATGGCAAGTCTTAAGAAAAGAGTATATTTCCAGTTACAGAGGCTAATTAATTGTAAGTTGTGTTTCATCATCATCATCACAGGCAGTCCCTCGAAATCGAGGAAGACTTGCTTCCACTCCAAAAGTGAGTTCTCAGGTGACTGTACAGTCCAATGCGGGAATTACAGTCTCTGTAACAGGTGGGGCAGACAGTGATTGAAGGAAAGGGTGGGTGGGGTGCCTGGTTTGCCGTACGCTCCTTCCGCTGCCTGCGCTTGATTTCTGCATGCTCTCGGCGACGAAACTCGAGGTGCTCAGCGCACTCCCAGATGCTCTTCCTCCACTTTGGGCAGTCTTGGGCCAGGGATTCTCAGCTGCCGGTGGTGATGTCAGAAACATAGAAAATAGGTGCAGGAGTCGGCCATTCGGCCCTTCGAGCCTGCACCACCATTCAATAAGATCATGGCTGATCATTCCCTCAGTACCCCTTTCCTGCTTTCTCTCCATATCCCTTGATCCCTTTAGCTGTAAAGGCCATACCTTTATAAATTCACCCGAATCTGACTGCAAGGGACCTACGTTTGTATTCACTAATCTTTTTCTCTTCAATATCTATAGAAGCTTTTGCAGTCAGTTTTTATGTTCCCAACAAGCTTCCTCTCATACTCTATTTTCCCCCTTTGTCCTCCTCTGCTGTATTACAAAATTCTCCCAGTCCTCAGGTTTGCAGCTTTTTCTGGCCAATTTATATGCCTCTTCCTTGGATTTAACACTATCCTTAATTTCCCTTGTTAGGCACGGTTGAGCCACCTTCCCCGTTTTTTTTTTACTCCAGACAGGAATGTACAATTGTTGAAGTTCATCCATGTGATCTTTGAATGTTTGCCATTGCCTATCCACCGTCAACCCTTTAAGTATCTCTCGCCTGTCTTCTAGCAAATTCACATCTCATACCATTGAAGTTACCTTTCCTTAAGTTCAGGATCCTAGTCTCTGAATTAACTGTGTCACTCTCCATCTTAATAAAGAATTCTACCATATTATGGTCACTCTTCCCCAAGGGGCCTCGCACAACAAGATTGTTCATTAGTCCTTTCTCATTGCACATCACCCAGTCTAGGATGGCGAGCCCTCTCGTTGGTTCCTCGACATATTGGTCTAGAAAACTATCCCGAATAGACTTGAGGAAATCCTCCTCCACTGTATTGCTACCAGTTTGGTTAGCCCCGTCAATATGTAGATTAAAGTTGCCCATGATAACTGCTGTACCTTTATTGCATACATCCCTAATTTCTTGTTTGATGCTGTCCCCATCCTCATTACTACTGTTTGGTAGTCTGTACACAACTCCCACTAACGTTTTCTGCCCTTTGGTATTCCGTAGCTCCACCCATACAGATTCCACATCATCCAAGGTAATGTCCTTCCTTACTATTGCCTTTATTTCCTCTTTTACCAGCAATGCCACACCACCTCCTTTTACTTTCTGTCTATCCTTCCTAAATGTTGAATACCATTGATGTCGAGTTCCCAGCCTTGGTCACCCTGGAGCCATGTCTCCGTGATGCCAATTACATCATATCCGTTAACTGCTATCTGCGCAGTTAATTCGTCCACCTTATTCCTAATACTCTTCGCGTTGAGGCACAGAGCTTTCAGGCTTGTCTTTTTAACACCCTTTGCCCCTTTAGAATTTTGTGTAATGTGGTCCTTTTTGCTTTTTGCCTTGGGTTTCTCTGCCCTCCACTTTTATTTTTATTCTTTCTATCTTTTGGTTCTGTCCCCATTCTACTTCCCTCTGTCTCCCTGCATAGGTTCCCATCCCCCTGCCATATTAGTTTAACCCCTCCCCAACAGCACTAGCAAACACTCCCCCTAGGACATTGGTTCCGGTTCTGCCCAGGTGCAGACCATCCAGTTTGCACTGGTCCCACCTCCCCCAGAACCGGTTCCAATGTCCCAGGAATTTGAATCCCTCCCTTCTGCACCACTCCTCAAGCCGCATATTCATCTGAGCTATCCTGCGATTCCGACCCTGACTAGCACGTGGCATTGGTAGCAATCCTGAGATTACTACTTTTGAGATCCTACTTTTTAATTTAGCTCCTAGCTCCCTAAATTCGTCTTGTAGGACCTCATCCCATTTTTTACCTATATTGTTGGTACCTATATGCACCACGACAACTGGCTGTTCACTCTCCCCTCCAAGACATCCTTGACCCTTGCACCAGGGAGGCAACATACCATCCTGCAGTCTCGGTTCCGGCCGCAGAAACGTCTATCTATTCCCCTTACAATAGAATCCCCTATCACTATAGCTCTCCCACTCTTTTTCCTGCCCTCTTGTGCAGCAGAGCCACCCACAGTGCCATGGACTTGGCTGCTGCTGCCCTCCCCTGATGAGTCATCCCCCTCAACAGTACCCAAAGCGGTGTATCTGTTTTGCAGGGGGATGACCGCAGGGGACCCCTGCACTACCTTCCTTCCACTGCTCTTCCTGTTGGTCACCCATTCCCTATCTGGCTCTGCACCCTTTATCTGCGGTAAGACCAACTCACTAAACTAAACGTGCTATTCACGTCATCCTCAGCATCGCGGATGCTCCAGAATAAATCCACCCGCAGCTCCAGTGCCACAATGCGGTCTGTCAAGAGCTGCAGGCGGATACACTTCCCGCACATGTAGTCATCAGGGACACTGGAAGCGTCCCTAACTTCCCACATACTACAGGAGGAGCATAACACGTGTCCGAGCTCTCCTGCTATGACTTAACCCCTAGATTAACTTAGTTTGGTAACAACAATGCTAAAAGGTTACTTACTGATAAAGAAAAGAAAAAGAAAAAAGAAAAACTACTCACCAATCACCAGCCAATCACTTACCCACTTGACTGTGACGTCACCTTTCTATTTCTTTCTACTTTTTTGCCTTCTCTCCCTGCTGCAGCTGCACTGGCTGGCCTTTTGTACGCCTCTCCGACTCGACACTGCTGCTCCTCCTCGCTCTCCCGCTCCCCGACTACTGCTGATGGGTCTCTTGTAGGCCTCCCGACTCGACGCTGCTCCTCCTCCTCACTCTACCGCTCCCCAACTGCTACTGATGGGCCTCTTGTAGGCCTCCCGACTCGATGCTGCTCCTCCTCCTCACTCTCAAGGAAGTTTTGAGGGTGTCCGTCTAACGTTTCCTTGCCCACCTGGGGCTCGCTTGCCATGTAGGAGTTCCGAGTAGAGCGCTTGCTTCGGGAGTCTCGCGTCGGGCATGCGGACGATGTGGCCCGTCCAATGGAGCTGGTGGATTGTGGTCAGTGCATCGATGCTGGGGATGTTGGCCTGAGTGAGAACATTGACGTTGGTACGTCTATCCTCCCATTTGCAGAATCTTGCAGAGGCAGCGCTGGTGGTACTTCTCCAGCACTTTGAGGTGTCTGCTGTATATAGTCCACGTCTCTGAGCCATACAGGAGGGCGGGTATCACTACTGCCCTGTAAGACCATAAGCTTGGTGCCAGATTTGAGGTCCTGGTCTTCAAACACTCTCTTCCTCAGGAGACCGAAGGTTGCGCTGGCACGCATGGACCATTTTCCATACCTCGGGAGCCTATTAGTTGTGTTTATGGAGCTATGGACTACCTGGATCTTGCTCAATTGCCTTCTGGAATTATTAGTTACGCCTGAATTGGCTGCAGATTATATTTTCTGTTTTTTTGCTTCTCCCAGCCTGGTTAGGTGGTAGGTGAATGACATACACTATTCTCTGGATGGGGCAGGCTTGATGGTCCTTTCTCTCCCTTTTTCAAAAGTTCAAATATAGCAATCACACTTTTTATACTTTTATTAAAGTATAAAAAGAAAACCAGTTATTTCCTGAGGGTTTCTTTTGACCTCTAATTGACTTCAAGGAAAATACAATAATTACACACAACTGCACTTTAGTGGCAGAATAATGTCGTGTGCATTACATGGTATGCTGTCCTTTTAAAACATCTAACTTATTGTGTTAGATCTACTGATGTTTCAAAATTTCTTATCTGGAATCTCATTGAATTGTGCCCCTTTAGGTTTCAGAAAAGCAGGGTCCATTTTAGCTTGCTTGTGGTATGTTCAATCTCAACATCAATGCAAACCATCTTTATTATTATCTTATTTTGAATTATATCATACATTGGTCCCATTGATTCTGACTTGAGGATTTTAGCACGTGGTAAAAAATATTTGATATTGTTCTTTTTCCTGGATAGGTCTCAGAATGAAATGAATGATTTTGGGAGTGCTGCAGACCTGTATGGGCTTGTTTCCAACATTTTAGAAGAACCTGATCAATCACATTCCTTATTTGTTGAAGGGTAGGTTTATGTATACAAGTCTTTTATTTAGTAAAACTGAATAAACATTGGGAGGGTTGGGGCTTCTGGTGTTTTGGTTTTCTCTTCCTGCTGGACCACACGTGTATAGCTGAAAAGCTAAACAACCTAGTCCTGCCAGTGCCACTGTGAGATGGACATAAGGAGATGCATCATACTGTTTGGGATGACTTTCTCCGTGGCCTACCTCATTGCAGCAATACAGCTAAGACAGCCAATTTAATTGCGATGGAGATAGTGCCTGCATTCCTCCACTGCTGTGATGTAGTGCATTAGTTTTTCAATGTGCCGTACCGTCACACCACACAAACTGGATGTGTAATATTAAAATGCATATTGTACTTTAAGGCTTTTTTAACTATTGTCTAATCAGTTCCGTGCAACATATCTTTTGTTTTAGAAATACCTCCTCTAACTTGTTAAGATCAATATGGTCTTCCACAACCAGCAGATATACAGAACATCTAGATCACTCATCTGAGTCTAAGAAGCCTGTAGATACATCGTATTCACAACCTGTTTTTAATGCAAAAGAATCTATAGCAACTTCCGACAAACAACAGTACCAGCAGGATAGTCATTTAGTCTCACAGCAAAAAATAAATATGGAAGATTTTTTAGGATTTGATAACTTGGATCTTACAGAGCAATGGATGTTTCCTTCAAAGAAAGAAGCTACTGATTGCAGTCCTTTTCAGTCCACTGATACCACCAAGATGACCTTTCAGGAGTTTCCTTATGTGAAGAATTGTTCCAAACTTCAGGTAGGATTATCAGTTAGAGAACCAGGAACAGATATACACATGTACGGCAGAGACGGGGGAGATTTTAAAGAAGTTGGTACTCCATCCAGTCAGACATCCACAGAGCTGTTCCCTTTCCTGCATAATTCCAGAAACTCTTACAACAGTAATACTAGCAACAGATACATGGAGCAATTACATGGCAATAAATTCAGACAGAACAAGTTTGTGAATTTTAACATAGCAGATGGAAAGACCTCTTCTGATTGTATACCAGAATTACCAGTGATAGAAATGGATACATGCACTAGGGTGCCAAAAGGAAAACAAGCACAAAAAGGGTTTGATGAATTAAACATTGATCAACATACCTTAAAATACTGTGTAAAATCTTCTTCAGGCTTGAGTGAAAAACAGCTTTCAAAGGAAATGGGATTAGGCAGTGATTTGGGGCAAAAGTGTGCATCTGAATGTGGAAGGAATCCACATACATTTTGCCCAATTAGAAGTGACTTTGAGAAGGCCTTTGAAAAGCAACAACATTCTAATTATGATCATTTTTCACAGCAGTCTGAATATGTTCAGCCATTAAATGCATTGCCAGTGTCTGTGTATTCTGGAGAGTCTTACCAAAACAGACAATCCTGGACAAAATTGGCTACTTCTGGTTCTGAAACTACTACTACTACTTCATTTGGGAAACCAGACAGCTCAGCAGACCTCGGTAATCAAGCATCTCCTGCCTCTAAAACAGCATCTCACTCTTTCTGTCCATCTTCTCATCAGTCTTCCATGCCTTTTTCTCAAAATAGCTGTGCTTACTTCCAGAGACCCACAGGAATTTATAGTCAGGACAACCACGCCAAGGTTTCTAATAGTGAATTCACATATAATGTGGAGCGGGTTCAGCCAGGTACACATGTTGAAGGGCAAAACAAAGCTAGTGGAGATATGTACTTTGAATCACCCATTGAGAAGAATTGTCAAAATGGAAAGCAAGTAAATGGATTCCATGGGAGTTCGTCATCTCAGCAATATATTGCAAATAAATATCCCAGCTATCAAACTAAACAGCAAAACTGCCATTATGATTTGAATGAAGATGTGAAAAAAAAGGATGATGAATTTTCACCAAACATGTACAGAGATTTGCTAGGTGCTCAGTCTTATTATTATAATAATCACAATTCCCAACAAGGAGCTGGAGACAGCAACAATGTAGCAAATTATATGACTCGTTCTTCAGCTTTTTCAAATCCCTACATGATGGGTGACTTTAGACGGAACCACAATATTTCACAACTTGGTCCACGTAGTGTTGCTTCAGGAACTAATCTTCAGTTTGGTCATCCTGTTGTTTCATTAATGGATCCCAGTGAGTTATTTCCTTATGAAGAGTTCAGTCACTTGTATCCCCTTTTCAGTGATATGTTTTATGGAGATGCACCCCTTTATGGATTTATACCACCTTTTGGATTTCCAAGACCTATGAAAAATCGTAGCGGTCCAGCCAACGAACTTCATATTCGTTTGGAGGAGTGCTATGAACAATGGAGGGCTTTGGAAAAAGAAAGAAAAAAGGTAAATAAGATTGTTGAAAGCATTAAGCTTCATTACTTTTGTTTAAAGGGGAAGGAAGTCTTGGGGAGTACTTTTTATTCTAAGTATTCCTGCTTTTTATAGAAGAAAGTAATGGTCTTGCCAAACATTTCTTGACAAAAAAAAACATGAATTTTATTGTCAGCATGGAGACAGATCCTCCTGTTCTAAAAAGTCAATTACGAGTGCCTCAATTTAAAATAGCGGAACATGTAATTTCACACTAGCCTAAGAATTGCTGAGAACCTCTGGAAAATCATAATTCGGGCTCATTTCATCCAGACACGATGCAGCTTCATTTGCCCCGATATTAACAAGGGGGGGGGCGCAGTTTTGCGTTGGGAAACCCAGAAGAACGGGTTTACCTCAGATCCTGCCGAATTTAACGGCAGGACCTGTAACATTTTTTGTCTCCATTTCCCGGCTGGAGCCAGCCAGATTGAGAGGCTGGCAGGTGGGTCGTCCTTTGATGCCTGGCCACAGCCGAGGAGCACAGAGAAAGGAGGGATCGGAAAGACCGAGTGAGTGGGGGGGCACTCCAACTCAGTCTGGCTCACAAAGCAGTGCTGGAAAGGTACTTGCCTCTTTCACGTACCAGTATTGCCTTTCTTTAGCTGCTGGGTTAAACCTAAAAAATCAGAGGCACGCAGCATCATTAAAATATTTAAATGAGGGACCAGCCTCCTGCGAGCTGATTGGCCGTCCGTTCCCCTTACCGCCTCTGTTAAAACCAGATGTGGGTGGGTTCAGGCGGGTTGGGTTCAGATTTGAGATTTTTTTTAACATCCGACCCAAATTCACCCGTTTTGAGGGTTTAAAATCCCCACCACCATGTCATGCAAAAATTCCTGAGGCTAATTTAAGAAAAGCTCTAGAAAATTCTTCTAATTCCAAAGACAAATAAGCAAGTTCTTGGAGATTGCAGTAACTCATGAGCATCATTAATCCCAGCTACCCTACTATATACCTTTTATAACTTGGAATGTCCAGCTTTTTTTTGAAGATCTGCAAGGTACCTTATGCTTTGGCAATCTGTTCCAAAAGTCGCTAACTCTTTATGAAAAGAAGTACCTGGTACTTGAATCTAACCCAACTCTTTGTTTTATACTCTCACTCCCTATCTAGCTCAGTCAGAGCTAGATCTATTTCCTTCATCATTTTAAAAATCAATTGTATCTTCCCTAAGGCTGCAATGCCCCAATGCAAAAAAGCCCCAGTTCGTTGAAACTACCTTAATAGCTAACAGCCCTAAGATTGAGGAACATTTTGGTCACCCTGTTCTAGACCAGGGCCTCAATATCCCCCACCATGTGTGGATGATCAAAACTGAACACTGTTCTCCAAATTTGGCCATATCAAGGTGTTGTACAACCTCAGTATTAAATTGTTTTGTATTTTTTCTATATTGTACTGTCCAATTCAACCTAAAACTTGCTTTTTCAATGGCCTGGTCATACGGCTTGTGGACCTTCAATGTTTTAACCACCATGACCTCCAGATCCCTCCCCTGCTCTGCAATCGTTCGTCAGGAAATTATCTAGCCCCAAATCCATTACACTGCATTTATTAACATTGAAGGATATCTGCTACATACAACCCTCTATATGGGAAGTCAGGGACACTTCCGGTGTCTCTGACGACTACGTGTGCGAGAAGTGCATCCGCCTGCAGCTCCTGACGGACCGCATTGCGGCACTGGAGCTGCGGGTGGATGAACTCTGGAGCATCCACGATGCTGATAATGACGTGAATAGCATGTTTAGTGAGTTGGTCTTACCGCAGGTAAAGGGTCCACAGCCAGATAGGGAATGGGTGACCAACAAGAAAAGCAGTGCAAGGAAGGTAGTGCAGGGGTCCCCTGCGGTCATCCTCCAGCAAAACAGATACACCGCTTTAGCTACTGTTGAGGGGGATGACTCATCAGGAGAGGGCAGCAGCAGCCAAGTTCATGGCACTGTGGGTGGCCCTGCTGCACAGGAGGGCAGGAAAAAGAGTGGGAGAGCTATAGTGATAGAGGATTCTATTGTAAGGGGAATAGATAGACGTTTCTGCAGCTGCAACCGAGACTCCAGGATGGTATGTTGTCTCCCTGGTGCAAGGGTCAAGGATGTCTGAGCGGGTGCAGGACATCCTGAAAAGGGAAGGTGAACAGCCAGTTGTCATGGTGCATATAGGTACCAACAATATAGGTAAAATACAGAATGAGGTCCTAGAAGACGAATTCAGGGAGCTAGGAGCTAAATTAAAAAGTAGGACCTCAAAAGTAGTAATCTCAGGATTGCTACCAGTGCCACGTGCTAGTCAGAGTAGGAATCGCAGGATAGCTCAGATGAATACGTGGCTTGAGGAGTGGTGCAGAAGGGAGGGATTCAAATTCCTGGGACATTGGAACCGGTTCTGGGGGAGGTGGGACCAGTACAAACCGGACGGTCTGCACCTGGGCAGAACCGGAACCAAGTTTGAGGGGTAGTGTTTGCTAGTGCTGTTGGGAAGGAGTTAAACTAATATGGCAGGGGGATGGGAACCTATGCAGGGGGAAGTAGAATGGGGGCAGAAGCAAAAGATAGAAAGAAAAAAAGTAAAAGTGGAGGGCAGAGAAACCCAAGGCAAAAAGCAAAAAGAGCCACATTACAGCAAAATTCTAAAGGGACAAAGTGTGTTAGAAAGACAAGCCTGAAGGCTCTGTGCCTCAATGCGAGGAGTATTCGGAATAAGGTAGACGAATTAACTGCGCAGATAGCAGTTAACGGGTATGATGTAATTGGCATCACGGATACATGGCTCCAGGGTGACCAAGACTGGGAACTCAACATCCAGGGGTATTCAATATTTAGGAAGGATAGACAGAAAGGAAAAAGAGGTGGGGTGGCATTGCTGGTTAAAGAGGAAATTAATGCAATAGTAAGAAAGGACATTAGCTTGGAAGATGTGGAATCGGTATGGGTGGAGCTACGGAATACCAAGGGGCAGAAAACGCTAGTGGGAGTTGTGTACAGACTACCAAACAGTAGTAGTAAGGTTGGGGACAGCATCAAACAAGAAATAAGGGATGCATGCAATAAAGGTACAGCAGTTATCATGGGTGACTTTAATCTACATCTTGATTGGGCTAACCAAACTGGTAGCAATGCGGTGGAGGAGGATTTCCTGGAGTGTATTAGGGATGGTTTTCAAGACCAATATGTCGAGGAACCAACTAGGGAGCTGACCATCCTAGACTGGGTGATGTGTAATGAGAAAGGACTAATTAGCAATCTTGTTGTGCGAGGCCCCTTGGGGAAGAGTGACCATAACATGGTAGAATTCTTTACTAAGATGGAGAGTGACACAGTTAATTCAGAGACTAGAGTCCTGAACTGAGGGAAAGGTAACTTAGATGTTTTGAGGTGTGAATTGGCTAGAATAGACTGGCAAATGATACTTAAAGGGTTGACGGTGGATAGGCAACGGCAAACATTTAAAGATCACATGGATGAACTTCAGCAATTGTACATCCCTGTCTGGAGTAAAAATAAAACAGGGAAGGTGGCTCAACCGTGGCTAACAAGGGAAATTAAGGATAGTGTTAAATCGAAGGAAGAGGCATATAAATTGGCCAGAAAAAGCTGAGGACTGGGAGAAATTTAGAATTCAGCAGAGGAGGACAAAGGGTTTAATTAAGAGGGGGAAAATAGAGTACGAGAAGATGCTTGCCGGGAACATAAAAACTGACTGCAAAAGCTTCTACAGATATGTGAAGAGAAAAAGATTAGTGAAGACAAGCGTAGGTCCCTTGCAGTCAGATTCAGGTGAATTTATAATGGGGAACAAAGAAATGGCAGACCAATTGAACAAATACTTTGGTTTTGTCTTCACGAAAGAAGACACAGATAACCTTCCGGAAGTACTATGGGACCGAGGGTCTAGTGAGAAGGAGGAACTGAAGGATATCCTTATTAAGCGGGAAATTTTGTTAGGGAAATTGATGGGATTGAAGGCCGATAAATTCCTAAGGCCTGATAGTCTGCATCCCAGAGTACTTAAGGAAGTGGCCCTGGAAATAGTGGACCGAAAAGGGGAGGTGCAACGAGACCTGGGTGTCATGGTTCAGCAGTCATTGAAAGTTGGCATACAGGTAGAGCAGCCGGTGAAGAAGGCAAATGGTATGTTGGCCTTCATAGCTAGGGGATTTGAGTATAGGAGCAGGGAGGTCTTACTGCAGTTGTACAGGGTCTTGGTGAGGCCTCACCTGGAATATTGTGTTCAGTTTTGGTCTCCTAATCTGAGGAAGGACATTCTTGCTATTGGGGGAGTGCAGTGAAGGTTCACCAGACTGACTCCCGGGATGGCAGGAGGAGAGACTGGATCAACTGGGCCTTTATACATTGGAGTTTACAAGGATGGGAGAGGATCTCATAGAAACATATAAGATTCTGATGGGACGGGATAGGTTAGATGCGGGTAGAATGTTCCTGATGTTGAAGTCCAGAACCCGGGGACACCGTCTTAGGATAAGGGGTAGGCCATTTAGATATGAGATGAGGAGAAACATCTTCACTCAGAGTAGTTAACCGGTGGAATTCCCTGCCGAAGAGAGTTGTTGATGCCAATTCATTGGATATATTCAAGAGGGAGTTAGATATGGCCCTTACGGCTAAGGGGATCAAGGAGTATGGAGAGAAAGCAGGAAAGGGGTACTGAGGGAATGATCAGCCATGATCTTATTGAATGATGGTGAAGGGTCGAATGGCCTACTCCTGCACCTAGTTTTTATGTTTCTATTGTATCTAAATTGGCACGTACCCTATTTAATTAAAGTTCCTAACCTGCATACATCAGCAAACTTGTGAATTGTTGCTTTCATGTCTTCATCCAAAACATTTATGAAGATTTTGAAGAAGAATGATCCCGGCATGGATTTCTTAACTGCCTTCTGAAGTGGCCTAGCAAGCCACTCAGTCATATCAAATCGCTTTGGTGGACAATGATTCCTGGCCCCATCGGCAAGTCCCACATGCTGTGAATGAATTAAGAAAAATTATATATCTTATATATGGCCCTATTCTTATGACAGTTATTTTCTTTATATTTAGTGTAATATTTTTTGAGGTTAATTTGCCTATGAACCTCTCTAACCCACAAACCAAGGTTTTAAATTAGGTAGAGCTAACTTTGAAGGGACAAGACAGAAATTGACCACAGTAAACTGGGCAGTACTGTTAAAGGGTAAACCTACAGATGAACAGTAGGAGGTGTTCAAAGAAGTATTTGGTACAATACAAGACCTGTGCATATCCCTAAAGGGCAAGAGCTTTACATGTGTAATTAAACAAACTTAGTCAACAAAAGAGGTAACAGGTAGTATAAAATTAAAAGAAATGACTTACACAAGTGCAAAGACGAGTGGAGATCCTGCGGACTGGGAGATAGAAAGAACATCAAAGGGATCCAAAGAAAGTAGTAAGAGTTGCAAAAAGAGAAAATGAAAATAAACATGCGAGGGATATTAAGGATAAACTGAAAAGTTTTTGCAAATATATTAAGAGAAAGAGGGTGGCTTATGGTAATGTGGGCCCCTTAAAGACAGATGCAGGTGCTACTGTAATTGAAAATATGGAAATGGCAGACTTGCTAAATAATTACTTTGTAACGAGGATGAGGATACAGTAACAGATGTGAGGAAAACTCAAATTAAATCAAGGAGAAGAACTTATTGATTTAATATAAGTAAATAATGATAATAGAGAAAATAATAAGACTGAAGATTGACAAATCTCCAGGACCTGATGGTTTCCACCCCATGACATTAAAAGAAGTAGGTGAGGAAATTGCAGATACTATTAGTCATGACCTTCCAAAACTCTTTTGATTCAGGAATTATCCCCTTTGATTGGAAAATTGCCAGTGTCACTATTATTTAAGAAGGGTGGGAGAAAGAAGTTAGGAAATGATAGATCTATTAGTCTAATGTCTGTTGTGGGGAAGTTACGAGAATCTGTTACTAGGGCAGAGTGATTGAGCATTTGGACAAATATTAACTGATCAGTGAGAGCCAGCATGGATTTGTAACGGGTAAGTCATGTCTCACTAACCTCGTCAACATTTTGGAGGAGGTAACTAACGTGAGAAAAGGGAGTGTCTATGGATATTATTAAATGGACTTCCAGAATTCTTCAATAAGGTTCCACATAAGTGCCTGTTAGCACTCCAATGTATGTACTCCAATTGTTAGAATGTGACTGGTGGTATCCCCCGGGAATCTACTGGGGCCCCAGTGTTTCATTATATTTATCAATGACTTAGATGAAGGAATAGAGAGCCATAAATCCAAGTTTGCTGATGACACTAAGTTAGGTGGCACAATAAGTAGTATGGATGGGAGCAGCAAATTGCAAAGGGACATTGATCAATTAAGTGAGTGGGCAAAACTGACAGATGGAGTTCAATGTGGGGAAGTGTGAGGTCATCCACTTTGGACCTAAGAAAGTAAGATCAGAGTATTTTCTAAATGGTAAGAAGTAGGAAATGTGGAGGATCAGAGAGATTTTGGGAAGCTAGTGGACAAGTGCAAAAAATAATTTAAAAGGCTAATGGAATGTTAGCCTTTATCTGAACGGGGCTGGAAAAGAAAGGGTGGAAGTTATGCTACAGTTGTATACAGCTCAAGTTGGAGTACTGGATTCAGTTCTGGGCAGCACACCTCCGTACAGCTATATTGAATATATTGCAGCCAGATTCACCAGAACGATTGCAGTATTTAAATCACTTTTAAGCATATGTGTCACTGTAGGATGTTTTGCTTGCACTGTTTTGACACATTTTCTTAAACTACTCTGTTTCATCCTTTTACCCATAACAGTGTTACCCACCATAGTTAGAAAATCTTAAATTTGTTTTATAAATTGCTGTATAATTTGAATTATGGTTTAATGTATTTTTTTTCTGATCAAGGGATTTTAAGAATGGTGCTTAATCATTTCTCAATCATTGTTTAAGATGCATACACATAAAAGCTGATGGTGTGTATGAATATGAGATGACACATAAGTAAAATTAGTCCTTGTTTGTTTTAATCCCTCTATTTTGTAATCGCAAAAGAACAAGAATCCAATTTTCCTTGGCTCCATCCATGACGCGGAGCATGTTGGCGCAGGTCAGAAAATTGGGCCCTGCCCTTGTGTCCAATTTCCACTGTGCCTGATTTTCCAACGGGTGATCTTGGAGTGGAATAAAGAGGCCTCATTGCAGAAATGTGCAATCCACATTGTTCTGTATTACTTTTGCAATTCACTGCCCATGCTGAATTTTACAAGTTCTAACAAAGCTGCAGATTACTGCTTGTATATATAAAATGGGCATATGACAGGGAAATATTTTTCAGCGATCCATAAAGCTAGTTTGCTATTGTTTGATTCACATCACTTTTGCATTGAACATCGTGAATACTTTTTTTCTCCCCATATTTTTGCCTTTTTTAATTACATTTTTTTGTGCCTGTCGTGAGGGATTTTAGTGCTGGAGAATGCATTGTTCCCATTTCAGGTACACAGTGCCAGTATAAAATATCTCAGGTCGGGTATATCACAGCCAGATTGAAGCTCCTTATATTTTACCCCAACAACATGCTTCAGCTCCAAGCTCAGAAAAGCACCCCTTACTGCACCAGTGTGATATTTTATAATTTTCCACATCAACTGGATGGAGCCCATAGCACATATTTTACATATGAAAGAACAGACTTGATGGGCATAATTTTTTAATTTATTTCTATGCTCTCGTATTTTTAGTTGTGCCACTGTCATTCTTTTTGGGTACCAGGACAAATGTGAGAGACACATCAGTAAACCCTTTTGCCAAATTGTCACCTAAAATTGATTTTTCTCTTGAAGTTTAATTTTACATTAAAAACTGGTATTGACCATTTTCCACTTCTCTCTTTTTAAGACTGAAGCAGCACTTGCCCGGAACTACCCAGGAAAGAGAGTGACCAGTTCAAATAATACACCTATTCCCAGGTTACCATCAAATCCTTCCCGGGTTGATCGTTTGATTGTTGATCAACTGCGTGAACAAGCAAGAGTATGTTTCAATTACATGTGGTAGATTGGTTAATTGACCATATTCCCTATCCTTTTTGTTGGTGTGCTTAAGTGTAATTCAGAGAACTTTTTTCTATTTAAGATTTTTATTGCTTTTCAAAATGTAGTTACATACAGATAGAAGTAGACTTTATCATCAATAATTGGATATAGTTACAGAATATATTGTTATTTATATATGCAATATACTGTAAACATAGTTATTGTACTATTCCTTAACATTTGGAAGGTTTGGTTATTTGGCAGTGTAGTAACCTCATAGCTATTTGCTAACAAAATAATAACAAGAATAGAAGAATGGTGATAGTGAATAAATAATGGAGTAAAGGTCAATTATTTATTTGTTAATTTCTAATTGTTTTTTTCCCTTTAAGGCAAGGGATGTCAGTGCTAGGAATGGGACACTTTAACGACAGGCCTTTCAAGTCAGACAGCACAGACAAATGCTGAAAGTAAACCGCTCTCTGCCCTGCTCAAACAGTGGGGTGCATTTTGAAGCCAATAGCATCCCGAAAATCGTAAAGAAAGACTTACCACCTCTTTTCTATTGGTGGTGCTGCTGGCACCATTGCTCATGTCAGGCAGCCTAGATGGTCACCTGAACACAGCGGTAGGCTAATAATCATAAGCAAATCGGGGTTCTATGACGTGAATAGGACCCTGATGCTATTTTGGTGGTGAGACTGCCCAGTAATCCTTAGTGGTAAAGGCCAAAATCGGCAATTAAGTACCTGATTTAAAGGGGCTAGGACCTGCAGACAAAAATAGTATGTTTTGAAATTCTTAGTTGAGTGGCATGGAAGCATTTGCAACTTTGGTACTGGTTATAATAGAGAGGTTTTTTGAAAGTTTTTGGCAGAATTTCTTTGCCTTTTCAGGGAGGGTGAGTGTGGAGAGGCACCATGGGATTTATTCTAGCAACCCAATTGTGGGTAGAAGAGAAGAGAAGCAGCCGCAGGAAGGAGAGCATGCTGGAGCTGCAGCGGTGGGGGGGTGGTGGGGGGGAGGCGGAGAGGTTGCACGCAAGTGACCCTATCCTTCACATAAAGATCTATAGACCCAGAATCAGTTGCCAGGACCTCACTGGTGAGCCATGTTTAAGGAGGCTCAGGTTCTCATGGCAGAAAGTAGCAGTGCTGTGCAGCCTCCTGCAGCAGAAGCTGTGGACTTCTGTGCCATCTGGTTACTCAAAGTGATGGTTGCCTTCAATCAAAGTGACGGTTACCTTCAATTTTTTGCTTCGGAGTCCTTTATAAGCTGCAGTGGGCGTCATGGCACATGTTAGCCAGTCGGCTGAACATACTTGCGCAAACCAAGTAATAGATGTTCTGTACACTAAGGCAAGCCAGTAGTCCCCCATAGGCAGAGCAATGGGATTTGCAATAATTGTCGGGTTCCCACAAGTCCAGGCTGTATTGACTGCACACATGTGGCAATTAAGGCACGACTACATGAGCCAGGATGAACAGGAAGGGTTACCACTCTCTCAATGTGCAACTGGTATGTGTTGAGTATCGAATAACTCCACAACGCTAAGTACGGTGAGCTAGTTCAGGCATGACCTTACTCCAGTTTATTTATTCTCAAAGTGAGGATTCAACATGGCTGCCGACATTATATACACGGTTTGCACGTGTCTGCCAGTGACCATTAGGACTCCCGACAGTCGCGCCCTCCGGTGGCAGGTCAAACGCAGTTAAAATACATAGCATCATTCCTCCCAAAGTCCTTGGTACAGGTTGTATTTACAAGTTGAGACGGTCTGGGGCCTTACGCTCCCTGGTTGATCGTCTCAGTTCAAACACAAGCTTGGGTGAGTTAGTAGGACCATTGCTGCATTGCGGAGCAGTCGGTCTGACAGGACTGTCAGGGATGGTCGGTTCATCTACGTGAATGACACATGGGTCAACTGATGGTTGGATGTGTGTTGGTTGGTCGATGATGATGTCATCTTCAATTTGTTATGGTTTGTCTGTGAATCGCAGTTTGGTTTGGTCGATGTGCCTCTTGCACGTTTGGCCATTTAACAGTTTGAATACAAACACCCTGTTCCCCTCCTTGACCAAAACCGTGCCAGAAACCCACTTTGGACCATGACCATAATTCAGGACAAACACAGGGTCATGAACAGCAATGTCGCGTGATACGGCCGCGCGATCGTGGTATCATTGCTGCCGTTGCCTTCTGGTTTCGACATGATCATTGAGATCTGGATGTACAAGGGAGAGCCTGGTTTTGAGGCCTCTCTTCATTAACAGCTCGGGTGGAGGGACCCCGGTGAGCGAGTGGGGTCTCGCCCGGTAACTGAGCAGAATGTGAGACAAGCTGATCTGTAGGGAGCCGTGAGTCACGCATTTTAGGTTTTGCTTAATGGTTTGGACAGCCCGCTCCGCTTGACCGTTAGACGTGGGTTTGAAAGGGGCAGACCTGACATGCTTGATGCCATTACGGGTCATAAACTGGTGGAACTCCGAACTGGTGAAACACGGTCCGTTGTTGCTGACAAGGACGTCGGGTAGGCCATGGGTGGAGAACATGGCCCAGAGGCTTTCAGTAGTGGCTGTGGACGTGCTGGATGACATGATTACACATTCAATCCATTTGGAGTAAGCGTCCACTACCACTAAAAACATTTTGCCAAGAAAGGGGCCGGCAAAGTCTATGGATCCTTGACCACGGTTTGGATGACCATGACTACAGACTCAGCGGAGCCTCCACAGGTGCGTTACTCAGTTGCATGCAAGTGTTGCACCGATGCACGCATGACTCCAAGTCCGAGTCAATGCCGGGCCACCAAACATGAGACAATGCCTGGGTGGGTACTGTGTAAATCTCGCACAAAAGTTTCCCTGCCTTTTTTTGGCCTAAAAACACGATTACCCCATAACAGACAATCAGACTGAATAGACAATTCATCTTTGCGGCGGCTATAAGGCTTAATTTCATCCTGCATTTCCGTGGGAATGGCAGATCAATTTCCATTTAGTACACACCTTTTTACGCTTGACAGTACAGGATCCTGGCTGGTCTAGGTCCTAATTTGGCGAGCTGTGACGGGTGACCCCTCACTCTCGAAGGCATCTATGACCAGCAGCAAGTCTGCGGGCTGCGGCATTTCCACCCCGGTTGTGGGCCATGGTAGCCGGCTAAGCGCATCAGCACAGTTTTCATTACCTGGTCATAAGCGGATAATATCAGTGCCCATCTTTGGATGCGGGACTAGGCATTGGTGTTTATACCTTTGCTCTCAGAAAACAATGAAATGAGCGGCTTGTAGTCTGTTTCAAGCTCAAACCAAAGCCCAAACAGGTATTGGTGCATTTTCCTAACCCCATTTACAGATGTTAAAGCCTCTTTCTACCATACTATAGGCTCTTTCAGCCTTAGACAGACTTCTGGACACGTATGCAACTGGTTGGAGTTTGCCTGATACATTGGCTTGCTGGAGCACACAACCGACCCATATGATGAGGCGTCGCAGGCCAGCACTAACCGCTTACATGGGACATAGTGTACCAGTAATTTATTGGAACATAGCAGGTTCCTGGCCTTCTCAAAGGCTCTGTCTTGAGATTTTCCCCAAATCCAGTCATTACCCTTTCTCAGCAACATGTGCAAGAGCTCTAGCAATGTGCTCAAACTAGGTAGAAAGTTACCAAAATAGTTGAGAAGACCCAGGAACGAACGCAGCTCCGTCACACTCTGGGGTCTGGGTGCATTCTTGATGGCCTCTGTCTTCGAGTCTAGGCCTGATGCCGTCTGCTGCAATCTTTCTTCCCAGGAATTCGACTTCTGGTGCCATGAAAACACACTTGGAGCGTTTTACCCTGAGTCCCACTCTGTCCAGATGATGTAGAACCTCTTCCAGATTGTGCAGGCATTCGGTGGCGTCGCGACCGGTGATCAGGATGTCATCTTGGAGCACGATGGTTCTCAGGATGGACTTCAGCAAACTCTCCATGTTTCTCTGAAATATGGCTGCCGCCGAGCAAATTCCGAAAGGGCATCTGTGGTATATAAACAGTCCATTGTGCGTGTTGATGCATGTCAGCTTTTTCGAAGATTTGACCAGCTCCTATTTCATGTAAGCAGAGGTCAGGTCCAATTTGGTGAAAGACTTCCCCCCCCCCCCCCGCTAGCATTGCAATCAGGTCGCCAGCCTTGGGTAACGGGTACTGATCCTGTATCGAGACTCGGTTAATCATTTTCTTGCAGTCACCACAGATCCTGACCGTGCCATCACTTTTCAAAACTGGGACAATTGGACTGGCCCATTCGCTGAACTCGACTGGTGATATGATTCCTTCCCATTGAAGTCTGTCCAGTTAGATCTCGATCTTCTCCCTCATCATGTACGGAACCGCCCAAGCCTTGTGATGGACGGGTCTTGCATCCGGGCCTAAGTGGATCTGCACCTTGGCTCCCATGAAGTTGTCGATGCCTGGTTCGAACAGTGAGGGAAACTTGCTCAATACTTGAGCACACGAAGCGTCATCCACTGATGATAAGGCTTTAATATCGTTCCAGTTTCATTTAATTTTTTCAAGTCAACTCCTGCCGAGCAGCGTTGGGCCATTGTCTGGAACGATCCACAACGAAAAATCATGCACAGCTTCATCGTACGATACCTGTACTGCTGTGCTGCCAATGACTGGTATGAGCTCTTTGGTGTAGGTACGCAGCTTCGCATTGCTTGGGCTCAGTTTGGGTCTTTTTGCCTTAGTGTCCCACAGCTTTTCGAAAACCCTCTAACTTATTATTGACTGACTCGCACCCGTGTCCAATTCCATGGATACTGGAACCACATTTAATTTAACTTCCAGCATTATCGGAGGACTTTTGGTAACAGAATGCACCCCATACACTTCTTCGTTCTGTACCTCGGGTTGAGTTGCCTGTACCGCTTGATCCACGCTGGATCGATCATCCTCAGCCACGTGGTGTGTTGCAGCATGCTTGCTCGGATGCGGACACATTCGCTGAAGGTGCCCCATTGTTGCACAGCCTTTGTAAACGTATTGCTTGAATCGGCATTGATGGGCCCGATGATAGCCCCCGCAATGCCAACAAGGTGAGATTTGATTCACCCCCCGATGGCGGACTTTGAGCAGTTACAGGTCGTATGAACGCGGACGAGTAGGCCCTGCCATGTGCAGCTCTGCCTGCCGACGATATTTTATGCGCAGTACTTGCCGATGAGTTTCAATGCTGGGAAGATAATCTGTTTCGAGTTTCCGTCCGTGGACATACATGCCTGGGTGATCGTGATGGCCCTGCTCAGGAGATTCAGCAGCCAGCAGCTTTCGAAGGATGACCTCGTGGCCAATGCCAAGCACGAAAAAGTCCCGCAGCATTTCCTCCAACGCATCTTCGAAGTTGCACGGCCCAGCGAGACGTCTCAAGTCGGCGACAAATTCCGCCATGTCCTGGCCCTCGGAGCGATTGTGCGTATAGAAACGATACCTCGCCATGATGATGCTTTCCTTCGATTTAAAGCGGTTCCGAACCAGCTCACACAATTCATCATAAGTCTCATCCGTTGGTGGAGTCGGTGAGAGTAGATTCTTGATAAGGCTATAAATTTTTGACCTACAAACGGCGAGAAGAACCGCCCTGCACGTAATTGTGCTATCGGTTCCTTCCAATCCGTTGGCTACGAAGTACTGGTCGAGGTGATCAGTGAAATCCTCGCAGTCTTCTCCCTCCACGAATCTCTCCAAAATTCCAACAGACATGGTTGCATGAAAGTTCATATTTTTAACTCATCGCCAGTTGTTAAGTATCGAATAACTCCACGAGGCTAAGTACGGTGAGCTTGTTCAGGCATGACCTTACAGTTTATTTATTCTCAAAGTGAGGATTCAACATGGCTGCCAACATTATATATACGGCTTGCACGTGTCTGCCAGTGACCATGAGGACTCCGACAGTCGTGCCCTCCGGTGGCAGGTAAAACCCAATTAACATACATAACAGATTGTGACTATCATCTACGTACTATGCTGGTATGTACATGGTACTCTGGTAGCAGCCATGATGCATTTATCCTACATTGGGCCAACAACTCTGCATTTTTTGACCAAGAGCAGCAAGTCCAAGGATGGCTATTAGGGGACAAGGCCTATCCCAGCATCCCTTGGGAGCACTGTATATAAGCCGGCCCCTAAGGCCTGTTCCCCACTCTGGATTGTCCCGGGCGATGGCCCCACACTGCTTGAAAGGAGCTGGCTGGGCAAAATCCGCTGGAACTGGGATGACATCCGAGCGCTATCACATGTCGATGAGGCCTCATGTACCCAGGTTCTTAACAAATTTCCTTCCCTTTTTGAGCCAGGCATTGGAAACTTTTCCGGGGCGAAGGTGCGGATTCACTTGGTCCCAGAGGCATGACCCATTCACCACAAGACGCGAGCGGTACCTCACAAGATGAGGGAGAGAGTGGAAATCTAGCAGGACAGGCTGCAACGCGAGGGCATCATCACGAGTGGAATTCAGCGAGTGGGCCAGCCCGATTGTTCCAGTACTCAAAAGTGATGGCACGGTCAGGATTTACGGCAATTATAAAGTAACTATTAATCGTTTCTCGCTGCAGGACCAATACCTGCTACCTAAGGCAGACGACCTACTTGCGACGCTCGCAGGAGGCAAGTCAGGTCACCAAGCTCGACCTGACTTCGGCCTATATGACGCAGGAGCTGGAGGAGTCTTCGAAGGGCCTCACCTGCATCAACACGCACAAGGGACTATTCATCTACAACAGATGCCTGTTTGGAATTCGGTCGGCTGCAGCGATCTTCCAGAGAAACATGGAGAGCCTACTCAAGTCGGTACCACACACGGTCGTCTTTCAGGACGACATATTGGTCACAGGTCGGGACACCGCCGAGCACCTACAAAACCTGAAGGAGATCCTCTAGCGACTGGATCGCGTAAGGCTGCGGCTGAAGAGGTCGAAATGCGTCTTCATGGCAACAGAAGTGGAGTCTTTGAGGAGAAAGATCGCGGCGGACGGCATTCAGCCCACAAACGCCAAGACACAGGCAATCAGGAACGCGCCCAGGCCACAGAACGTCACGGAGCTGCGATCGTTCCTGGGACTCCTCAACTATTTTGGTCACTTTCTACCGGGGCTAAGCACCTTTTTAGGTGTGTTATTCTGCAAAGGTGAGAACTGGGTATGGGGAAAAAAAATCAAGTAATTGCTTTTGAGAAAGCCAGAAACATTTTATGCTCCAACAAGATGCTTGTATTGTATAACCCGTGTAAAAGACTTGTGCTAGCATGTGGGAGGAGGTGGGGGTCCCCGATGGAGTGCACTCTACGCGGGAGTCCTCCCACTATTTATCGGGGACTTGGCCTGGAGGGTGGTGCACGGAGCAGTCCCGTGCAATAAATTTTTAAGCCGGTTCACGGGCTCCCAGGCCGCCTGCAATTTCAGCGGTCTGGAAGAGTCCGTGTTCCATGTTTTTATCGAATACACGAGGTTGCAGCCCCTGTTCCATTATTTAAAGGTGCTGCTCCTCAATTTCTGGTTGCACTTCAGTCCCACACTCCTGATCTTTGGGCACCCTGTGCGGAGAGGAGCAGGTAGGTCCGAGGGCCTCCTCGTAGGACTGCTCCTGGGCACGGCCAAGGGTGCCATCAGCCGGTCCAGGCAGCGAGTGGTCGAGGGGGTCATTCAGCCTGACTGCCTGCCTCTCTTCCGTGCTTACATCCGGGCCAGGGTGTCCCTAGAGATGGAGCATGCGGTGTCCACCAGTATGCTCGCGGCCTTCCGCGAGAGGTGGGTGCCGGAGGGACTGGAGTGCATTATCACCCCCGGCAACCAAATTTAATTTGATTTTACATATTTTAAAGTTTAATTTGTTTTAATTGCCAGGTTTTTAGTGTCCCCCTCCCCTTTTATAGGGGGCACTTGTAAAATATATAATTTTAATGCCCCAAAAAAAAATCACAAAAAAAAACACAAAAAAACCCCCAAACAAAACAATATAAAAAGAGTGCAGTTAAAAGTGTCTGGAGTGTCCCCCAGATCAGGGGGGGCACTTGATCTGATGTTTATTTTGTTCCCCCAAAAGAGTTGTGCTAGCATGTGACGCGTCGTTGTACGGAGTCGGGTGTGTATTACAACAAGCTAACGTTCCCGGACGAGTCCCCATGAAAGTGCCAATACCGGGTTGAAATAATGAGTCAAATTTGTCCAGGATCTATGAGCATGATACTCGCTCCACAGAGGAAATTGCATTGACATCGCCCCATTTCCAGTTCATGACAGCAAGCCAACTCCTCCCTGGTAGTGCGGGACCGTCCCCCGGGACAACCCAGAATGTCAACCTTGTTGATTTCTGGATTCTTTTACCTCAATCTGGTTCAGCAAAATTACTGAAACGAATACCGTTTGTGCTTTAAACAAAGCAAGCTTTTATTTAAAAAGCAAATCCCGATCGGGGACTTTATCAGACAGAAGGAATGCAAGTCTGTTCGAACGCACCCACTTCCTACAGACAAAGTGACATTACATTGTAAAGGCACGATGGTTATACATTTTCGGCAAAAGATAACAGGATAGGGCTAGAGTGACATCCTAGTCCAGCCTATCCTCTTAGATCCCTCTTTCCCTTTGTCCACTCATAAGCCGACCTAAGTATGGTCTGATTTTAAACAAAGACCTTCTGTTAATGTTTCAGGTTAATAACATGATTTAATAAGACCTTGAGGTTTTTCTGCAAGCTGTGGGTTTTGTTTCAATACGTGTTAGTGTTGTAACATTTCGCAGTCTCGAGTCTGAGATGTCATGGCTATTCCTCCATGAATTCTTTGTTAGCTTATACTGTCCCTATACAATTCCCACATTCTCAACTTCAATGTCTCTATACATTTTTAAACATTCACATTCCCCCCTTTTATCATTCCATGATAACACTTAGGATCATTCTAGGAGTATCGCATTCATCCGTTCACACTCTATTTCCTGAATCATATTGTTGTTAGTGTCGAGTAGTTCTTTAGTTCGTTGGATCATAACTCGGGAGCCCTTGACCACAAGAGGGTTTGCTAACCTTGCCATCATTACTTTAAAACAAAGGTTAAGGCAACCAACAATTAGATAGGATCTCCAAGATCCATCTGATAGCCAATCAAACCAGCTAGATCCTTCTGCTGGTGTGGATAACTTCTTCACCTCCCTTCTTATGTGATCAGCGAGATTGGTTATTGTATTCTGAACTATCAGGAATGGAAGTGCAACATTCAGATCCTATCAGGGCACACGTTCCCCCTTTCTCAGCTAACAGGTAATTGAGGGCCATTCGGTTTTGTAATGCTACGGTCCTTATTGCTACCATTTCAGCTGTGATGCCCTCCAGAGCTTCAGCAGTATTGTATTGGCACCCCTCCTCTCGTGATAGTTTGGCTCTGAATCCATCTGACAGTCTCAGTTAGGGTTAGTGGAACGGGGCGCAAAGGAATTCCCCCTTTGGAATGTATAGGGAATGTATAGGGAATGTGAACACACCCAACATCTAGAAAAGTTCCCATTTTGCGCATAAACATAAGACATGTACAAAAAGGTGTTTACATGGAGCTCTCGTCTCTGTCTCCCCTCCCATGCGCCGAAACTGTCATATATCAACACTATTATACAGACTGTGGCATACAGACAGTTTCATCTTATGGCTCAGGATTCAGATAAATAGTCCAATTATTTTGCTGATTAAAAGAGTTCAGTTTTCCCGTCTCTCTTAGGTCACCGTCGGTGTAGCTGGCTGTCTATCACTACGGGTAAAAGTTCAAACTGGTCCACGTTCCAATTAGGATGCCAACGGCCTTGTTCAGCTATGGAGAAGAGGAAGTCTGGAACAGAAACAGGAGTTAGAATAACCAGTAAAATAGGTTCGTTAGAGGGTGGTGAGCTTGCAGTGGTGCAGGTGAACCCAGACACTTTTCCCCTCAACCTTGGCTGCAGTGGGGGTAGTGAGTAACACCTGAAAAGGCCCCTCCCATTGTGGCTCTAATCCCTTCCGAATCCATACTTCCCTGGTGCCACGAGGGACAATTCGGGTAAAACTGGGAGGTCGAGGTGAGCATCTTGAACCTGGTTGTGAGCTAGTCGCAGAGCCTGAGTCAGAGAAAGAACATAGGTGGTCATCAGTCGAGCTGAGATACCATATCTAGGAACAATTTCCCTCATTAACACCTTAACAACAGTTTGAGCCTTATTGTCCAGGGTAGGGTAGGCTTCAATCCATCTGCTAAACACATCTACTACTATTTAACACATATTTGTAACACTGAACTTTTTGCAACTCAATGTAGTCCAACTGAAATGTCTCAAAGGGACCTTCGGGTAGGGGCGTTTTACCCCAATCACAGGGGACTCCCTTCCCTGGATTATGTTTCTGGCAAACCAGGCAACGACTACTGATGTTCTGGGTGAGCGCCTAGAGTCTAGGGTGCCACCAAGTAGCCAAAAGTGTGTCGCTCGTGGTCCTTGCTCCACAATGAGTAGCAAAATGCATACATTCAATAACCCATAGAGCCAACTCGTCAGACATGCAAGTCTGTTCCGCGGGAGTGGTCCAGAGTTTAGAAACATTGTCATAAGTACATCCATAATATTTCCACAACAGTTTATCTTTTTCAGGAGCGTCCTCCTGTGCTTTGATAACATCTTGGATGGTTGGCATTGGTTTTTCCGAGGCTAACTTATCCTTCGCAGGATTTTTAGTCTGACTCATAATTTTGGGCACTACCATCTGTTGGTCACGAGAGGCCTGTTTAGCCTCTTTATCAGCACAGTGGTTCCCTATATCAACCGGGGATTTTCCGGTGGTGTGGGCGGTACATTTAACAACGGCAATGTGCTTGGGGAGCATGAGGGCTTGCAACAAATCAGATACTAGTTGCTTATGGGATATCTCATTCCCCTGTGAGGTTAGGAATCCCCTATTTTTCCATAATTGTCCGAAATCATGGGCCACCCCAAAGGCATACCTAGAGTCGGTATAGATATTGACTTTGAGATCTTTGGCCAAGATACAGGCTCGGGTGAGGGCGAATAGTTCAGCTTGTTGGGCAGAATAGGCATTTTCAAAAGCGACAGATTCCAAGACCTGATTCTCCTGGTTTACTATGGCGTATCCTGAGATTCGTGTACCTTCTGGATTAATTCCGTCAACATACATAATACAGTCTGGATCTTCAATTGGCACATCAACAAAATCTTCCCTGACTGATGTGGCCTCTTAAATTAAAGATAAACAATCATGACTGGGTTCTTCCTCATCTTGGGGTGGCTCAGTAAGAAAACAGGCCGGATTAATTGCAGTACAGTGCCGAAAGGTCAGTTTAGGATTGCCTGTGATTTCAGTGGGTTCTGTCGGATAGAGGGCCAGTCCACATTGCCCTGCACTAGGATCTCAATCGGATCAATGGGAGTATAACCCACTTGGGAGTGGTCCTCTGCCCACACATGAGGATCCACATAGTCAGGTATTTGCACATCCCGGCTGGTAGGGTCAGCCTCGTCTATAGCCTGGCGCACCATAACTTCCAAATCTTTAGCGTGGTGGGGCTCTTTTTTCAACCACGCTGCCCCTCGCTGCAGCAGGAACGCCATCTTGCCTTTGTCCTCGAGGTCGACTGCCTTGATCCTTTGATCTTCTTCCCCAGGAGTCCTGCCACTGGAGCTGGGAAGGTATTTTTAGATCGTTCCAGTCGGATCATTGCCATGCAGTCGTGATGGATGGTCTGTGCCTCGGGTGCTGCATTGGTCTGTTCTCTGGTGCATGGCCCAAGCAAAGGTGAGGTTTTGCTCTGCCTCTGAGCATGGGGGACATCGATTGCTGGAGTGAAGAGGTCTTCCCATTTCCACTGGGATCGTATGCTAGGGTCACGTGATAGGGTGACTGCGGCAGGTCCAGAGACCACCACTGAGGGGTTCTAGTGGTATACTGCCGTTTAAGGGTTCCCTGTTTTACAATAATCCCATCATCTCCACACTCCAAATACAACTGGAATTTGCAGAGGAGGTCTCTAGCCATCAAGTTACAGTCCAGATTGGTTGTGATAACAAATCGATGTTCCACCGATTCTTCCTGGTAACCCATTTTAACCGGTTCTGACACCGGGAATGTAGAGACTTGTCCCAGGAATCCTGAAAGTTCCTGTGTTTCAGTAGAGGCAGGGAGTTTAAGCTTTGATTGTACAGAAGACATGAAGACTCCCGTATCTATCAAAAAGGGTTGCCACTCATTCAGAATTGGTTCGTCGTTCGGGGAGGATCCCTGCACAATCAAGCTGCGTAGTCAATCGGGGGACAATTGACCAAAGGGGTTGTTCTGGGAGAAGTTATGTAAGATCCTCCTCTCCCCCCTTGCCCCCCTCCTCTTCCTCCTCTTCCTTTTCCATGCTGACGGTAGGGGCAATTTTTATTCCAATGTCCTTCCTGCCCACAATTAAAACAGTCGATTCCCCTTACCCAGTCCCGGCCTCTTCCCATACCATGCCGGGGACAATAGGGAGGTTTATTAGCAGGGCTCGGGCCGTTTGGTTGTTTAGTATAACCGTATCCTTGCTTATCCATCCAATCCTGTATGCAACACTGCGGTTCTATTGATCCTTCCTCCCGAGATGGCTCTTCCTTTCTAGTCACGTATTCAGTCTTGACCCGGGTTGGGGGCGCACCTCCCCCCTCCCCTTTCTTTTCCTGCCAATAATATCTAACTGCCCTTTCCATTTGTCCGGATAGCGTGAGCAATCGAATTGTTGTTCGAAGATCACATAGACATCTATAGTGGGGTGGTCTGCAGCTTGTTGTGCATCAGGGTTTGGCATTGGTCTGACAGGGAATTGGTGTCGGGACTTTGGGATCTTGGAAATCATTTCTAGGTCGGAGGATGTTTCGGAGCTGTCTGACTGCTTGACAGTTCTGCGTCTCGATCGGCGGGGGTGTTTGCTATGTCTTTCACAACTTGGACTGGTAGATTGACTAGAAGATTTACGGGACTGTCTGTGATATCGAGATATAGTTCTGCCCTTTCGAGTGTGAGATCGCTATCAGAGGATGAGGAGTCAGTTTGGGTTTGTTGCTTTGGTGGTATGGGGTTATTTTTAACTCCTCTCGCCGGAGTGTAAAGTGGAGGGTGTTGGGAAGAGGACTGGAGCAAGGGGCCAGGGGGTGCGGGAGGCGCCGTTGGGCACTGAGTCAGTGACCACTCATCAATTTCATCATCAGCCTTGGTTAACACAAAGCCAGCCATTTGACTACGTAGTCGGTCAATACCTTTCTCAGAGGTCCCAGAGGATCTCTTAGTAAGTTTCTTGTGCGCACATTCTTTTTTTTAAGACGTCTACAGTTTTAACATGTGTTCCCTCTGTCAATGAGAGTCCCAATTTAATAGCATTTATTTGCCAACTTGACAGAAGTGATGCATCTTTTAATTTTTGACAATCCCTGTGCTTTTTTTTGCTAGCTCTACGCTTCTAGTGCCACCTAGAGGCCACTGGTCATCTCCTAATAATTTGTTCAGGGCTCCTGATAATTTTCTAAAGTCTTCAGCTCTTTCAGGGAATTCCTCACATTTCCTAACTTTTGTAGCGGACTATCCGCATCCGTTTTATCCAACTGATTACCCATTTTCATGCTGCCCCTCGTATTACCGTGTCGTTACACGTTCGTGTCGTCGTGCAATTTGAACAAACTTAAAATAAACACAGACTTTACTGAAAGTAACACTGACTTTGAACAAACTCAAAATAAACAGACTTTACTAAAGCTAGCACTGACTTCCGCGTCGCCCCGCGGTTTGCGTCGCCGCGCGATTTGAAACACTTAAAATAAACAGAGACTTTACTAAAGCTAACACTGATTTCCGCATCGCCCCGCGGCTCACGTCGCCGCGCGATTTAAAACACTTTAAAACACTTAAAATAAACAGAGACTTACTGAAACCAGCACTGACTTTGATATCACCCCGCGGTTCGCGTTGCTGCGCGTTCGCGTCGTCCCACGTTCACTCGGCCGCGCGCTCGCACCGCCGCACGTCCCGCGCCGCCACGCGTTCCACGCTGCTGCGCGTCTGCGTCAGCCCTCCTTCACTCGGCCGCACGTTCGCGCCGCCACACGTCTTGCGTCGCTACGTGTTCCACGCTGCTGCGCGTCTGCGTCAGCCCTCCTTCACTCGGCCGCACGCTCGCGCCGCCGCGCGCTTCTCTCACCCTACCTTTCAAGTTGCTGCGTGATTTAAATTCAATCAGTGCCTAGACGGGCCAAGTGATATACGAGGTCGACGTCACACCTGACTTGAACACCTATCCTCTATTTAATTCCCCATAAGCCTTACTTAATTCCCTGTGAGCCTAATTTTCTAAATTTGATTTCTTATGAGCCTTATTTAATTTCTTTTAGTCTCCAAATTTCCCTATCCTTTCGCGTCACTGCGCAGTTTAAATCCAATCAGTCAATGAAAGCCCTAATTTAATGGAGTTTTTCTGCCAACTCGTCAGGAGTGATTTTTTTTTAGACTGCAGTGGAATTTTTCTCATAATTTAAAATCTCAGAACATTTTTTTTTCAGCACCTATTTAGTACGTTACTTTTTTTTTTCTTTTCCATAACTAGAGAGAAGTCTGGCACGTAGGCTGTGGACTGCTTTTCGTTATCTCAATTGTTCCAGCCTCAAGGTCGTGTTATTTAATATAATATTATTTTTTGAATCCTTTTGAATCCATCTCAGTTGTTTTGCTGTGCCTTCTCTGAATGTTTTCTTTCGACAAGTAAGTGAGCATGTTAAATCCTTTTTTTTTAACCACCGGGACCATGTATTTTTTTCTTTTTTTTTACTCAACAACCCTATCCTTTGTGCATTTCCTGGCTCCGTAACTTATCATCCGAATATACGTAATTCAATAAGGTTCACACTCTTAAACTTCCCACATACAGGACAACACTACGAAGGATTAAAAAAAACTTTCATTCTGTTTGAAAAAGTAGGTGGAGCTAAAACAAACCACAACTCCCCGGCTTTTTTTTTACAGTAAAAATCACAGAAGCATTTCTCATTTAAACAGACGTTCACAAGAGTCTCTTTTCTTTCCTATTAATTTTTGGATCCATGATTGATCATCTATCCCTATTTAGCTCTAACTATAACCTATCTTTCCAAGTCGCCGCTTGGTTTGCGTCATCGCGCAATTTCCCTATCTCCATCCCTATTCTAAGTTTGAAAGCTATTCACCAGATTGTCCTGGATCTCGTTCAGACACTACCTGAGAACCAGCGAGTGGCTAAACTTTCCTCAGACTTTTGAAACCGGGGGAAACTGGAGCAGTATTGAAATCATACTCACTCCAGTGGCCACTTTCCCCTCGTCTCATCCAAGGCTAGTCTGGCTCTTAATTCGCAAGTTTTCAGCAGTCGTCCGTTGAGATCCCACTTCTGACACCAAATGTTGATTTCTGGATTCTTTTACCTCAATCTGGTTCAGCAAAATTACTGAAACGAATACCGTTTGTGCTTTAAACAAAGCAAGCTTTTATTTAAAAAGCAAATCCCGATCGGGGACTTTATCAGACAGAAGGAATGCAAGTCTGTTCGAACGCACCCACTTCCTACGGACAAAGTGACGTTACATTGTAAAGGCACGATGGTTATACATTTTCGGCAAAAGATAACAAGATAGGGCTAGAGTGACATCCTAGTCCAGCCTATCCTCTTAGATCCCTCTTTCCCTTTGTCCACTCATAAGCCGACCTAAGTATGGTCTGATTTTAAACAAAGACCTTCTGTTAATGTTTCAGGTTAATAACATGATTTAATAAGACCTTGAGGTTTTTCTGCAAGCTGTGGGTTTTGTTTCAATACGTGTTAGTGTTGTAACATTTCGCAGTCTCGAGTCTGAGATGTCATGGCTATTCCTCCATGAATTCTTTGTTAGCTTATACTGTCCCTATACAATTCCCACGTTCTCAACTTCAATGTCTCTATACATTTTTAAACATTCACAACCTGTTATCCGAATCTTTGTGGGTCACGACTACCGTGGCGCTGCCTAGCACCGGAATGATCTCCTTTGTGCATGTCCGTAGCTGTGCGTCAATCGGCGATAATTTTGGCCTCCTGGCCTTGGACGCCCACAACTTTTCGAACTGTTTGATACCTAATCAGGGACTGACTGGACCCCGTGTCTAGCTCCATTGATACTGGGATGCCATTGAGGAGCACTTTCATCATTATCGGTGGCGTCCTGGTGTATGAACTGTATACGTGCTCCACATGAACTCGCTGAACTTCAGCTTCCAGCGATTTCCCCCAGCGTTCATTTCTGCAGGTATTTTGCTCATCTCTGCAAACTCCGTCTGAGTGTGTGCCTCCACGCCTCCAACATGAGCTGCTGTTGGAAACAAAAGGTCCCTTGCCAGTTGATCGTCCCTGACTGCCCCTGTGATTGTCCTTGAGTGCGCCATTAACAGGTGTTGATGGCCCCATTACTGGCCGTATTGTCCCTTGCAATGGCGTGAATCGCCGTTCAGCTTGCCATTGTCTCTGTCGACCTCCCCCTCTGGGTTCGACTATATGTTGGGGCATGTCCAATTGCCCTTGTCTGCCTGGAGAACTGTGTGCTGCTTTAACAATGTTGAATCTCTGTCCCAACCATTCCTTAACACAGTACCTCTCGTCTGTTCTGCTAGTGGCCATGCTCGCATCGTTTAAATCCCAGTTTCTCGTTGCCATTGATACGTCCTTACTACACAGTATAAATGCACACGAGGCCCATGCTTGAGAGAAGGTCAGTCTGTGACCTGTCCTTTATTCCTTAGCACTCAAGTGATGAAAGTGGCTGGAGCTTCCCCTTTTATATCTGAAGGTCCAGGTTAGGAGTGTCTCCCACAAGATCACCACCTAGTCGTCATTGTTCTCACAGTGTACAACTTAGGTCAGATTATACATGGGTTACAATGCTGGTTGAATACCTGACATGGGGGAAGTTGCAACCTATGCTTCCAGGAGCTTGTCTAAGGCCGAGAGGGCCTACAGCATGATTGAGAAAGAGGCATTAGCGTGTGTGTTTAGGGTGAAGAAAATGCATCAGTACCTGTTTGGCCTCAAATTTGAGCTGGAAACCGATCACAAGCCCATCACATCCCTGTTCGCTGAAAACAAGGGGATAAATACTAATGCCTCAGCCGCATACAAAGGTGGCCACTCGCGCTATCAGCGTATAACTATACCATCCGCCACAGGCTAGGCACCGAGAACTGTCCGGATGCTCTCAGTCGGCTACCATTGCCCACCAGGGGGTGGAAATGGCGCAGCCTGCAAACTTATTGATGGTGGCACAGCCCGCAGACTTGTAGATGGTCATGGAAGCGTTTGAAAATGATAAATCATCTGTCACGGCCTGCCAGATTAGGACTTGGACCAGCCAAGATACTCTGCTGTCCCTAGTAAAAAAAACTGTGTGCTGCATAGGAGCTGGGCCAGCATCCCTGTTGAAATGCAAGAGCCAATCAAGCCGTTCCAGCGGCGAAAGGACGAGCTGTCCATTCAGGCAGACTGCTTGTTGTGGGGAGACCGTGTTAATATGTCCTTACCACACAGTACAAATGCACACGAGGCCCATACTAGAGAGAAGGTCACTCTGTGACCAGTCCTTTTATTAGCCAGCACTGAAGTGATGAAGGTGGGTGGAGCTTCCCTTTTTATACCTGAAAGTCCAGGTTCGGAGTGTCTCCCACAAGTTCACCACCTAGTGGTCAGTGTTCTCATGGTGTACAACTTAGGTCAGATTATACATGGATGACAATGACAGTTGAATACATGACATCACCTCTACCCCAAAGCCTTATTGGGATCACAGGTTAAGTCTCTCTGGTGGTTTACGCTCCCTTGTAGAGCGCCTGAGTTGGGGCTCCGATTGTTGGGCGCTGGCCTGAGTGTCTGCTGTTTGCGGTGGCTCAGGCCTGTCCGGACTGCCCACAGTGACTGGGCTCTCCTCCGCTTGGTTCCGGTGTTCGGTCACCTGTGGTGGAGTGAACTCTACGTGGTGTTCTTCCTCTGCTTCTATTGGGTTGCTGAACCTCCTTTTTGTTTGATCCATGTGTTTGCGGCAGATTTGTCCATTGGTAAGTTTAACTACCAGAATCCTATTCCCCTCTTTGGCAATCATAGTGTCTGCGAGCCATTTGAGCCCTGCAGCGTAGTTGAGGACAAAGGCAGGGTCATTGACATCAATACATCGCGCCCTCGCATTCGCGCCATGGTAGTCACATTGTGACCGGCGCCTGCTCTCAACAATTTCTTTAATGGTGGAGTGTATGAGGGATAACCTGGTTTTGAGCGTCCTTTTCATTAGCAGCTCTGGGGGTGGAACCCCTGTGAACGAGTGTGGTCGGGATCTATTGGCCAACAGGAGGCGTGATAAGCGGCTTTGTAGGGAACCCCCTTGGATTCTGAGCATCCCCTGTTTGATTATCTGCACTGCTCGTTGCGCCTGGCCGTTTGAGGCCGGCTTGAACGGTGCCGTTCTGACATGGTTAATTCCATTGCCTGCCATGAAGTCCTGGAATTCAGTGCTTGTGAAGCACGGGCCATTGTCGCTGACCAAGACGTCCGGTAGACCATGGGCGGCGAACATTGCCCGTAGACTTTCTACCGTGGCAGAGGATGTGCTTGAATTGAAAATGTCACACTTGATCCATTTGGAGTACGACAACGAAAAACATTTTTTCATGAAAGGACCTGCGTAGTCCACATGGAGGCGTGACCATGGCTTGGCGGGCCAGGACCAGGGGCTAAGGGGGGCTTCCCTGGGCGCATTGGCACACGTGTTGCACCTGCGAACACAAAGTTCCAGGTCTGCATCCATCCCTGGCCACTAAACGTGTGACCTGGCAATTGCCTTCATCATGACAATGCCCGGGTGCTCATTGTGGAGTTCTCGGATGAACAGCTCTCTGCCCATCTGGGGCATGACTACTCGGTTTCCCCATAGTAGGCAATCGGCCTGAATCGAGAGTTCATCCTTGCACCTGTGAAATGGTTTAAATTCCTCGGGGCATGCCACCTACGTGGCTGCCCAGTCCCCATTCAGGACACATTTCTTAACTAAAGACAGTAGCGGGTCTCTATTTGTCCAGACTTTGATCTGACTGGCTGTCACAGGTGAGCCTTCGCTTTCTAAAGCTTTAACAGCCATGACCATCTCAGCAGCATGCTCGGTTGCCCCCTCCATGGTGGCTAGTGGGAGCTGAGTGCATCGGCGCAGTTTTCAGTGTCCGGTCTGTGCCGAATTGTATAGTCATTGGCGGCTAACGTGAGTGCCCACCTCTGTATGCGGGCCGACGCATTTGCATTTATGGCCTTGTTGTCGGCCAAAAGGGACGTTAGGGGTTTGTGATCTGTCTCCAGCTCAAATTTCCTGCCAAACAGGTACTGGTGCATTTTTTTTACTGCATATACACATGCAAGCGCTTCCTTTTCTACCATCCCGTAGCCCCTTTCTGCCTGGAAAAAACTTCCGGAGGCATAAGCTACCAGCTGTAACTGACCCTTGGCATTAACATGCTGCAACACACACCCGACCCCATAGGACGACGTATCGCACGTTAAAACAAGTTTCTTACATGGGTCATATAGCGTTAACAGATTGTTGGAGCATAACAAATTGCGTGCTCTAACAAAAGCCCTTTCCTGGCTGTCTCCCCAGACCCATTCGCGACCTTTGCGTAGCAGCACATTTAGCGGCTCTAACAGTGTGTTCAATTTGGGAAGAAAGTTACCAAAATAGTTCAGGAGCCCCAGGAATGAACGCAGCTCCGTCGTGTTACGGGGACTGGGTGCTCTCTGGAGAGCTTCCGTTTTGGATGCAGTAGGTCTGATCCCGTCTGCTGCTACCCTCAACCCCAGGAATTCTACCTCTGGAGCTAGGAAGACGCTCTTCGCCTTTTTCAGTCGCAGCCCTACCCGGTCCAGTCTGCGTAGCACCTCCTCCAGGTTGTGGAGGTGTTCTTCAGTATTGCAACCCGTGATGAGGATGTCATCTTGAAAAACCACCGTCCTTGGAATCGACTTCAGGAGACTTTCCATGTTTCGTTGAAAGATCGCGGCGGCCGAGCAAATCCTGAACGGACATCTGTTGTACTCAAACAACCCCTTGTGTGTCGTGATGGTGGTCAGTTTCTTCGACTCACTCGCCAGCTCCTCGGTCATGTAAGTTGAGGTCAGGTCCAATTTTGAAAAAAGTTTGCCACTGGATAGCGTCGCAAAGAGGTCCTCCGCTTTCGGTAGTGGGTACTAGTCTTGGAGTGACACCCGATTGATGGTGGCCCTGTAATCACCACATATCCTGACCGACCCATCCGCCTTGAGCACCGGCACAATCGGGCTCGCCCAGTCACTGAATTCGACTGGCGAGATGATGCCTTCCGTCAGTAGGCGGTCCAATTCACCTATCTTTTCCCGCATCACGTACGGCACCGCTCTGACCTTGTGGTGTACTGGCCTGGCGTCCGAGTTTATGTGAATCACTACCTTGGTCCCCATGAAAATTCCAATGCCGGGTTGAAATAGTGAGTTAAATTTGTCCAGGACCTGTGAGCATGATATTCGCTCCACAGAAGAAATTGCATTGACATCGCCCTATTTCCAGTTCATGACAGCAAGCCAACTCCTCCCCAGCAGTGCAGGACCGTCCCCCGGGACCATCCAGAGTGGCAACCTGTTTTCCGAATCTTTGTGGGTCAAGACTACCGTGGCGCTGCCTAGCACCAGAATGATCTCCTTTGTATATGTCTGTAGCTGTGCGACAATCGGCAATAATTTTGGCCTCCTGGCCTTGGACGCCCACAACTTGTCGAACTGTTTGATACTCATCAGGGACTGGCTGGCCCCCGTGTCTAGCTCCATTGATACTGGGATGCCATTGAGGAGCACTTTCATCATTATCGGTGGTATCCTGGTGTATGAACTGTTTATGTGCTCCACAGGAACTCGCTGAACTTCAGCTTCCAGCGATTTCCCCCAGTGTCCATTTGGCCTCGTAGGGCTTACATCGGGCCCGTCCTCCTCGTACATCAACCTGGCTGCAGGCTTCCTGCACATGCGCGCCAAGTGACCGCTGACGTTGCAATTTCTGCAGGTATATTGCTGATACCTGCAAGCTCTGGCTGTGTGTTTGCCTCCACACCTCCAACATGAGTCGTTGTTGGAAACAAAAGGTCCATTACCAGTCGATCGTCTCTGACTGTCTCTGTAACTTTCCTTAAGCGCACCATTAACAGGTGTTGATGGCCCCATTACTGGTCGCATTGTCCCTTGTGGTGGCATGAATCGCTGTTCAGCTAGCCATTGTCTCTGTTGAATTCCCCCTTTGGGTTCGACTACATGCTCGGGCATGTCCGATTGCCCCTGTCTACTTGGAGAACTGTGTGCTGCGCTAACAATGTTGACTCCCTGTCCATTTGCTGCATTTAAACCAAGATTTTTGTCATGCATCATTCTGGTCTCTTCCTCTCCGAGATAAATGTCTGGGCCCTCAAAGCCGCCGTTTCCAGGGTCAAGTCTTTGGTCTCAATCAGTTTCCTGAAAACCCCAGCTTGCCTGATGCCCTCAATAAAAAAGTCTCACAGCATCTCCGTTCTGCATGCATCTGGGAACTTACATAGGTTTGCCAGTCGCCGGAGGTCTGCCACGAAGTCTGGAACGCTTTGCCCGGTGCGTGTAAAACCGGTGTCTCGCCATGTGCATGCTGCTCGCCGGTTTAAGGTGTTCCCCGATCAACTTATTGAGCTCTTCGAACGTCTTGTCCCCCGGCTTCTCTGGCTCTGGAAGGTCCTTCATCAGGGAGTACGTCCTGGATCCATAAACCGTCAGGAGATGAGCCCTGCGTTTATCGGCCGAATCCTGTCCCAGTCATTCCTTAGTGACGAAACTTTGCTGTAGTCTCTCAATAAAATCGGCCCAATCATCACCAACAGAGAACTTCTCGTCTGTGCTGCTAGTGGCCATGCTCACGTGGTTTAAATCCCATCCTCGTCGCCAATAATATGTCCTTAACATACAGTACAAATGCACACGAGGCCCATACTAGAGCGAAGGTCACTCTGTGACCAATCCTTTTATTAGCCAGCACTGAAGTGATGAAGGTGGGTGGAGCTTCCCCTTTTATACCTGAAAGTCCAGGTTAGGAGTGTCTCCCACAAGTTCACCACCTCGTGGTTAGTGTTCTCATGGTGTACAACTTAGGTCAGATTATACATGAATTACAATGCCAGTTGAATACATGACACGCGTAGTGCTACCAAAAAAGGGCAGGGAGACGTTCATCTCGGATCTCCACAGCACACACCCTAATGATGAAAGCGATAGCCAGATCCCACGTGTGGTGGCCCGGTATTGACTCTGACTTAGAGTCCTGTGTTCGGCAATGCAGCGTATGTGCTCAGTTGAGCAACGTGCCCAGAGAGGCAACACTAAGTTTGTGGTCCTGGCCTCCCGACCATGGTCGAGGATCCATGTCGACTATGCGGGCCCGTTTCTCGGTAAGATGTTCCTGGTGGTGGTGGATGCTTTTTCAAAATGGATTGAATGTGAAATAATGTCGGGAAGCACCGCCACCGCCACCATTGAAAGCCTGAGGGCCAAGTTTGCCATCCACGGCCTGCCTGACATACTGGTCAGTGACAACGGGCCATGTTTCACCAGTGCCAAATTTAAAGAATTCATGACCTGCAATGGGATCAAACATGTCACCTCGGCCCCGTTTAAACCAGCCTCCAATGGGCAGGCAGAGAAGGCAGTACAAACCTCAAACAGAGCCTTAAATGAGTCACAGAAGGCTCACTCCAAACCCGCCTGTCCCGAGTACTGCTCAGCTACCGCACGAGACCCCACTCGCTCACAGGGGTGCCCCTGGCTGAGCTACTCATGAAAAGGACACTTAAAACCAGACTCTCGTGGTTCACCCCAACCTGCATGATCAGGTAGAGAGCAGGCGGCAGCAACAAAATGTAAATGATGGTCGTGCCACTGTGTCACGGGAAATTGATCGGAATGACCCTGTGTATGTGCTAAACTATGGACATGGTCCCAAGTGGATCGCGGGCACGGTGATAGCTAAAGAAGGGAGTAGGGTGTTTGTAGTCAAACTAGACAATGGACAAATTTGCAGAAAACACCTGGACCAAACGAGGCTGCGGTTTATAGACTGCCCTGAACAACCCACAGCAGACACCACCTTTTTCGAGCCCACAACACACACCCAAAGGATCAACGACACCACGTCGGACCAGGAAATCAAACCCATCACGCCCAACAGCCCAGCAAGGCCAGGCTCACCTAGCAGCCCTGCAGGGCCAACAACACGCTAGCCCAGCGAGGGCACAGCCAACACACCAGAACAGACATTTGTAACGAGGCAGTCCAACATTGAAAGAAAGGCTCCCACCGCCTCACCTTGTAAATAGTTTTCACTTTGACTTTGTGGGGGGAGTGATGTGTATATGTAAAGCATGCACTCCCATGTTCGGCCACCAGGGAGCTCATTCCCTGAAGTCCCAAGGGATCCCAGCATCCCTTGGGAGCACTGTACATAAGCCGGTCCCTAAGGCCTGTTCCTCACTCTGGAGTGTCTTATTAAAGACTGAGGTCACTGTTACTTTAACCTCTCTGTGTGCAGTCTCATCTGTGTTAGGAACACAATAGAGACGGGTTATGACCCATGAACCTCAGCTTAAAGGTGGTACAATGATAGCCATCGAAGTACTACGGTAGAATTTGAGCAAGAAATTGGTATACTGAAACAGCGATAGGTGCTTGAGAAGTTCCTCCAATTCCAGGCCATTGTATCTCTCATTTGTGGTCTTCTGTATCCTGCATAGCCTCACCTTGCAACGGAGGCAAGACATTGAGCCAGCAGCAGCTGGAGTCATCATCGAAGGAAGAAAAGGATGCAGGATAAGCTGCAGGAAGACCTGTAATTAAGTAGACCAGTGCTTCTAGTAAAAGAACAATCAAAACCAAACCTTTCACATCCCTCCTGTATTAACCGTCCTTCATCACCAATCTATCAACCATCCTCATAGCAAGAACCCTCAAGATACCACCTGCCGTTGATGGATGAATACCTCATTATAACCCATCAGACAAACAAACTTGCACCGTTCAGCTACCATAATTTTTTATGTCTTCACAGACTGGCATTACAGAATAATTTCACCCTACTGTTATCTCATTGTGATCTTGTTAAGTCTACTCTTACCTAATCTGCTGCCTCTACAAGGTATTTTCCACAGTGGCTTCAGCAGAGGTAGTGGAGGTCTGCTGACGCTCGGATTAGGGTCCTTGAGATGCTTTTCATTTGGCGACCTCTAGCAGCTCCATGGCCCAGCAGAAGACTGATAGCTTGGCTGGCTCTGGATAGTCTGGCTCAGCTGCCTTTCATGCTCCATGGTGTGCACTGATTTATTGGGTGGCGGAGCAGACAAGCTATCGTCCCGAGAGAGGGCAGTATGTAGCATTCCCATTGAGCCACTGGCACTCCCATGGGCCTCCAGGACCTCACTCTTAGTGATCTGTAGGATGCTTTGGAAACCCGTATCGATGTGTTCCACCAGTATTTTGACGTCTGATGATACTGAATTTATTAAGAGAAAAAAGAGGTAATATGGGCCTCTTAAAGACAGATGCAGGTGATATTGTAATTGAAAATAAGGAAGTGGAAGACTTGATAAATAATTACTTTGTATCGGTCTTCACAGTAGAGGAAGAGAATAAAGTATCCGAGATACAAGGAAAACTAAAAATAAATCGAGGGGAAGAATTACTTGATTTAATATAAGTAAAAAAAATAGTGGACAAAATAAGGGGTCAGATTTTTCTGTCAGAATAATGCTGAGTCTAATGGTGTTCGTCGTTATTTATGCGCAAATTATACAGCAACTTTAGGTGAGGGGCAGGTGCACGGTTAAATGAGAAGATCCAAAAAGTTGGTGTCCGAGTTGCGCCACTCCGCCGTTAACTTCACAAAAATTGCATTTCGCTGTCTGCTTTATCATTGGCATGCTTTGAATGTCAAGAAGATGCTGTATTTGAACTAAACGTGCCTTAAAATGTTAAGTCTTGTCATTAAAAGTGTAAGTACCCTTTTAACAAAATTAGAATTCTTAATTACAGCCAATCAACCTCTGGCACTGAAAATGAACGATTACAAATGTGTTGTCTCATTCCTTCATGTATTACTTGTTGGCAATTTTTAAAATGTCAACTTTAAACTTATTTTACTTTTTCTTTTTCTCTTTTAATCCAATCTTTCGTTCCCTCTTTATTTCTCTTTCTGTACCTCATTTGACATTGAATTCACCCACTCTAATTTATACTTCCTTCTCAGTCCTAGCACTGCTTGTGGGGAACTTTCACTTCCTGATGTGCTGATGGCAGAGGGGGTCCAGTAACGTGCGGGAGGGTTTCCCCGCACACTGTGGAGATTTAACTTCGCAGCGTACAACTCTTGGCCTTGACCGTTTCCCCACCTGGAAGTCAGCTTGCATTAACAGGCCTGGCTTCCAGTTGGGCAGGGAACACTCCGGAAGAGGCTGCAAAACAGCCAGGTGCGATCCCTGACCCTCGGATGGGGCGGGGGGGGCGCTGATGGTGGGGGAGTTTGGGTGGACAGGAGGAAATACTCCTGCCTCGGGTCCTCTCCCTCTTATGGGCTATCGTCTCCTGCAGAAAATTGCTATTTATTCGTTGTAAACTGCTGGACGTCTGTATGAGGCTTCTTTATCTAAAGAGCATGACAAATTGGAGCAGCGGCAATTATGGAGAAGAATGGTGAGGTACTCTTGTGCAGGAGAGAGACTACAGTGAGAAATGGTGGAAGTAATTAGCAGAAGAGTGAAAGGCCTTGCAATTTGTGACTAGGTGAACCCAGACTGCTGTTTGTGACTGTTTAGGGCATGAACAGCAGATGAGTGTTTGTAATAAGAAGGGGAACTGCTGCCATGACGTACTTTAATTGGAGAAGAAGCATGCAGAATGTGGGAGGAAAGAGTTCAGCATGCTTGGGGGGGTGAGGGGGCAAAAAACTATGTAAAGGCATGACATATATAAATGGAGACAGGAAAACCTGCATCTCACCTTTGCCATCCTGATCAAGTCATTAAACCACTTCCTGCACTGAACCCAGGTCTTCGGGATGATGTTGCAGTCATTGCTGACTTCAGCTATCTCCTTCCAGAATTACTGCTGTGACTGCTTTGGAACCCTGGTGCATTCTCTGGGAAAGCAGACCTGTCCCCGTTACCATACTTGCTCCACCCTCCACTAGCACGTCACTGGCTCTCGGCACTCTAACCTTTGACATTTTGGAAATGTTGAAGAAACAGCAGAATTTACTCTTCTTAGGGACACTAAACATATAGCATTTGCTGAGAAATAAGAAAAAAATCAGCAAATATTCCAAAAGGATTTCACATTCCCACGTTAATTTGCTGAATCTGACAATCCTTTTGGGAAAAATAAATAAACTACAAATTAGCTAATACTTACCTCAGTTGTTGATCTCACTGCCAAAGCAATTCTGAATTTGGGATCTCACAGGCAACTGAAAGGAGACAGAAACATAGCTGCTACCTCTCCCTTCTGAGCCAGGTTGCACTGTTGAACACTCCTCCCTCTAACTTATCTTAGGATCAACTGAATTCTAATTTAAAAAATTGTACACGTGCAACAGTCATACCTGCCCATGGAAGCAGAATAATCATGCATGGGCAATAATTATTTTGCTTTCTTCAGCAGGTAACAGAGTAGTTGTCTGGTATAAGTTGGGGGAAATTGGAGGGATAAAAACTCGTCACAAGAGGGACAGAAGCAGGCAGAAAACAATGTTCATATTTTCACATGCAAGCCAGCTCCAAAGCCACAAATAATAACAGAGATTTTTGGTGTTGGTAGATACAAGGGTATCAGATTTAAAATGCTTGTTTTGCCACTAAGCAAGGTTTAGGTCCCAGCCCTTTATGATTTGGATTGCTCGGTGTGAACAGTTTTCAGGCCCACATCCACTAGGAATTGGGTTGAGATCACACAGACTTAATTTGCATCATAAGAACATAAGATCAGTTTACATCAGACAAGTCACAGCTAGAAGAATATGACATGCAACGATAAAGAAACAGTTAAACCAATTTTCTTTAAAAGTTAGATTTACCTGATCCTTGCCCAAGAGTGTAGTACTTTCACATCTTATTGTAGAGTTATTTAACCAGAAATATTTCACATTATTATAGCAGTATATGTCTTGTATTTTTATTTCATTGTTCTATTGTTTGGGACAGAATCTGTCACTCAATTTCACACTGTTCGCAGCAGTTTCTAATGCTAACTATCAAGTATTTTTCTAAAGAAAACATACGAAAGAGTGATTCCACAGAAAAAGTCCTGTCAAGGGATTTGAAAAGTGTAATAAAGCATGAGTAAAACCTAAACCGTTTCATCTGAAATGCAAGGTTTTTTTTTATTACTATCTTCAATCACTATCCCCAACCTCTATCCAGCTTGCTGTTATCACTCCCCTCAAGAAACCTACCCTTATCCACCTTTGCTCTCTGCAGGTAACACTTTTTCTTTCTCTACAAAATCCTGGCATGTATCAATGCCTTGCAACTATAGTTCTGCCACTCCTTACTTGAGACTCTCCAATCTGGCTTCTGCCACATCCATAGTATTGAGACTGCATTAGTTAAAGTCACAAATGACATCCTGTGTGATGGTCACCATAACTTTTTATCTCTCTTCAACCTTGTGTCAGCCTTGGCTCAGTGGTAGCACTCTGCATTAGAAAGTTGTGAGTTCAAGTCAACTCTAGAGACTTGAGTACAAAATCTAAGCTGATAGTCCAGTACAGTACTGAGGGAGGGCATTGTTGGATGAGATGTTAAACTCTCTCAAGTAGATATAAAAGATCCTGTGGCACCATTTTGAAGAGGAAAAGGGGAATTCTCCTGGTGTCCTGGCTAATGTTTATCCCTCAACCAACATCACTAAAAACAGATTGGTCATTATCATATTGCTGTTTGTGGGACCATGCTGTGTGCAATTTGGCTGCCGCATTTCCATACATTACAACAGTGACAACGTTTCAAAAGTACATTGTTGACTGGACAGCATTTTGGGATGTGAAAGACGCTGTATAAATGCAAGTCTATTTACCTCTTAGCAACATTGTCAGGAGTCATGAAGTCAGTTTTCATATGTATGCTGACGACCTTCACTTCTACCTCTCTGCCTCTTCCATTGACACAAGGATTGTATCGGCACTCCTTCCATTGATACTGTCATGTATGTAAACTTGTAAATACCATGTCTAACCACAAGAGGGCTTATCCCCTGGAGTCCCAAGGGATCCCACAATCTCTTGGGAGCACCTGTATATAAGGAGGTCTCACAGGCTGGAGAGGCACTCTGAAATCTGTAATAAAGGACTACAGTCACACTTTACTTTGAGCTTGCAGTATCTAGTCTGACTCTTTATTCAAGACATAACAATTGGCGACGAGATACAGATGACGAACCCCACCGCAACAATGCAGAGAAACGTGGGCATCCTGGAGAAATTTTCAGAGGGAGATGATTGGGAAACCTTCGTGGAGTGACTCAACCAATATTTTGTGGCCAACAAGCTGGAAGGAGAAGTGAACACTGCCAAACGAAGGGCGATCCTCCTCACCGTTTGCGGGGCACCAAATTATGGCCTCATGAAAAATCTGCTCACTCCAACGAAACCCACAGACAAGTCGTACGATGAGTTGTGCACACTGGTCCGGGAGCATCTAAACCCGAAGGAAAGCGTTCTGATGGCGAAGTATCGGTTCTACACGTACAAGAGGTCTAAAGGCCAGGAAGTGGCGAGCTTCGTCGCCGAGCTAAGGCGCCTTGCAGGACATTGCGAATTTAAAGGACACTTGGAACACATGCTCAGGGACTTCTTTGTACTTGGCATTGGCCATGAAGTAATACTTTGACTGTAGAGACCCCAAATTTGAGCAAAGCCATAGCGATAGCCCAGGCGTTTATCGCCACCAGTGACAATACCAAACAGCTTTCTCAGCACACTAGTGCTGCTGCAAGTACTGTGAACAAAGTAACGTTATTTTCAAATCAAAATGTACAGGGCAGGACTTACACGCCTGCAACTACTTATCCACAGATGACTGAGTCCACCATCAAGAGTGGTGAATACAAGGCCATTAACACCTTGTTGGCGCTGTGGGGGTGATCATCATTTCCATTCATGCCGCTTCAAAGGATACGTTTGCAAGGGCAAACTCCAGCGCATGTGCAGGCGAGCTGCAAACCCTGCTAATCCAGCAAACCACTGTGTTGCAGAGGAGGACAGATACACGGTGGATCACAACGAACCAGAGCCTCAGACCGAGGAAGTAGAGGTGTATGGAGTGCACACATTTACCACAAAGTGTCCCCGATAATGCTGAAGGTTGAATTAATTGGACTCCCTTTGTCCATGGAGCTGGACACGGGCGCAAGCCAGTCCATAATGAGCAAAAAGACTTTCGATAAATTGTAGTGCAGCAAGGCCTCAAGGCCAGTCCTGACTATCATTCATACTAAACTGAGAACGTACACAAAGGAACTGATTCCCATAATCGGCAGTGCCACCATAAAGGTCTCCTATGATGGAGCGGTGAACGAGTTACCGCTCTGGTTGGTACCGGGTGATGGCCCCACGCTGTTCGGCAAGAGCTGGCTGAGAAAGATACGCTGGAACTGGGACAACGTCCAAGCGCTTTCGTCCATCGACGACACCTCATGTGCCCAGGTCCTAAACAAGTTCCTCTCGCTGTTCGAACCAGGCATCGGGACGTTCCAAGGAGCAAAAGTGCAGATCCATTTGATTCCGGGGCTCGACTCATCCATCACAAGGCGAGAGCAGTACCTTCGATGATGAGAGAGAGAGGGTGGAGATCGAGCTGGACAGGCTGCAACAAGAGGGCATCATTTCGCCCATCGAATTCAATAAATGGGCCAGTCCGATTGTTCCAGTCCTCAAAGGAGACGGCACTGCCAGAATCTGTGGTGATTACAAAGTTACTATCAATCGTTTCTCATTGCAGGATCAATACCCGCTACCAAAGGCAGCCTACCTATTTGCGATGCTGACGGGAGGGAAAACGATCACGAAGCTAGACTTGACCTCAGCCTACATGACGCAGGAGCTGGAGGAATCATCGAAAGGCCTCACCTGCATCAACACGCACAAAGGTCTCTTCATTCACAACAGATGCCCGTTTGGGAATCGATCGGCTGCGGTGATATTCCAGAGGAACATGGAAAGCTTGCTGAAGTCGGTCCCGTGCACCGTGGTCTTCCGGGACGACATCTTGGTTACAGGTTGGGACACCGTCGAGCATCTGCAGAACCTGGAGGAGGTTCTTAGTCGGCTTAATCATGTGGGACTCAGGCTAAAACGCTCGAAGTGCGCTTTCCTGGCGCCTGAAGTGGAGTTCCTGGGGAGAAGAATCGCTGTGGACAGCATTTGGCCCACCGATTCGAAGACGGAGACAATCAAGAACGCACCGAGACCACAGAACATGACGGAAGTGCGGTTGTTTCTGGGACTCCTGAACTATTTTGGTAACTTCTTACCGGGTCTTAGCGTATTGTTAGAAACCCTGCACTCTTTACTGCGTAAAGGAGATGAATGGGTATGGGATAAAAGCCAAGAAAATGCCTTTGAGAAAGCTAGGAAGCTGTTATGTTCAAACAAATTGCTTGTGTTGTACGATCCATGTAAGCGTTTGGTACTAGCATGTACGAGGTCGGGTGTCTATTGTAACAAGCCAATGAATTTGGGAAATTGCAACCGGTTGCTTATGCGTCCAGAAGTCTGTCTAAGGCTGAGAGGGCTTACAGTATGATCGAAAAAGAAGCGTTAGCGTGTGGTTACAGGGTAAAGAAAATGCATCAATATCTGTTCAGGCTCAAATTTGAATTGGAAAGCGACCATACGCCGCTGATATCCCTCTTTTCTGAAAGCAAGGGGATAAATACGAATGCATCGGCCTGCATCCAGAGATGGGCTCTCACGTTGTCCGCATACAACTATGCCATCCGCCACAGGCCAGGCACAGAAAACTACGGATGCTCCCAGTAGGCTGCCATTGCCCACCACAGAGGTGGAGATGGCACAGCCCGCAGATTTAGTTATAGTAATGGAAGCATTCGAGAGTGAGCATCACCTGTTACCACCCGACAGATTAGAACCTGGACCAGCCATGACCCCTTACTGTCCTTAGTAAAAAACTGTGTGCTCCACAGGAGCTGGTCTAGTGTCCCGTTAGAGATGCAGGAAGAAATAAAGCCCTACCAGCGGCGCAGAGATGAAATGTCTATACAGGCAGACTGCCTCCTATGGGATAATCGGGTAGTGGTGGCAAAAAAGGGCAGGGACACCTTCATTAGTGATCTCCATAGCACCCACCAGGCATTGTAATGATGAAAGCGATAGCCAGATCCCACGTGTGGTGGCCCGGTATCGATGCAGATTTAGAGTCCTGCGTGCACAAATGTAATACATGTTCACAGTTAAGCAATGCACTCAGGGAGGCACCACTAGGTTTATGGTCTTGGCCCTCCAAACCGTGGTCTAGGGTTCATGTCGAGTATGCAGGCTCATTCCTGGGAAAAATGTTCTTAGTGGTTGTAGATGCGTACTCCAAATGGATTGAATGTGTGATGCCGGCAAGCACGTCCGCTGCCACTATTGAAAGCCTACTGGCCATGTTTGCCATGCATGGCCTGCATGATGTTCTTGTAAGTGACAATGGGCCATGCTTTACCAGTGCCAAGTTCAAGGAGTTCATGACCCGCAATGGGATCAAACATGTCACATCTGCCCCGTTTAAACCAGCGTCCAACAGTCAGAGCAGTCCAAACGATCAAACAGAGCTTCAAAAGGGTAACTGAAGGCTCACTGCAGACTTGCTTATCCCAAGACCTGCTTAGTTACCGCACAAAACCCCACTCGTTCACTGGGGTTCTTCCTGCTGAACTGCTCATGAAAAGGGCACTTACGACAAGGCTCTCGTGATCTACACGAACAGGTAGAGTAGGCGGCTTCAACAGAATACATATGATCACGCAAATGTGTCATGCGAAATTGAGATAAATGATCCTATATTTATGTTGAACTATGGACAAGGTCCCAAGTAGCTTCCTGGCACTGTTTTGGCCAAAGAGGGGAGTAGGGTGTTTGTGTTCAAACTCTCAAATGGACTCACCTGCAGGAAACACTTGGACCAAACCAAACTCAGATTTACGGACTATCCAGAACAACCCACAATAGACTCTACCTTTTTCAACCCTCCAACACACACACAAGTGGCAACCGACCCAGTGGTTGACCACAAAGCAAAACCCATCACCCGCAGCAGCCCAGCAGGACTCACCACCCCCAGCAGCCCAGCAAGGCCAGCTGCGTAGCAGCTCAGCGAGGGCCCAACAAACGACTCACCAAAACCAGCATTTGCACCGAGACGATCAACCAGGGAAGGCTCCAGATCGACTCGCATTGTAAATAGTTACACTATTGACTTTGGGGGGGGGGGGGGGAGTGTTGTTATGTATATAAACTTGTAAATATCATGTCTAACCACCAGAGGGCTTATCCCCTGGAGTCCCAAGGGATCCCACAATCCCTTGGGAGCACCTGTATATAAGGAGGCTGAAGAGGCACTCTGAGATCTGTAATAAAGGACTACGGTCACACCTTGCTTTGAGCTTGCAGTATCTAGTCTTGACTCTTTATTCAAGACAGAACAGAAACAAAGGTTGTTTCTACACTCTTGCAACTGTTCCTCAGCTCCAGCTTAATGTCAGCAAACCAAAGGTATCCTTTTTTGCTCCCAGAAGCAGCATGAACTCCATAAATGTCCCTGGCTGCCACTTCAGATTGAGGCAGGAATTACGGAACCTTTATGAACTGCCTAACATAATTTCCAGCTTCTTGACCCACATCTGCTCTGTTAGGAATACTGCTTTCTTCCACTTGTGCAATACTGCTTCAGCGATGTGAGGCACAACTTTTCTCATACACTCCTCGTCGTCTTTCTTGCCTGCACCTTCCACAAGCTTCAACTCATTCAAAGCACTGCAGCACATTATACTTTCCAAACTCTGCTGGCTCCCATTGTCCCAGCAGATTGATTTCAACATTTTTGTCCTTACTTTTGCATCCTACCTTAGTGACCTCTTCCTAACTTCTGTTATTGTACACAACCTTTGCTACTCTATCACTGAACTTCTGCTCATCTTTTCCTCCATCATTGGTTAGCTCTCATTCAGCCACTAAACTCATACCCTCTACAACACCTTGCCCAGTTCCCTGTCTCTTGTCATTTCACTCACTTATTAACAACTACCTCAAAACCCTTCTCTTTGAATGTCTTGGAAACCAACCATCTTCCCCAATCATTTCCACTTTTCTCTTCCTGTTTGACATCCAGTATTTTGTTCTTCTAACATGAAGCTTTGAGATAAGAAATAGGAACAGGAGTAGGCCATTCGGCCCCTCAAGCCTGCTCCGCCATTCAGTAAGATCATGGACTCAGCTCCACTTCCCTGCCCGCTCCCCATAACCCCATATCCTTATCGTTTAAGAAACTGTCTATTTCTGTCTTAAATTTATTCAATGTCTCAGCTTCCACAGCTCTCTGAGGCAGCGAATTCCACAGATTTACAAACCTCTGAGAGAAGAAATTTCTCCTCATCTCTGTTTTAAATGGGCAGCCCCTTATTCTAAGATCATGCCCACTAGTTCTAGTCTCCCCATCAGTGGAAGCATCCTCTCTGCATCCACCTTGTCAAGCCCCCTCATAATCTTGTACGTTTTGATAAGATCACCTCTCATTCTTCTGAATTCCAATGAGTAGAGGCCCAACCTACTCAACCTTTCCTCATATCAACCCCCTCATTCCGGAATCAACCTAGTGAACCTTCTTTGAACTGCCTCCAAAGCAAGTATATCCTTTCGTAAATATGGAAACCAAAACTGCACGCAGTACTCCAGGTGTGGCCTCACCAATACCTTATATAGCTGTAGCAAGACTTCCCTGTTTTTATACTCCATCCCCTTTGCAATAAAGGCCAAGATACCATTGGCCTTCCTGATCACTTGCTGTACCTGCATACTATCCTTTTGCATTTCATGCACAAGTACCCCCAGGTCCCGCTGTACTGCAGCACTTTGCAATCTTTCTCCATTTAAATAATAACTTGCTCTTTGATTTTTTTATCTGCCGAAGTGCATGACCTCACACTTTCCAACATTATACTCCATCTGCCAAATTTTTGCCCACTCACTTAGCCTGTCTATGTCCTTTTGCAGATTTTTTGTGACTTCCTCACACATTGCTTTTCCTCCCATCTTTGTATTGTCAGCAAACTTGGCTACATACACTCAGTCCCTTTTTCCAAGTCATTAATATAGATTGTAAATAGTTGGGGTCCCAGCATTGATCCCTGCAGCATCCCACTAGTTACTGGTTGCCAACCAGAGAATGAACCATTTATCCCAACTCTCTGTTCTCTGTTAGTTAGACAATCCTCTATCCATGCTAATATATTACCCCCAACCCCGTGAACTTTTATCTTGTGCAGTCACCTTTTATGTGGCACCTTGTCAAATGCCTTCTGGAAGCCCAAATACACCATATCCACTGGTTCCCCTTTATCCACCCTGTTCATTACATCCTCAAAGAATTCCAGCAAATTTGTCAAACATGACTTCCCCTTCATAAATCCATGCTGACTCTGCCTGACCAAATTTTGCTTTTTCAAATGTCCTGCTACTGCTTCTTTAATAATGGACTCCAACATTTTCCTAACCACAGATGTTAGGCAGTAGTTTCCTGCTTTTTGTCTGCCTCCTTTTAATAGGGGTGTTACATTTGCAGTTTTCCAATCTGCTGGGACCTCCCTAGAATCCAGGGAATTTTGGTAAATTACAACCAATGCATCCACAATCCCTGCCGCTACTTTTCAAGACCCTAGGATGCAAGCCATCAGGGCCAGGGTATTTATGTGCCTTTAGCCCCATTATCTTACTGAGTACCACCCCCTTAGTGATTGTGATTGTGTTAAGTTCCTCTCCCCCTATAGCCCTTTGACTATCCACTGTTGGAATATTGTTGATGTCCTGTACCGTAAAGACTGATCCAAAATATTTGTTCAGAGTTTCTGCCATCTCCATGTTCCCCATTACTAATTCCCCGGTCTCGTCCTCTAAGGGACCAACATTTACTTTAGTCACTCTTTTCCTTTTTATAGCCTATAAAAACTCTTTTATCTGTTTTTATATTTTGTGCTAGTTTACTTTCATAGTCTATCTTCCTGCAAGTCAAAAGCACTATAAAAATGCTTGCTGGCATCCTCACTGAAAGATTACATTTATGATATTCTAAAATTAGAATATCATGTTTAGTTGACTATTAGGAATTAACATTCCATTTCAGGTTATATACTGACTTACTTCCCAGTAATTAACTGAACTGCCTGAAATCTCATGGCTGGAAATATAGACCTTGACACCTGAAAAAACAGCTGAACAAAGAAACCAAGAACAGAAATTAAGTGCACACAACAAAAAATAACATTACAGTTTGTGAAGTTACTGACTTAGAGGTCCTGAAGTTATTGTAAAGATTAAATGGTTTAATACCTTTGCTAAAATAACAAGAAAGAATCTCAGACTAACTCAGAATACACTAGTATCCCATTGCATAATTTCAGGGAAGAAATTTCTTATCACTTATGAATAGTGTCATTTTTAAATTCACAGCATTTTGTTTTACATAGTGAGTTGTGATCTGAAAGAGTGATGGAAGCAGATTCAACAGTAACTTTCAAAAGGGAATTGAATATATACATGAAAGGGAAACAAATGCATGGCTATGGGGAAAGAGTGGGGGAGTGGAACTTGTTGGATAGCTCTACAAAGAGCAGCACAGGCACAATGGGTCAAATTACCTCCTTCTGTGCTGTATAATTCTATAATAAGATTATCTGAATAAACTTTAAAATAAAATACTGTTGCCAATATTAGCAGTTGTAGGCTTTATGCATTTATATCACATTCCTTTGCTAATCGTTTATTAAAGTAACGGACATAGGAATTTCCTACAGATGCATTAAGCTTTCATTTTCAAACATTACTAACAGTGATTTTAGCCTGTATGTAGAGAAGTAGATGGTACATCTGTTAAGCATTGATTTCATGCTGGTGAGATGGTAACTGACGAGTGGGATCTACAATATTGTTTTGCCATTATTCATTTTTGCTAATACAACACAGTAATGCCAGTGCTTGCATTGTCTGCCAATACATTTTCCTGTGCCATCTCTGATTTGGAGCTTGGTGGTCTAAATAGCAAGCATTTGTGATCTGCTATTGTTTACTGGGGAAAGAATACATGGTAGGTACACCAAGTCTTTCTATGGTGGGTGCCCGTGTGCCCCTTCTGAAAGATTTTTCAGCATTCATTTCTTTCATCACTGCCAATAAATGCCGATCATAAGGATGTAAACCAGTGTTTTCCTACTCCCCAGTGCAGCTGTCAACCAAGACACAAAGCTCTCATTGCCACAACATAGTGATTTTATTGCATCACACATAACTTGTGTATATATGTATATATATAGCACCTTTAAGGTAGTAAAACATCCCAAGCTGCTTCACAGGAAACATAGAAAATAGGTGCAGGAGTAGGCCATTCGGCCCTTCGAGCCTGCACCGCCATTCAATAAAATCATGGCTGATCATTCCCTCAGTACCCCTTTCCTGCTTTCTCTCCATACCCCTTGATCCCCTTAGCTGTAAGGGCCATATCTAACTCCCTCTTAAATATATCCAATAAACTGGCATCAACAACTCTCTGCGGCAGGGAATTCCACAGGTTAACAACTTTCTGAGTGAAGAAGTTTCTCCTCACCTCAGTCCTAAATGGCCTACCACTTATCCTAAGACTGTGTCCCCTGGTTCTGGACTTCCCCAACATCGGGAACATTCTACCCGCATCTAACCTGTCCCGTCCTGTCAGAATCTTATAAGTTTCTATGAGATCCCCTCTCATCCTTCTAAGCCCCAATGTATAAAGGCCCAGTTGATCCAGTCTCTCCTCATATGTCAATCCTGCCATCCCGGGAATCAGTCTGGTGAACCTTCGCTGCACTCCCTCAATAGCAAGAACGTCCTTCCTCAGATTAGGAGACCAAAACTGAACATAATATTCCAGGTGAGGCCTCACCAAGGCTCTGTACAACTGCAGTAAGACGTCCCTGCTGCTATACTCAAATCCCCTAGCTATGAAGGCCAATATACTATTTCCCTTCTTCACCGCCTGTTGTACCTGTATGCCAACTTTCAATGACTGATGAACCATGACACCCAGGTCTCGTTGCACCTCCCCTTTTCCTAATCTGCCGCCATTCAGATAATATTCTGTCTTCGCGTTTTTGCCCCCAAAGTGGATAACCTCACATTTATCCACATTGTACTGCATCTGCCATGCATTTGCCCACTCACCTAACCTGTCCAAGTCACCCTGCAGCCTCCTAGCGTCCCCTCACAGCTCACACCGCCACCCAGTTTAGTGTCATCTGCAAACTTGGAGATATTACACTCAATTCCTTCATCCAAATCATTGATGTATATTGTAAAGAGCTGGGGTCCCAGCACTGAGCCCTGCGGCACTCCATTAGTCATTGCCTGCCATTCTGAAAAGGACCCGTTTATCCCGACTCTCTGCTTCCTGCCTGCCAACCAGTTCTCTCTCCACGTCAGTATATTACCCCCAATACCATGTGCTTTGATTTTGCACACCAATCTCTTGTGTGGGACCTTGTCAAAAGCCTTTTGAAAGTCCAAATACACCACATCCACTGGTTCTCCCTTGTCCAATCTACTAGTTACATCCTCAAAAAATTCCAGAAGATTTGTCAAGCATGATTTCCCCTTCATAAATCCATGCTGACTTGGACCAATCCTGTCACTGCTTTCCAAATGCGCTGCGATTTCATCCTTAATAATTGATTCCAACATTTTCCCCACTACTGATGTCAGACTAACCGGTCTATAATTAGCCACTTTCTCTCTCCCTCCCTTTTTAAAAAGTGGTGTTACATTAGCTACCCTCCAGTCCATAGGAACTGATCCAGAGTCGATAGACTGTTGGAAAATGACCACCAATGCATCCAATATTTCTATGGCCACTTCCTTAAGTACTCTGGGATGCAGACTATCAGGCCCCAGGGATTTATCAGCCTTCAATCCCATCAATTTCCCTAACACAATTTCCCGCCTAATAAGGATATCCTTCAGTTCCTCTTTCTCACTCGACACTCGGTCCCGTAGTACTTCTAGAAGGTTATTTGTGTCTTCCTTCGTGAAGACAGAACCAACGTATTTGTTCAGTTGGTCTGCCATTCCTTTGTTCACCATTATAAAGTCACCTGAATCCGACTGCAAGGGACCTACGTTTGTCTTAACTAATCTTTTTCTCTTCACATATCTATAGAAGCTTTTGCAGTCAGTTTTTATGTTTCCGGCAAGCTTCTTCTCGTACTCTATTTTCCCCCTCTTAATTAAACCATTTGCCCTTCTCTGCTGAATTCTAAATTTCTCCCAGTCCTCTGATTTGTTGCTTTTTCTGGCCAATTTATATGCCTCTTCCTTGGATTTAACACTATCCTTAATTTCCCTTGTTAGCCACGGTTGAGCCACCTTCCCTGTTTTATTTTTACTCCAGACAGGGATGTACAATTGCTGAAGTTCATCCTTGTGATCTTTAAATATTTGCCGTTGCCTATCCATCATCAACCCTTTAAGTATCATTTGCCATACTATTCTAGCCAATTCACGCCTCAAACCATCGAAGTAACCTTTCGTTAAGTTCAGGACCCTAGTTTCTGAATTAACTGTGTCACTCTCCATTTTTATATTTTACCATGTTATGGTCACTCTTCCCCAAGGCGCCTCGCACAACAAGATTGCTAATTAGTCCTTTCTCATTACACATCACCCAGTCTAGGATGGCCAGCTCCCTAGTTGGTTCCTCGACATAATTGGTCTAGAAAACCATCCCTAATGCACTCCAGGAAATCCTCCACCACCGCATTGCTACCAGTTTGGTTAGCCCAATCAATATGTAGATTAAAGTCACCCATGATAACTACTGTACCTTTATTGCATGCAACCCTAATTTCTTGTTTGATGCTGTCCCCAACCTTACTACTACTGTTTGGTGGTCTGTACACAACTCCCAATGGCGTTTTCTGCCCCTTGGTATTCCGTAGCTCCACCCATACCGATTCCACATCATCCAGGCTAATGTCCCTCCTTACTATTGCATTAATTTCCTCTTTAACCAGCAATGCCACCCCACTTCCTTTTCCTTTCTGTCTATCCTTCCTAAATATTGAATACCCCTGGATGTTAAGTTCCCAGCCTTGGTCACCCTGGAGCCATGTCTCCGCCAATTACATCATACCCATTAACTGCTATCTGCGCAGTTAATTCGTCCACCTTATTCCGAATACTCCTCGCATTGAGGCACAGAGCCTTCAGGCTTGTCTTTCCAACACACTTTGCCCTTTTAGAATTTTGCTGTAATGTGGCTCTTTTTGCTTTTTGCCTTAGGTTTCTCTGCCCTCCACTTTTACTTTGCTTCTTTCTATCTTTTTCTTCTGCCCCCATTCTACTTCGCTCTGTCTCCCTGCATAGGTTCCCATCCCCCTGTCATATTAGTTTAACTCCTTCCCAACAGCACTAGCAAACACTCCCCCTAGCACATTGGTTCCGGTCCTGCCTAGGTGCAGACCGTCAGGAGTATTATAAGAAGTGAAAATATTTGACATAGCCACATGAGGAGAAACTAGATCAGGTGACCAAAAACTTGGTCAGAGATGTAGGTTTTAAGGAGGGTCTTATAGGAGGAGAGAAGCGGAGAGGTTTAGGCAAGGGATTCCAGAGCTTAGCGCCTAGGCAACAGAAGGCACGGCCAATGGTTGAGCGATTATAATCAGGGATGCTCAAGAGGGCAGAATTAGAGGAGCGCAGATATTTCGGAGAATTGTGGAGCTGGAGATTACAGAGATGAGGGGAGAGGCCATGGAGGGATTTGAAAACAAGGATGAGAATTTTGAAATCAAGGTGTTGCTTAACAGGGAGCAAATGTAGGTCAGCAGGCACAGGGGTGATGGGTGAACGGGACTTTGTGCGAGTTAGGACACGAGCAGCCGAGTTTTGGATGACCTTGTTTACTTGGGTAGAATGTGGGAGGCCAGCCAGTGAGTTGGAATAATCAAAACTAGAGGTAACAAAAGCATGGATGAGGGTTTCATATCCAAGAAACAAGATGAAAAGCAGGTTCATGTACATACTAGGTGAACCAAGAGAGGCTTATAGCGATCCGGTGTATCGTATGCAGGCCTCAAAGCAGCAATCTCTGCAGGTTCTTCAGAAGGCTTTTGTCAGATGATGGAAACCAATTTAAAGGGATTATCAGCCACTCCAACTACTCTACCTACAGCTGCAAAAGTGATAGCAACTATTCATTTCAGGCAACTTAGGACTTCCCATTCAGCAGGAGGTGACTTATCTGGCATTGATATAAGGTATCATTTTCACCTGTATTTAAAAGGTGACTGATAGGTTGTTTTGGAAGGTTGCCAGGTTTGTCAATTCCACAAAATCAGATACACAAAGAGAACCATTTTTTGGTTTTGTACAAGAGTGCTGGGGCGGGGAATTCCAGCATAAGCCATTCAAAATGTGCAGCGGCTGTGTGGTGTCTTATGTTGAATTCAGTAAATGATCATGTACATGGTTATGATTGTAAGTTGGCATAAGAAGAGGAATATTGCCCCTTTTGTGAATAATCTGTTACAAATAAATCAAACTATTTTCGTTGAAAGCCAAGATTTGGTTGTCACCTTGACATTTCTTTAAATACCCTTGCTGAGATTAAGAGCTGATCATGTGGAGAACCAGCATAAATTCATTTCATGCTGCTAATCCTATCCATAGTTCTGCTTATTGGAATATTATAAAGCCATTTATCGATGTCAGTATTTTAACTGATTGAAACCACTATCTTTTTTGCTGTTCATGGTCATTTCTGTTTTGATGTAAATCTTACTATTTTTCCAATACTGTGGTTCCTTTATTCTGTAAAAACTGAATTATCAATAGAAGAAAACCTACACATCCTTTAATCCTAACATCCATTATAGTACATATTACATAAAAATAAATTTGCGAGTTAAATTTTGCAAACTTTCATTACAGGTTGAACCTCCCTTATCCGGAACCCTCGGGACCTGGCCTGTTCCGGTTAAGAGATTTTTCCGGACGAGGGGTGGTCACGTTAAATTGGATGGTACAGGTACTGAGCAAGGTGATATTGGGGCTGACTAGCTTGGGGTTGGGAGTGTAGCAGAGAGATCATGGGGGTGGGCGGTGGATCGCGGGGTCAGGCCAGCGATTGCGGGAGTCGGCAGCATGGAAGGATTTCAATTTGTTCATGTCGGAGTTTTGCGCATGCACCACCCGGTGGCCGGGAATGGTTCCGGCCGAGGGGTGGTTCCGGATAGGGAAGTTTTGAATAAGGGAGGTTCAACCTGTACCTGGAAATTATCACAAATATATTTTACCCCCCAGTTATGACTGCAAAAACAGTGATAGAAATTTATACATAGTTCAGTGTACAAACAGTATCAACTCCTGATAATTTACAGTTCAGTTTAAGTATCAATTTGCTATACAGTACCAATAAAGTAATCACATTTTTACTACTAGTTTAACTGCATAAATCTTCTATTTACAGGTTGTGACATTGCTTGGAAAAATGGAGCGTCTCCGCAGCTCTCCTCTTCATGCTAATATTTCCACAGCACTTGATCGACATCTGGAAGCCATCCACATTACCCAAGCTCGTAGGAAAGATGAAATAGTAAATGCAGCGAATCGACAAAGGCAAGGAGCACCAAGATACCAGGATGACCGAGGTAACATCACAAATGTAGCCAATTTATGTAACGTGAGGATTTGGCGTTTATCTGTTGGTCATACATGGGGTCATTTACAACTGTACAGAGATCTCAATGTAATGAACTTCAATTGCTTGCTGTACAACCAAGTATGACTACAATGCTTAAGCATGGAAGGCATTTTTTTGAGAACATGTATCAGTACGGCAATAATGTATCTTACTCTTCTGAATGATATCAAGCATTGCCTATTTAGCTCACTTAAGGAGACTTGATTTGGTGTCCATACTGATAACTGGAATCATTGATTGGTACTCCTTACCTTTGACAGAGGAGGTTATTAAATAAGTAAATGTTATTCATGGCATAGCTTTGTTTGCTTTTTCCTGGACTTTAAACAACTTAACATACTTCTGAAAAAGGATAAATGGTAACTATCATTATTCAGACAATCTGCTCAGGAGAACAAGCTGGCTACAGTGGACTTCATCTCCCTATTGTCATGTTACAGAAAGATCTGGAGATTCAGTTTCCCGTTACACATCTACTCATACAGGGTAGCCCCATGGTCTTCTCAAAATATCTCTCTGTTCATAGAATCATAGGACCCATCGTGCCTGTGGCAGTTCTTTGAAAGAGCTATACTATCAGTCCCATTCCCCTACCCTTTCCCCATAGCCTTGCAAATTTATTCTTACAATATTCCCTTTTGAAAGTTATTATTGAATCTGATTCCACCACCCTTTCAGGCATTGCATTACAGATCATAACATTATGTTATAACTTTTTTTGTCATCAAGTTTTATGGCAAACATTGACAGTTAGGATTCTCTGAGATTAATACATAATATAGTGTCTTGTTAAAGGTTAAAAATAATGGCCCAAAAATTGCAATTGGAGGCTTACTGTGGGCAGACTCCTCCGACCGAATTTTTTTTAACGAAAGTATCTGGTGGTCCCAGAGGAACATATACTTGCGGTCCGAGGCCTCGTTTTGCAGCCCAGCGTATGGCCTCACACATCCCAGGAACGTAAGCGCAATCTGGGATCATGTGGGCCTGGACCACCAATAAACATGGAATATTCTCATTGATAATAATGGTGAGCTCTGTTTGTACGAGCTTCCAATACAAAAACACAGAAACACAACACAATAAATTTTTTTAAAACACCTCGCATTTAAAATTAATTGGATTTAATGAAATGTTTTAGACAAAAATTTATTTTTTTTAATTTTATTTTAATATGTTTTAATAGGGGTAAAAATAAGCTTAGGGTTTTTAAATACAAAAATTAGTGATAAAATTAAATTTTTCTATCTTTTCAAAATCTTACATTGGTAAAAGTAGGCATAAGAGTTTGAAGGACATTTGCTGAGCTGGAGTTGGGCAAATAGACCAAATCTCTGCGTGCAAATGTCCTTCTCCCAGGGATGCGTGCGATCTGTCAAATGCCGGTTCGCGGTGCATGCACATTGCATGCCGAGAACCGGCATTTGCGAGGCCGCTTCGGGTGCGTGCGCAAATCGTACGCACCAGGAGCGGCCGCAATTGATGTGATCACTTGAACTTTAGTCTTCTATTTTCATGGAGGCCATAGCCTGCTTAAAATAAATAGGATAATATTTGTTAAAATAGCAGGCTAAGGAATTTAACATGTACGCATTAAAAGTCATATACAACAACAACTTGTATTTATATAGCGCCTTTAACATAGTAAAACGTCCCAAGGTACTGCGCAGAAGCGTTCTTAAACATTTGTCACCGAGTCACATAAGGAGATATTAGGACAGACTTGGTCAATGAGGTATGTTTTAAGGAATGTCTTAAAGGAGGAGAGAGGTAAAGAGGCACAGAGGTTTAGGGAGGAAATTCCAGAACTTAGATATTAATCTTTGCACAATGCAATTTCAAGATCTTGGTGATTAAACATCTATTTTTTTTGCTTACATGGTGGAAAGTACCCAGCATCTGCTTGGCATCTCCACATATCCTTCTGGTAGCTTGGAACATGGAGAAGTCTCACCTGTACAGTTTGTCCTATCACTCAATGCCACAGCATGTTACCAATGCCACTACACTACTGTGTACTACTAAGTAATTTATTTGTTCAGATAGACTCACTGACATATATTTCATTCTGTATGCATCTCTTTTATGTGCAGATGTTCTTGCTTTGGCTATTGCAGTCAAAGAAATGGCAGTAGCTACACGGAAAGCCCGGACTGCTTTATGGTGTGCCCTCCAAATGACATTACCTAAAACAACAAATGCCAATCCAGATGACCAAGTTGAAGTAGAAAAAGAACTGCACGATCTAGTAACTAACGGAGACAAAAACTATCAAAACAGAAGCAACTACTATAGTGGGGAAAAGAATGAAGTGGTGAAAACTCGTGTTGATTAGAGAATTGCTGAAGAACTGGAGAAAAAAATAATAGACTGAAAAGCCACAAAATAAATGATTCTATTCATTATTATCTTTTGAGTTACTAAAATGTGAATTGGTTAAGTTGCAGTGATCACTAATTTAGATTAACTAAAAAGAAAGTATTAAGGGGAAAAAAGCTGAATGACATAGTCTCCCCTGAAAAGTAATTATAAACAATGCAGCTCATGGTCAAGCATGCATTTTGTTAGTAAATACATATCTATATATTGAGACAGGTGATATAAAGCTTATTTAAAAATCTCACTACCATAATTTAACAAGATCATTTTACCCCATGTTTTGGTGAATTGTTCTTGTCAAATCTTCCCAATCAGAGTGACTAAATCTCTTAGTCAGGAAATTTTAATCTGTTTGTTTTAGTTTTTGCAAGATGTTTGTTATTTATTACATACAAAGTTTATAAAAGTAGTCATGGCTTTCTTTGACATGACTTGAAAGGAAAGGTAACCTCTATTTAGTGAAAGTGAGCAATAGGTGCACCAAGGTGCAGTCTTTTGGTAAGAAGTAAGAGAGCTTAAAATCAGTCTAAATCAAAAAAAATTACAATGCCACAACAGTAAGTGGAGGTTAATTAAACTAATACCGTATACTGCAATTATCCCGTTAAGTAAAAGGTTATCATAGTTTAGATTTAATGGTTCTGTTTTTATTTATATCACCCTAATCTGGTTGGACCCTCTGTTTAGATAATTGAAGTTTCAGATAATGTGCAAAGGTCACAGACTTTGTATCATATATTATAGAGACCTGGAGATATTAATCTAATGATATTTAAGATAATTCATTGGAAAATACCATTCATTATTAGTGTAGTATTTTCACATTTATGCAGAGAATAAGGGATACCCAGGAGTGATTAAAAGGCAACAATTTCATTTTGGTGTTTAGGTGATGTCAGATTGCAAGTAGGATGTATGAATAATCTGATGTCAGAGGTGGAATTACAGCCTTGAGTTTACACTCTGTTATATTTTAAATTATACTTTGAATTTCTTGGAACACTTCAATTAGAGTTTAGATTTTTTTGCCAACAGTGAGTGTTATGCTAATACGTGATAATATCTACACGGAATAATTAACAATTGTGATGTAAGGTACACACTGGCAAGTGCAAGGCAGTCATATTGTTAGGAGTTTTCTTTTCCTAGAGTTATGAATATTTTTTTCCAAATTCCTCCTCGATTTCACCCCTTTGTCTGCTGAAGCTTCCAGCTTTTACTGCAATATAGTTCCACGGCAGACAGCAGCCCAACACTAACTCGCCAAAGTAACATTCTTCATACGTGAATCTAGGTATAGAGTTTTAGCAGACCAGTTTATTGTGAGAGCTATCACAGCAACGCCTGATTTTGTTCTCATCTAATGTCCACATACACACTTTCCGAAACTGGTCGCTGAATAGCAATCAGGACAGGAACCCTTCCCTAGCCATGGGGATTTAGAGATACCCCAAGTGCTGCTGTGGCTGAGATCAGCTAATTCAGCACAGACCAGGAATGGAGTCTGGGGCTTTCTGGTCTGTATAGCTTAGTGCTATGCTGGACAGTGGCTTTAGCCATTAGGCCATCGGGGGAGCTATTAGTAGTTAATATTTCATATATCACTGTTTGTTGATGCATGTTTTATTTATACAACAGTTTAAAAATCATTTCAGATAGTTTCAATTATTTTTGTTGATGTTGAGCAAGTTTGTTTGTGCCTATGTAGTGAGAGGCTACATGATGGCATTATATGATGAAATTGATATCCCACAATTAATTGTGTTGGTATATGCTATAATAGAATAACAGATTCTGTACTAAACAAATACCAAAACATAATTATATGCATTAACCAATGGCATTTTAATAATGCTAATCACAGAAAGCAGTAGATAACTTTCAGCAAGAAAAACATTTTCAGAGAAAAAATAGGAATGCAAAAAACCTAAATACAATGGTAAAAAAAAACCTTGTAAAATGAAGCATGCAAGGTACTACAAATATTCTATACTGTTCCAAACTCAAAACAATATCTTTGTTACAAGGAATACTGCTTCATTAACAAAAGCCTGACAAGTACTATTTAATATGGAAATTACATTTTATTATTAAGGATATTTGCAGTGGATGTTGTACTAGCTACAGTATGTGTTGTATTTCTGCAGTAAAGCTACAGAAATAATGCATTATTCAACAGTCTAGATGTAATGATTTGGTGGAATTTTTTTTGTATTTGAAATGTATTGTTAGCATTTACTAAGTTTGAAGTGGACACTTATTTTTAATTAGTGCTGATATGCCACAAACATTTAGTAAGGATATTAATTTACTCTAATTGTTACAGATGTTTTGTTGAATGTAGTTATCTGAGGCAACTTGTTTATAATGTGTACAGTCTATAAAAGTTAATGGCTTATTTTCCATATTGTAGATCTGTGGAACTGTTCAAAGTTGAAACAGTTAGCTGTTCTGCATTTCTAGTTTGAAATCTAGAGGGTATAAGTCTTGATAAATGTGCACATGCAAACAAGTTTGATATTATGTCAGTAACAGATACAATAGTAGAGGTTTAGTAACCTTAGCAGAACACTTAATTCTTGCAATTGGTGAATTGCTTCAAACTTGATTTAGTGCTATATTATATGGCAAGCTAAATTGTCATTCATTATCAAATTTATTGATCGAATATGTTTATAAATATCTTAAAATCATTTAAAGATACATTAAATGATTTTGAGACATTCAGTCTAAGATTATTAATGAGAAGTCAGCAACTCATTCAGAGATATCTCCAAAGTTCAATTGTCCAGACCCAGTGCAATTGTCATTTAGAAATACTGTACCTTGATATGATTTACAGTGGATGTCATGGAATTATTAATAGATTTCTTCCAATTTCTCATCAAAGGAATTGAATAAATTTCCAAAATGATATGAAATATCTTAAAGGTTTAAACAATTTCTCTTGAAATCAATTTCAAATATATTGTTTAATAGTGCATCTTGAAGTTATCCGGAAGGCATTTAATGCAGTCTTCAATATTTAAGCTAGGTCAAGATATGTCAAAATAAATGTGATATATCAGATATCTTTAAATGATAATTTGTGTTGTACGATTACCTTCAGGAACTAGAATTCTTTGACTTTTGAGTTTATGAATTGAATGCTAGTTTAGATTAATGAATGAAAGGAATATATCTTTGTCATATGCTTGATAAATTGATCAGGAATACAGTGTGAGAAACCTCCTAGATGTTAAAATGTTTTATGTGATCAATGAAATACTTGGTAATGTAATACACAACTGCTGAAATTGTTATCTCATGAGGAGTCAACAGAGGGTTGTGCGTTTAAAAAAAAGTGTAGTAACTACTTGAAACAATGTCATTTATAAATGAGAAGAGTTAACCCAAGTTCCAAAATTAATATTTAAGAAGTTGACTTTGTATCAAAGAAAATGTGAAATTTTTGATTTTCCTAAGTTAAAAGTTGATATATTTTACTGAACTGTATAAGTTACTGAAAATATGACATTAAATAAATTAAATATTGATCTAATGTCTTTATTTTATTAATCATGATTTTGAAAATGTACAATAGTGGAATATTTAACTTACCTGGATAAAAATAGTTCTATCCCCATAATCACAAAATCAAACAATTAGAAAAAAAATCCAGTTGGTATTTAAAATGTGGAGATGGGAAAATTGTAATGAACAACATGGAAAGTCTTTAGCTAAAGAAAAATAAGATTCAAGTCCACTTTTAGCACATTGAGATTTAAAAATATTAATCAAAAACTCAGTAAATTAGATTCATCATCATCATCATAGACAGTCCCTCAGAATCGAGGAAGACTTGCTTCCACTCTTAGAATGTGTACTTAGGTGGCTGAACAGTCCAATACGAGAGCCACAGTCCCCGCCACAGGTGGGACAATAAGTCAATGAGGGTAAGGGAGGGTGGGACAGGTTTGGCGCACGTTCTTTCTGCTGCCTGCGCTTGTTTTCTGCATGCACTCGGCGATGAGACTCGAAGCGCTCAGCGCCCTCCCGGATGCACGTCCTCCACTTTCGGTGGTCTTTGGCGAGGGACTTCCAGGTGTCGGTGGGAATGTTGCACTTTATCAGGGAGGCTTTGACGGTGTCCTTGTAACGTTTCCTCTGTCCATCTTTGGCTCATTTGCCATGAAGGAGTTCCGAGTAGAGCGCTTGCTTTGGGAGTCTCGTGTCTGGCATGCGGACAATGTGGCCACCCAGGGGAGCTGATCATGTGTGGTCAGTGCTTCAATGCTGGGGATGTTGGCCTGGTCGAGGACACTAATGTTGGTGCGTCTGTCCTCCCAGGGGAGTTGTAGGATCTTGCGGAGGCATCGGTGGTGGTATTTCTCCAGCGACTTGAGTTGTCTACTGTACATGGTCCATGTCTCTGAGCCATACAGGAGGGTGGGTATAACTACAGCCCTGTGGACCATGAGCTTGCTGGTAGATTTGAGGGCCTGGTCTTTGAACGCTCTTTTCCTCAGGTGGCCGAAGGCTGCGCAGGCGCACTGGAAGCGGTGTTGAATCTCCTCATCAATGTCTGCTTTTGTTGACAAGAGGCTCCCGAGGTATGGAAAATGGTACACGTTGTCCAGGGCCGCGCCGTGGATCTTGATGACTGGGCGGCAAGGATAGGCTGGTGGAGGACCTTTGTCTTACGGATGTTTAGCATAAGGCCCATGCTTTCGTACGCCTCAGTAAATACCTCGACTATGTCCTGGAGTTCAGCCTCTGAATGTGCGCAGACGCAGGCATCGTCCGTGTACTGTAGTTCGGCGAGAGGTTGGGGTGGTCTTGGACCTGGCCTGGAGTCGGAGAAGGTTGAACAGCTTCCCACTGGTTCTGTAGTTTAGTTCTACTCCAGCGGGGAGCTTGTTGACTGTGAGATGGAGCATGGCAGCAAGGAAGATTGAGAAGAGGGTTGGGGCATTGACGCAGCCTTGTTCGACCCCGGTCCGGATGTGGATTGGGTCTGTAATGGATCCGTTGGTAAGGATCACAGCCTGCATGTCGTCGTGGAGTAGGCGGAGGATGTTGACGAACATTTGGGGGTATCCGAAACGGAGGAGGACGCTCCATAGACCCTCGCGGTTGAGTGTCAAAGGCCTTTGTAAGGTCGAAGAAGGCCATATATAAGGGCTGGTGCTGCTCTCTGCATTTTTCCTGCAGCTGTCACGCTGCAAAGATCATGTCCGTTGTAACCCGTAGGGGACGAAATCCGCACTGTGACTCTGGGAGGAGCTCCTCGGCCACAGAGAGAAGACGGTTGAAGAGGACTCTAGCGACAACTTTCCCAGTGGCTGATAACAGGGAGATTCCTCTGTAGTTGTTGCAGTCGGACTTGTCTCCTTTTTAAAAGATGGTCACAATCACTGCATTTCTCAGATCTCCCAGCCTGCTTTCCTCCGTCCAGATGAGAGATGAGGTCATGTATCTGTGCCAACAGCGCCTCTCCGCCATACTTTAGTGCCTCAGCAGGGATTCCATCCGCTCCCGTATTCTTATTATTCTTGAGCTGTCTTGTGGCGTTTCCTACCTCGTGCGGCGTTGGAGTTGCACTGAGGTGGTGCGGATCGCATGCTGCGGGATGGAGTCGAAAACACTCGAGTCGAAGGCAGAGTCTTGATTGAGGGGATCTTCGAAGTGCGCCTTTCAGCGACCCTGACTGCCTCGGTGTCTTTGATGAGTGTTTCCACGTTCTTGGCCAGCAGTGGGGTGGGACCTTGGGAGTTTGGACCGTAGGTGGCCTTGACTGCGATGAAGAATCCTCGCACATCATGGCTGTTGGCCAGTTGTATCTCTTGTGCTTTCTCCATCCACCACCTGTTCTTTAGGTCCCGGGTTTTTTGTTGGACCTCAGCCTTGAGTCGCCTGTAATGTTGCTTTGCTGCTCCCGAGTTGGGTTGTTGCTTAAGGCTCAGAAATGCTCTGCGCTTACGATCTATTAGTTCTTGGCTCAATTTCAACATACATACTGAGAATCAGTCTGATGCCATTAGGGAAAGTTCCTGTCCAGGCTTTTAAAGCACCCAAAGTACCTTAACAAACCTTGGTGCAAGAAGTAATGGGTGATCTTCCCCACTGCCAACTTTTGAAGCCAACCTTCAATTAATTTAGTCACAAACAACATAGTCAACTCTGTTAGCTCCCATTTTTACTGACGTTTTTTTGTCTATTACGTCCATTAATTTCAATGGCTGCAGTATTGGGCTTTTATTACTCAAGGTTTCCTCTCACCAAATTGTCTGCATAATTTTTGTGTAGTTATTTAAATGACCACTTAAGAGTCATTTAGATTACATTTCAGAGGTTTTCTTTTCATTAAAAATATGCATGTTACAGTTACTATGCCTTATTTAAAATTGGATTCAGTTTCATATTTGAACAATAGTTCATTGTATTGTGGGTTCTATAAACAAACTCTATTCCACGACCATCGGCTGGCATTAAAGCCCGGTTTTCGATTTCAGATACAAAAGCAAAATACTGTGGATGCTGGAATCTGGAATAAAAACAGAAAATGCTGGAAATCTCAGCGGATCAGGCAGCATCTGTGGAGAGAAACAGAGTTAACATTTCGGGTCAACGACCCTTTGTCAGAACTAGAGAGTGTTTGGAAAGAACATGTTCTTAAGCACTGAAAGGGGGAGGGGAAGAAAGAACAAAAGGGAAGGTCTGTGATAGGGTGGAAGGCAGGAGAGATTAGAGAGACAAAAGAGATGATGGGCCGAATTGAAATGGTAATGCCAGGAGTTGGAAAAACATTAGTCAAATAGGGTGTGAATGACGGAATAATGATCAACTGCCATCAAGAGACAAGGAGAAAAAAGAATCAGGCTCGGGGGGCGGGCGGAAGGGAGCCAAAGATTGGCAGCGGTTACGCTCTGAAATTGTTGAACTCGATGTTGAGTCCAGACTGCTGTAAAGTGCCTAAATGAAAGATGAGATGCTGTTCCTGAAGCTTGCGTTGAGCTTGCGTTGGAACAGTGTAGGAGACCGAGGACAGAGAGGCCAGAGTGGGAGTGGAGTGGAGAATTAAAGTGACAGGCGACCGGAAGCTCAGGGTCACACTTGCGGACTGAACGGAGGTGTTCCGCAAAGCAGTCACCCAATCTACGCTTGGTCTCCCCAATGTAGAGAAGACCACATCGTGAGCAGCAAATACAGTATACTAAATTGAAAGAAGTACAAGTAATTCGCTGTTTCACCTGGAAGGAGTAGTTGGGGCCCTGGATAGTGGGAAGGGAGGAGGTAGAAGGGCAGGTGTTGCATCTCCTGCACTTGCACAGGAAGGTGTTGTAGGAAGGGGCGGGTGTGCTGGGGGTGACTGCGGAATGGACCGGGGTGTCGCGGGGGAGCGGTCCCTTCGGAATACTGAGAGGTGTGAGGAGGGGAAGATGTGATCGGTGGTGGGATCACGCTGGAATGGCTGAAATGACTCCCACATGTATCTGGACTACACTTTCTCCCACACCGCATCCTGTAAGGACGTCATTCCATTCTCCCAGTTTCTTCGTTTCCGTCGAATCTGCTCTGACGACGCCACCTTTCACACTAGTGCCTCTGAAATGTCTTCCTTTTTCTTCAACAGAGGATTCCTCTCTGCCGTGGTTAACATGGCCCTCAACCGTATCCGTTCTATTTCCCACATCTGCTCTCGCCTTCCCCTCCCTCAGAACCATGACAGGGTTCCCCTTGTCCTCACCTTTCACCCCCCAGCCTCCACATTCAACGGATCATCTTCCGCCACCTCCAGCGTCACATCTGCCCCTCCCCTCTCAGCATTCCGAAGGGACCACTCGCTCCGCGACACCCTGGTCTCCCCTTCCCATGGCACCTTTCCGTGCAAGCGCAGGAGATGCAACACCTGCCCTTTTACCTCCAGCCTTCCCACTATCCAGGGCACCAAATACTCCTTCCAGGTGAAACTTGTACATGTTTCAATTTAGTATACTGTATTTGCTGCTCACAATGTGGTTTCCTCTGCACTGGGGAGACCAAGCGTAGATTGGGTGACCGCTTATCGAGCACCTCCGTTCAGTCCGCAAGTGTGACCCTGAGCTTCCGGTCGCTGATCACTTTAATTCTCCACTCCACTCTCACTCAGACCTCTCCATCCTCGGTCTCCTACACTGTTCCAACAAAGTTCAAGGAACAGCACATCTTTCGTTTAGGCACTTTACAGCCTCCTGGATTCAACATCAAGTTCAACAATTTGAGCATAACCGCTGCCGATCTTTTGCAGCCTTCCATCCCCGAGCCTGTTTCTTTTTTTCTCCTTGTCTCTAATGGCAACTGGTCATTATTCCGCCATTCACACCCTATCTTGACTAATGTTTTTCCAACTCCTGGCATTACCATTTCAATTTGGCCCATCATCCCTTTTCTCTCTCATCTTTCCTGCCTTCCAACCTATCACGGACCCTCCCTTTTCTTTCTTCGCCTCCCTCTTTCAGTGCTTGTTAAGAATCTGTTCTTTCCGAACACTCCAGTTTGGACGATGGTAGGCGACCCAAAACGTTAACTCTGCTTTCTCTCAACGTGCAGGTCTCGCCTCTATACTACCCTCGAAAGTTTGCAGTGCCATTGTCTGAGCTGGTGCCTGAGAGTGTCAGATCGAGTGACAGTGCCTCTTCTCCTTCACTCCTGAGTCATAACATCTAGGACAGGTTGTGCTGGTGACAATTCTTAAGTATCTGAAAGGAGAAAGGTACACGTGTCGGGTTGTGTTGAGGGGAGAGTTTGCGGGAAGCAAGTTGTGCAGTTACACCATCAGCAGCTTGTAAGTGAGAAGAGATTGTGGGATGGCGGTGGGATTTGAGAAGGATTAGGAGCATACTGTCATCATCAGCAATGCTTCCAATCTTGCCACTCGCTCCGGCCTCAATGACTACCCATCCAATGATCTCCAGCACTGTTCTCCAGCTCAGTCGGGCTTCCCCTCCACCCGTCTGCTGCTGCTCATGGCAGTAGTGTGCTTCCTTTGCCTGCAAAAGGGAATTGTGTCAGTGAGTGCAGTGCAATGTGTTGGATTATGTACCTGCCGTGGTTGAATAGCTGATAGTGTGTGCAAGGTGAGATGTGGGTGAGTCTTGCAGCAGTGGTAAGTGTGGGAGGGTGAGGTAAAGCCGATTGTGAGGTCGTGATTGCTAGAGATTGTTGGTAGGTGTGTTGCATTGAGCAGTGTGAAGCTGGTGTTGCAGTTGATGGGATGTGGCATTTGAAGATACATTTACTCACCGTGAGCACTCGTGTACGTGATACTGACAGCCTCTGCTATCTCCTCTCCCCGCCCCCCACCACCACGTAGAGAGCCTGACCGTCTGGGCAGCCCCAGGATGAAGGCCTCCAGTGCTGCAGAGAACCTCCTTGCCCTCTCTCTTCTCTGTTTAGTCATGGCTTCAATGTGACAATGAGGTGTCTCTGCAACAAAGCACCTCCCCTTTAAGTAGTGCAGAAAGCCTAGGCCAAATTTTATTGGCCAGTAATAAAACTGCACCCGATAGTGGTTCCCCCGTTAAGCATTAAGCCAACCAGCAGTGCGTTTAGCACCACTGTGAACGGGCAGACGTTGCCCTTCCCACATCCATTTTTGAGCTTTATCCAATTTCACCCCGACTATCTTATTGCTTCTGTGTAGTACCTTATTTGTTAATAAATCTATTAGTCTTTGCTTGAACATAAATGGTCTAATAGTATGGTATTTACTGCCTTTTGAAACAGACAGAAAATGTGGCAGGCATCCTATGCAATTAACTACAGTATAGTGCAATTGTTAGTCCTGTGGCCCACTGTCCACTTAGTCAAAGTCACAGATATAAAATATTCCATCTACTTAATGGAAGCTGCCTCTCTACAATGGTCACACTAAAAATGAGAGAAAGCTCAAATCTCAATTTTTTTTTTTAAAGATTATAACCCAAGCTATATGTTTGTTTCAGCACAACAAAAGGGTTTTTTTCTACCTCTGGAGAGGAAAGCGAATAGGTGGTCAAATGGATTCCAGTTGAAAACTGCTGTTTTAAAAAGGAACAGCTGTCAGTGGCTTTCCTTTAATCTAATTTGCAATTATTTTCTTTATTTGAAGAACAACAAGTATTGTATTTACAAGGTGACAAATTTGCCATTTATTCTTATGAATTACAATGAAAAATACTTTATTTTCTCAAACATACAATTAAAGTGAATAATAGTTCAAATAAATTCAGTAGATGATTTCAGTTTCAGTGCTGGAAAGTACACCATCCCTCAAAAAAAAAGTGACGTTCTAATTTGTCAAAAATGGTTAAAGCCATCTGGAAACTGGTATAAAAAGTAAGTCTTAAAAAAAGGAAGCATTGTTCGGTCTCCAGAAAATTCTTTATTCTTCAGTTACATTTCATCAAATTGAAAATCTTCCTTCACTGAAGGGTTTGCGTTGTAGCATGTGTGTGTTTCATTGACTCCTAGTTTCCTCTGTGTAGGCTATTTTTATATAAGTGTTACACTACAAACTGAAACACAAAAAAAATTGAAATACCTAATTGAACAGCCGATGATGAACAAAAGACCTATCAAAAAAGATTTTTTTCCAAATGTGACCTTGAACTTTCAATTTTGACACCATACATTGCAAAAATTTGGCATTTTATGAAGAAAAATGTTTTTCAAATGTCACCAGACCACCCTCCTGCCCCACACACACACACAGGTTGTTGGGTGCTACACAGTCCATATTACTGGTGGATACAAACTTCACCTCAGAATATCTTCATCTTTACCGCTTCCGTTCTCCTTTCTGAGTTCTCTTCTTCTCCTTCTCCTTTCTTTCCTGTTTTGCAAGCTTGTCTTTCTCTCGTTGTAGTTTATCTTGCTCCTTCTTCTTTTGTGCATCTCCCCGAGCCTTCTCCCTTTCGGCTTTTTTTGCAACAAGAACAGCCTCAACGTTTGTGTTTTTAAAAAGAGCTAAAGTTAAATTAAGGAATTATTCCAACTAACTGACAATCCAGTAACTATAATAATAATTTCTCTCCATGATTAAAAATCTTCATTTATTTACTACATTCTATATATATATTATTTTGAGAAAAGAGAACTGAAAGAAACAAACAAAATAGGAGCTATGAAAAGAGCATTAAAACATAACTTGCCCTTGTTGTGTCTGCATAGATTTTTTTCATACATATACTTGGGACACACACTTTCAATTTAACCTGCTCCACCAGAGTCTGTTGCTTCCTGATCAGACACATCAAATGTAATTTCCAGTTTCCTGCATCTACAACACTCAAATTTACTGTCAGGCTGTGTATGGATGGTCTCACAGTGCCTAATGTGCCCACTGTGATGGTGAGGGTCCTATCAGAATTATCTATTTTTTGTAAATTTCATATAAATACCTTGCATGCGGTTGCTCAGATAGTCCAACGCTTGACTCGTATAGTTTGTGATGCTTACAAATCTACAGTCTATATCGCTTCAGAGGATTGTGTACTGAACTGGCATGGCACATGCTGAGAGTTGTAGTCCCAGAACTAGTAAACTAGCATGTTAATGAGCAAATGTGGCATTCAGGTTGGAGGCTAGCAGGAATCTGAGGACTGGGCAGTGGGATTCTGGGAGCTTAACAGCAGGCTTACGTGATGTGATGTGATACCAGGTCTTGAAATGTCTTCAGCCATGTAATGCACAACAGTTTTTACACATGGAGAACTCATAAAATCATAGAATAGTACAGTACAGAAGGAGGCCATTCAGCCCATCAAGTCTTCGCCGGTTCTCGAAGAGCAATCCAGTTAGTCCCACTCCCCAGCTTTCCCCATATCCCTGCCATTTTTTTTTATTATCTTTCAAGTATTTATCCAGTTCCCTTTTGAAGGCTACTATTGAATCTGTATCCGTCACCTTATCAGGCAGTGCATCCCAAAATCCTAACCACTTGTTGCATAAATTTTTTTTCCCTTATGTCACTTATGTCTAGTTCTTTTGCCAATCATCATCAATCTGTGCCCTCTGGTTATCGGCCTTTAGAAAGAGTTTATTTTTACTCTGTCTAAACATTTCATTTCAAACACCTATCAAATCTCCTCTTGGCTTTCTCTGCTCTAAGGAGAACAACCCCAACTTCTCCAGTCTATCCACGTAACTGTAATCTTCATCCCAGAAACCAAAGTAAATCTCAAGTAAACCTCTCTAAAGCCTTCAAGACCTTCCTAAAGTATGGTGCCCAGAATTGGATACAATACTCCAGCTGGGGCCGACCTAGTGTTTTATATAGGTTTAGTATAACTTGCTGGCTTTTGTACTTCATGCCCCTGTTTATAAAGTCCAGTTGTTAACCTGCCCTGCCACCTTCAAAGATTTATGCACAAATACTCCCAGTTCTCTGTTCTTGCACCCCCTTTAGACATGTACTATTCAGCTTGTATTGTCTCTCTTCATTCTTCCTACCAAAATGCATCATCTCACACTTTCCTACATTGAATTTCATCTGCCATGTGTCTGCTCATTCCACCAGCCTATGTCCTTTTGAAGTCTATTACTATCTTCCTCATTGTTTACTACACTTCCTAGTTTCGTTTAATCTGCAAATTTCGAAATTGTATTCTGTACCCCCAAGTCCAAGTTATTAATGTATATCAAAAACAATAGTGGGCCCAGTACTGAACCCTGAGGAACACCACGATATACCTCCCTCCAGTCTGAAAAACAGCCATTCATAAATCTGTTTTCTATTGCTTAGCCAATTTTAAAAACATAGAAAATAGGTTCAGGAGTAGGCCATTCGGCCCTTCGAGCCTGCACCACCATTCAATAAGATCATGGCTGATCATTCACCTCAGTACCCCTTTCCTGCTTTCTCTCCATACCCCTTGATCCCTTTAGCCGTAAAGGCCATATCCCTCTTGAATATATCCAATAAACTGGCATCAACAACTCTCTGCGGCAGGGAATTCCACAGGTTAACAACTTTGAGTGAAGAAGTTTCTCCTCACCTCAGTCCTAAATGGCCTACCACTTAACCTTAGACTGTATCCCCTGGTTCTGGACTTTCCCAACATCGGGAACATTCTTCCCACATCTAACCTGTCCCGTTAGAATCTTATACGTTTCTGAGATCCCCTCTCATCCTTCTAAACTCCAGTATATAAAGTCCCAGTTGATCCAGTCTCTCCTCATATGTCAGTCCAGCCATCCCTGGAATCAGTCTGGTGAACCTTCGCTGCACTCCCTCAATAGCAAGAACATCCTTCCTCAGATTAGAAGACCAAAACTGAACACCATATTCCAGGTGAGGCCTCACCAAGGCCCTGTATAATTGCAGAAAGACCTCCCTGTTCCTATACTCAAATCCCCATGCCATTTGCCTTCTTCACCGCCTGCTGTACCTGCATGCCAACTTTCAATGACTGATGAACCATGACACCCAGGTCTCGTTGCACCTCCCCTTTTCTTAATCTGCCGCCATTCAGATAATATTCTGCCTTTATGTTTTTGCCACCAAAGTGGATAACCTCACATTTATCCACATTATACTGCATCTGCCATGCATTTGCCCATCCACCTAACCTGTCCAAATCACCCTGCAGCCTCTGAGCATCCTCCTCACAGCTCACACCACCACCCAGTTTAGTGTCATCTGCAAACTTGGAGATATTACACTCAATTCCTTTATCCAAATCATTAATGTATACTGTAAAGAGCTGGGGTCCCAGCACTGAGTCCTGCGGCACTCCACTAGTCACTGTCTCCCATTCCGAAAAGGACCTGTTTATCCCAATTCTCTGCTTCCTGTCTGCCAACCAATTCTCTATCCACTCCAGTACATTACCCCCAATACATGTGCTTTGATTTTGCACACCAATCTCTTATCTGGGACTTTGTCAAAGGCCTTTTGAAAGTGCAAATACACCACATCCACTGGTTCTCCCATGTCCACTCTACTAGTTACATCCTCAAAAAATTCCAGTAGATTTGTCAAGCATGATTTCCCTTTCATAAATCCATGCTGACTTGGACCAATCCTGTCACTGCTTTCCAAATGCGCTGCTATTTCATCCTTATTAATTGATTCCAACATTTTCCGCACTACTGATGTCAGGCTAACCGGTCTATAATTGCCCGCCTTCTCTTCCTTTTTAAAAAAGTGGTGTGACATTAGCTACCCTCCAGTCCATAGGAACTGATCCAGTCGATAGACTGTTGGAAAATGATCACCAATGCATCCACTATTTCTAGGGCCACTTCCTTAAGTACTCTGGGATGCAGACAATCAGGCCCCGGGGATTTATCGGCCTTCAATCCCATCAATTTCTCCAACACAACTTCCCGCCTGATAAGGATATCCTTCAGTTCCTCCTTCTCACTAGACCCTCGGTCCCCTAGTACATCATGAAGGTTATTTGTGTCTTCCTTCGTGAAGACAGAACCAAAGTATTTGTTCAATTGGTCTGCCATTTCTTTGTTCCCCATTATAAATTCACCTGAGTCCGACTGTAAGGGACCTACATTTGTCTTCACTAATCTTTTTCTCTTCACATATCTATAGAAGCTTTTGCAGTCAGTTTTTATGTTCCCAGCAAGCTTCCTCTCGTACTCTATTTTCCCCTTCCTAATTAAACCCTTTGTCCTCCTCTGCTGAATTCTAAATTTCTCCCAGTCCTCAGGTTTGCTGCTTTTTCTGGCCAATTTATATGCCTCTTCCTTGCATCTAACACTATCCTTAATTTCCCTTGTTAGCCACAGTTGAGCCACCTTCCCTGTTTTATTTTTACTCCAGACAGGGATGTACAACTGTTGAAGTTCATCCATGTAATCTATAAATGTTTGCCATTGCCTATCCACTGTCAACCCTTTAAGTATCATTTGCCAGTCTATTCTAGCCAATTCACGTCTCATGCCGTCGAAGTTAGCTTCCCTTAAGTTCAGGACCCTATTTTCTGCATTAACTGTGTCACTCTCCATCTTAATAAAGAATTCTACCATATTATGGTCACTCTTCCCCAAGGGGCCTCGCACAAGATTGCGAATTAGTATCGATGCCCCTACTGCCCCTTTTATCTTATGGGCTTCAATTTTGCTAACAAGCCGAGTAAGTATTACTTTATCAAATGCCCTTTGAAAATACACATCAACTGCGCTGTCCTCATCCAACCTCTCTGTTACCTCATCATAAAAGTCAATGTAGTCAAACACGATTTGCCCTCAACAGATCCATGCTGGCTCTCCTTTATTAGTCCATGCTTGTCCAAGTGGCTGTTAAGTTTCTCCTGGATTATTGTTTCTGAAAGCTTCCCCACCACCGACGTTAAACAGACTGGCCTGCAATTGCCAGGTTTATCCTTCTCTTTTTTTTTGAACAAGGGTGTAACATTTGCAATCCTCCGGTCCTCTGGCACCACCCCTGTATCTAAGGAGGATTGGAAGATTGTGGCCAGCACCTCTGCAATTTCTACTCTTACTTTCCTCAGCAATCTAGGATGCATCCATCCGGACTGGGTGACTTATCCACTATAAGTACTGCAAGTCTTTCTAGTACCTCTGTCTATTTTTATCAACAATCTCCTTGTTTACCATAACTTTGCCAAAGTCCTCTCCCTTGGCAAACACCGATGCAAAGTACTCATTTAGTACCTCAGCCCTGCCTTCTGCCTGCACCAGTAGATTTCCATTTTGGTCCCTAATCAGTTCCACCACTCCTCTGACAACCTGTTTACTGTAATATGCCTATAAGAGACCTTTGGATTCCATTTTATGTTGGCCACCAATCTATTCTCATACTGTCTTTGCCCCTCTTAATTCCTTTTTCACCTCCTCTGTACTTTTTATATTCATCCTGAATATTTTTTATCTGGGCAGTTGTTGCTGATTGTCAGTGGCCCCAAACCAAGAATGTTACATAAATATAATGGAACGTGCCATACTAGGTTTAAGTATTGTATTGTAAGTTAAGAAGCCACAACTTCTTTGCCCATTAAGAATATGACCAAAGTAACTTTAGCTATCAGAAGAAAACGACTTATAACAAAATAAATGCATTGGAAAAAGGATACATTTATCACTATCAAAGTGAAAGGCTCCACTTGTTCCATGGGCTTCTTCATCTTCAGTGCTCAAGTTAAAGAAACTAAAAGTTTAAGCTGTGAGTAACAAATAACATCAATGGATGATGAGCTGGTGGTTGACCGAATTGATTTGATCACATAGCTGTTTCAGATATGATACAAAACCATCGAACTGCATATGGACTTCTAGCAAGTTTCATTTCATGGACCATCTTTATTCTGCCAAAAAATTATATGTAGGATTTTTTTCCCTCCGTAACTTCTCACATGCCTATAGTATTTTTTTTTTTAAAAAGCAGAAATTAATGAAAGTAGCATCACACATCCTCTCATTTAATCATTACCAACCAGAAAGTAACTCCAAGAGGATCATTGCAAAAAGAAAGTAAATGGGCCAGGCAAGGTGACTAAGTGAATTAGTCTGCAGTCCCTTAACCCCCTCGGGAATGGGTTAAAATCAAATGTAGTATAAATGAAATGAAATATTCCATGTGATTAGTCAGTATCAATCCAATTCCAAGGGGATTTAAGTCAACAGAAATCTACCAAGAATTTGGCAATCTCGCTCAGACACCACAAGAATGGCTGGTGCAGGAAACATAAGCATCACCCTTGGTAATTGTTCTTGCACTGTAGGAGACACACAAGCCAATATTTATTGTCAATCCATAGTTGCCCTGAGGGTATTAAAAGTCAACCACAGAGTGTGGGACTAGAGTCACATATTCCCTTCCTTGGAGGGTAGTAATAAACCAGTTAGGTTTTTGTGACAATCCAGCAGCTTTTGCGGTCAGATTTATTGAATTCAATTTCACAAATTACTATGGTGAAATTTGACCTTCAAACCTGTGGGCTGCCAGTTCATTATTATGAAAGGATTTGATTGGGTAGACGTAGAGAAGATGTTCCCATTTGTGGGCGAAATCAGAATTAGGGGCCATAAATATAAGATAGTCATTAATAGGGTTGTAAGGGCTAGAGGAGGCTACAGAGAAAGAGAGGGATGAGGCCATGAAGGAATTTGAAGACAAGGATGAGAATTTTAAAATCAAGGTATCGCCAAACTGGGAGCCAATGTAGGTCAGCAAACACGGGCGATACGTAAACAGGCCTGAGTGCAAGTTAGGATATGGGCAGGTTTACGGAAGCTGGAAGATGGGAGGCCTGCCAGGAAGTTGCGAACAGTTCATCTTCAGACAGCAGCCAGGAAGGGGGATGGAGTCGGTGGCTCAAAAATGGACTGTGCGTCGTGGACCGAAGATAACCGCTTTGGTCTTCGCAATATTTAATTAAAGGAAATTTCCACTCATCCAATACTGGATGTCAGACAAGCAACGTGACAAATTAGAGGCAGCGGAGAGATCAAGGTAGTTGCTGATAAGGTAGAGAGAGCTGGGTGTCATTCGCGTACATGTGAAACCTGATGTTCTGTGGCATCACATCCTCAAGTCATCCCAAAATGCTTTGCAATCAATGGATTGTGTGTGAAGTGCAGGCACTTTTGTTACATAGGCAACATGGCTGCCAATTTGCAACAAACAGCAAATGAATCAATGACCAGAAAAGCTGTTTTGGTGGTGTCGATTGAAGGAGGAATGTTAGCCAGGAATTGAAAGACATTCATTTTGTGGTGCATGCTTTTTATAAGTACAGAAATGTGTTTTATTATTTGTTTTAAATACATTATTTCTGATAGCACTTTCTCGCCTTCAAACTTATAAGATAAGAAGTCATGGCTTATCAGTCTATGGCAAAGTTTTGGTGCATTCATGGTCAGACAAATGAAGGACGACATATATCCCTTAGTTTGTAAAACCTTGTCAGGCCAGTTATCAGATGTGCTGAGCTGTGTCCCCTAATGGGTTGAAGTATTAACAAAGACAACATTGGCTGATTCCATTTACCTCCAAGAGATCAATTAAACAGCAGCACTAGTAAAGACCCATTAGAAGGTTATGATAACATTCGTAAGAAAGATATAGTAATATTATTGCTACTGGTGAAATGTTTTTGTAAAAGATTTGGATTTATATAGCGCCTTTCAAGAACACCGGATGTCTCAAAGCGCTTTACAGCCAATTAAGTACTTTGAGTGTAGTCACTGTTGTAAGAAACGCGGCAGCCAATTTGCACACAGCAAGCTCCCACAAACAGCAATGTGATAATGATGTGTTTTTTTTGTTATGTTGATTGAGAGATAAATATTGGTCAGGACATCGGGGATAACTCTCCTGCTCTTCTTCAAAATAGTGCCATGGGATCTTTTGCGTCCACCTGAGAGAACAGACAGGGCCTCGGTTTAACGTCTCATCCGAAAGACAGCACCTCTGACAGTGCAGCACTCCTCAGCACTGCACTGGAATGTCATCCTGGATTTTTTGCACTCAAGTCCCTGGAGTGGGACTTGAAAACTCAGCTTTCTGACTCAGAGGCAAGAGTGTTACCCACTGAGCCACAGCTGACAGTAGCATTATCTATTCACCTTCCTTCTTTTCATAGCATCTTTTACAGTGTATTTTTTATATATTTCTGAAAAAGAAAATCAAGGGCTTCCATCATAGTGCTGTTTAATTATCTTTCAAACCACCCTCCCCCAAAAAACTCACATCTATGCTAATTTATTGCTCTTTTGCAGGTGGGGGGGGGGGGGGGGGCGGGGGGAGCAAGACTGAGCTTTCAAATCATTGTCAGTAAAGTTATTCCATTGAAGATATCTCAATCCTTCTTCCCAAGAATGCAATACCAAAAAGGATATTCCTCCTCGTCTGTTATATTTGCATATTGTGCAAGAACTGCAGCTTTCCTAGATTTCTCCTCTTCTGAAGGACCTTTTTGTTTCACAACAATCTGAGCCTGTTTCTCAATCAGGCTTGCAATGGCGTGTACTTCATCTTAAAACCACAGACAGAAGAACTCCAGTTAGATATTAAAGTTTTATATTTAGAATACGAAAAGGAGCAAAGATTTTTCCTTCTGATATTATTCGTTATAATCTTTTAACATTTGTACAAATAAAACAAATATCCTACATAGTTATGATGCATACTCACCCAATTTATTGACTTCATGCATTTAAAATATGCAAAAAAAAAGAACAGCAATTATTGGACATCTGAGATTATCCTGATCTTTACCTTCAACATTTTTCTCTTGTGTGATATTGTTTATGGTCTCAGACCACTTTTGAATTATTTCATTGCAAATGATTGCTAATGAATCTTCATCCTGAAAAAAATAACAGTAGAACTGCAGATTTATATACAGCCTGCTTCAGAGGAAAAATTAAGTGAATTCAAACATAGAAACATAGAAAATAGGTGCAGGAGTAGGCCATTCGGCCCTTCTAGCCTGCACCGCCATTCAATGAGTTCATGGCTGAACAAACTCATTTGTTAGTTTGGTCTTTTATAAAGACTTTATTTTATGAGCAAAGGCTGTAGGCCCTGACAATATCCTGCTGAAGTGCTGAAGGCCTGTATTCCAGAACTAGTCACGCCCCTAGCTAAGCTGTTCCAGTACTGCATCTACCCAGCAGCAATGTGTAAAATTGCCCGGGTACATCCTGTCCACAAAAAGCAGGATAAATCCAATCTGGCCAAATACCACCGTATCAGCCTACACTTAATCATCAGTAAAGTGATGGAAGGAGTCATCAGCAGTGCCATCAAGCAGCACTTACTAATTAATAAACCGCTCACCAATGCAGTTTGGGTTCCACCAGGACCACTCTGCTCCAGACCTTATTACAGCTTTGGTCCAATTATGGACAAGATCTAAATTCCAGACATGAGGCAATAGTGACAGCCCTTGACATAAAAAGCCAATCATCTGAGCCCCAGCATATCACAGCAAGAGTTTCTCAAAGCAGCATCTTGGGCCCAAATATCTTCAGTTGCTTCCTCAATTACCTTGTATCTATTGCAGAGTCAAAAATATAGCTGTTCACTGATAACTGCAGTATTCAGCTCAATTTGCAATTCCTCAGATAATGAAGCAGTCCATGCCTGCATACAGCAAGTCCTGGACAACATCCATGTGGCACGTAACATGTGAATCCACAAGTGCCTGGCAATGACCATAATCAACAATAGAGAGCTTAGCCTTGATATGCAATTGCATTACCGTCACCGGGTCCCCCACTATCAACATCCTGGGGGTCAACATTGACCAAAAATTGAACATGACCAGCTACATAAACATAAGAAATAGGAGCAGGAGTAGGCCCCCGGCCCCTCGAGCCTGCTGCGCCATTTAATAAGATCATGGCTGATCTGATCATGGACTACTCAGCTCCACTTCCCTGCCAGCTCCCCATAACCCTTTATTCCCTTATCGCTCAAAAATCTGTCTATTTCCGCCTTAAATATATTCAATGACCCAGCCTCCAAAGCTCTCTGGGGCACAGGATTCCATAGATTTACAACCCTCAGAAGAAATTCCACAACTCCTAGAGCATGTCATAGGCTGGGTATTCTGTGACGAGTGTCTCATCTCCTGACTTCCTAAAGAGACTCCACCACCACCTACCAAGCAAAAATCAGAAGTGTGATGGAATACTCGCCACTTGCCTGCACGGGTGCAACACCAAAGAAGCTCGACATCATCCAGATCTCTGGGATACTCCAGAGGTAACAGTGCAGGGATGAGAAGAGAAGCCATTGCTGAAGATGCTCTTGCTCTGATTAGATAGGCAAGCATGAAACCAAGCAAGCAAAGTCCCACTGAGCTGTACAACAAAGTAGTGGCATCAGAGGAGGATGGTGTGGCTGAAAGTTTGAAGGCTGCAGAGGTTGAAGAAAGTGAGTATGGATAGTTACAGAGGGTGTCCTTTAGGACTTTGGGGAGGGCCGTTTTTGTTCTGTGGCAGGGACGGAAAGCTGATTATAGAGATTTTCAAACAGGGACTTGCAGGAAAGATGGGCACAGATTTGGGAGGTGCCAACATGTTCAATGATTGAGATAAAACAGAGGTTGGATATGAAGAATAGTTTGTAAGGACAGAAAAGTCAACAGTTTTTTTTTTAAAAAGGGGAGGGGTGATCACAGTTATTTTGAAAAGCGTGGGGCAGTACCTGAGAAAAGAGAATCCTTTACAAAATGATCAACTTGGGCCTAGGAAGTTAAGTTGGTGGTCAGCAGCTTAGTGGAAATGGGGTTAGGGGAGCAGTAAGTGGATGAGCTGAGATCAAAGAGTGCATGAGGAGTTGTTTGTTATGGAAGTGTACGCTAGTATGAAAATAGATAGACCATTATCTAAATATTTTAGTACACTGCGTAATTAACTTGCGGTCCTAAGTGGATATTTACTTCTTACAGAACTTCTCACAACAAAGCAGCTTTCTTACATATTTTGCAACATAGGGTCTGTGGCAAAGATTATTTTTTTTCCCTCTAATCATCACCTTGATTTCACTTTTCATATCCGTCCCCCGCCCGATTTATGGGTCATTCATCTTAGTACGACGATGCTTCAGACTCGATAAATGAGCTGTAGCAACATGGCGCCATACTTATCTATTCTCTGTTCGTTTTTTTAAAGAGCACCCTATTATGCAAATCTGGTTGTTTTAATAATCCACGTGTGGTTAATTTGAATCGTGGTTGAAGAGTAAAGCTCCCAAAAAGAATTTCAGTGGAAGCGGTGGAATTTAAATCAATTATTCTGAACACTACAATAAACACGTTACAGACACACGAAGAGTGGCAGTTTTGATTTTCATTTCTGTATAACGAGTCCAACTTCTTGTTGCCTTAAATCAAAAGTTTTCGGAAGAGGAGGGGGAAATAACAGCAGGATATAAATGTGTAATTTCGGGGGCGAGTATGTTTCTTCCCCACATATTGCACATGCGCCTATTGAAGCAAATACAATGAGACAATACATTCAGTACCAATATGATAGAATGTTTTTCTGTTCTGAAACGTGGTTTAGGGCAACTACGTGAAGAATTCAGGGCTATATTTACAGATTCATGCAGTGTGACAGAATTAGCCACTGCATCGAGTTACACCAGGCGGTTCAAATTACCACAAATGTCAGAAATCAAGCGATAAACCAACACGTTTTTTTCCCCCCGACTTTGACGTGGTGTAAAAAAAAAACACAGACTGTGGAAAAAATTGATTTGAAAGTAAGAGCAGCCGGGGGGTGAGGCGCGCAGACCGAGCCCGCACGGCCAAGGGGGAGCAGCCCAGCTCACCATGAATGCGGACAGTATGCCCCGCAGCGCCTCACACTTCTCCTCCTCTTCCTCTTCCTCCTCCCGCAGGATCCCGTTGATGTACGAGCCGTAGACGACGTCGTCGACGATCTCCAGCTGCAGCAGCCGCTGGCTCAACCAGCCCGCGAATGCCGCCTCTGCCTCGCCACTGGGCGCCGCCATCTTGTGTGTGTGTGTGTGTATGAGGGAGCAAGAGTGAAGGGGACCTAATCCTCCCTCCCGCCCGCAACTGCGGCTGCCCGCCGAGCTGCCTGAACGGCTGTGGGGGGGGGGGGAAACCAGCCAATCGGCGGCGCCCACCTTTGACCCCGCCCCCCGCTCGAGCGGCCGCCGGCCGCTAGCTGCAACTTGGCGCTAAAGCGCGGCCGGGTTTGAAATTCAGATCCATTCCAAAGTAAACGGCCCGAGGCGGCGGCGGGAGAGAGAGAACACCGCCGAAAGGCACCGACATACACATGGTCAGAGGCTTCCAACCGGCGACGGTGAGTTAGTCACCCCCTCCCCCTTTGTTCCCGGTGACGGGCTTTAAATTCACTTTAACCCCCCCCCCCCCCCTCTCTCCTCCCACACACAATTGGAGCTGCTTCGTTTATTTATTTTTCTCCTCAGATTTCAGCCCTGGTGTGGCGGCGGTCCTTTAAATGGCCGCTAAATCCCCTGCCTCGGCCGAGGAGAAGCTCTTTGTTTAAAAATTAAAAAAAAGAACAAGCGCTCTTGCTTTCAAAAGACTTGCATTTATATAGCGCCCTTCACGACCAACGGACGTCCAGTTTACAGCCAATCAGGTACTTGCCCTTTTTATTCAAGTGCAGTCACTGTTGTGATGTAGGGAACGCCAATTTGCTCACAGCAAGCTCCCACAAACAGCAATGCGATAACCGCCCCGAGCATCTGTTGTGTTGGTTGAGGGATAAGTATTGGTTCCCAGTACACCGGGGGAGAACTCCCCTGCTCTTCTTCGAAACTGTGCCGCGGGATCTTTTACGCCCACCTGAGAGGGCAGAAGGGGCCTCGGTTTAACAGCACCTCCGACAGTGCAGCACTCCCTCAGCTCAAAAGTCCGGAGCGGGACTTGAAGACGCTTCTTAAAATCTACCTCTTTGACCAAGTTTTTGGTCGACTGTCCTAATTTCTCCTTGCACGGCTAGGTGTCAAATGTTTTGTCTTGTAATACTCCCGTGAAGCGCCTTGGGATGTTTCACTACGTTAAAGTACAAGTTGTTGTTGATTTCACAACTTTCTGACTCAGGCAAGGGTGCTACCGACTGAGCCGTTGGCTGACTGTTCAGATAACGGTGCTGTTTTGGGCTTATTCACTGTATGCAGCTCAAGGGGGAAATTGTGCTTTAGCCGAGAGTCTTGAATGTTATGTCACCCTCAATTCACCAGCCTGGGGTACATTTGCAGCAGTTGGGGCAATTCGAGCAGTGAGTATAATGTATGTTGTGCAGTATCGTAGCTCAGTGGGTAGCACTTTCGCCTGAGTCAAAAGGTTATGGGATCAAGTCCCACTCCAGAAACTTGAGCACAAAAATCTAGGCTGACACTCCAGTGCAATACTGAGGGAGTGCCGCACATTCGAAGGTGCCGTCTTTCAGATGAGATGTTCGACCAAGGCTACGTCTGCTCTCTCAGGTGGATGTAAAAGATCACATTTTGAAGAGCAGGGGCGTTCTCCCCAGCGTCCTGGTCAATATTTATCCCTCGACCAACATCATTAAAACAGATTAGTCGGTCATTATCACATTTCAGTTTCTAGAGCTTACTGTGTGCAAATTGGCTGCCACGTTTCCTACATTATAACAGCGACTACACTTCAAAAAGTACTTAATTGGCTGTAAAATGCTTTGGGCCATCCGGTGGTTGTGAAAAGCACTATATAAATGCAAGTCTTTTAATTGTCTTTTAGGGATATCTTGGGACATGCTCCCCATCCCCAGAAAATTTTGATTTTGACACCATTTGATGCATTTTCCAGCAAACGAGTAGATGCCTATTTAGATGTGTAGATATTACTTCACATGAGAGAACAATATTTAAGTTTTTAAAGGGAGAGGTTTTCCAATGAAAATATATATGAATAAGGATTTTGCACAGCATAAGATGAGATAGGAACATCATATACATGTTTGTCGGAGCGGCAAGATCGGGGCGAAGGAGCGGCGAGAGATTGTAGAGGGACGCGATTGGGTCCCAGGGGCAGCACGGGCCAATCCACACTGCGATATTTGTGCGCACTAGGTCCGTACAGCAGAGCTGGTCTCCAGTCGTCTTCGGTAATCCTTGCCACTGGACCAAGACCTAGCTCTGTCAAATCCGTGTGGTGGCTGGCGTGCAACGGCCACCGCACGTTAAAAAAAAAAAATCCATGCACAGGCATCTTCCACCCTTCAGGATGTAGTTCAGGACCTGGAATATTAGGTCCTTCATTGAAACACCTGCGAACTCATCCCTTTTTTGGCATGGAAGCAAGTCATCCTCGTTTCGAGGGACTGCCTAGGATGATAATGATGGAATGTTGGTTATACATAGTGTATGATAATTGGAAGTCATCATTCATGTCTGATCCCCATTATAATAGTGTTTGATAAGTATTAGGATTTTATAGCAATAGAAGAAGGCTATTTGGTTATCTGTTCATTTGAATTGGAAGTGTGGTTAAAAAGGTTGCTGTGTTATTAAACTTAATTTGTATTGTATTTTTTGAGAAAATATAAATAAATTTTATATGTATAATGTGTGTATATATATATATGTGTGTGTGTGTGCGCGTGTGTGTGTATGGGAATGACATGGGGAATAAACACAACAAATAATACATTTAATCTTCATTCCTATTTTAACCTCCAAAAATGTAAAGTAGCATATACTCTCCATTTAAACTCCTAATTTATACCATGTTGGGTTCTGGTCAAGTCATACCTTGCTTAAACTGCTTGACTCCAAATTCTGGCTAAGAGTGAGTTTTGCACTCACGCTCTTACACATCTGCTGAGCTTTGCTGCTACTTGCAAAATTTTAATGTTTTGGGAGTATCGTATTTAAGTAAACTCTGGCTAAGTGCCAGAACATTCTGAGCACTTTTTAAACAAGGTTTGACACTGCATTGAGTTTACTTCAGCGTGGCATGGGACTGTCTCCTCCAGGGAATCTTGCCCCGCTCCCTTCAGTGAGTTTGTGGCCCAACTCCATGGTTATTCTGCCACGCAGTGGTATTAAATTTGCAAAAATAATGCATTCTTTAATTGCTCCTGTCACTATTGCCAATATTAAACTTGGAACCAGCCACCCAATACTTAACCCTGATATATAAATCAAAGTGCAATCTCCAGATATCCAAGTTTAGATGAACAAAATCTCTAAATGTACTGCTTGGTGATTTTCACACTCCAAAGAGATATGGTATGAAAATCCTAGTGGTAACATTGCTAATAGTTATTTCAGAAACTGTTTGAGAAGCTTCTGGTAGATGAGCTTTTTGTTAAGAATGCCCTGAATGCTACTTGTTAATAAAGAATATGAACTGCAAATGTTGGCAAACAGGAGTTTAGTCAGCACCTAAAAAAGAAAAGGTAGGTTACATTTCATTTCCATCCAGAATATTCAGCTATCTTTTCCTTTTTAGGTGCTGTTTGTCTGGCTTTCCAGCATTTTCAGTCTCTATTTCAAATTTCCAGCATTCACAATTTTTCAATTTAAACCTGATAATACTATGCAAATGTTTATTCAAAATCTGTCTTTTTAAAGTAAGTTTCACAATTAAAACAGCTGTTGGCTTTTAGACTCTTTTTTTAACGTGTCATAGTTTTGCAGTTGTTTCAGTTAATGTCTGAAGCCTGCATCCCCTTTGTTTAAATTATCCACCCACAACAGATGAACATTGCTTCCTGTATTTCATAGAGAAATTAATAAGCGGTACTATAATCGGTGCAGTATCAGTTTAACAGCAGTACAAATGGGGACATACTGTGCTCCCAGTAACCAGTTTGGGCACTTTTTTAATGAGATATCTGTCATTTGTTATTTTTTGGTTGACACCTGATATTGACTGAAAAACGACTGAATCTTTGCCCTCTTGTCCTATAATATTTCTTATAAACTCAAGGTGAGATAATTGCTTTGCCGCCAGTGCAGCCTTCGACCGCCTGAAGAAAAGAGTGTTTGAAGACCAAGCCCTCAAATGGACCACCAAGCTCGTGGTCTACAGGACTGTAGTGATACCCACCCTCTTGTATGGCTCAGAGACATGGAACCATGTACAGTAGACTCCTCAAGTTGCTGGAGAAATACCATCAACGGTGTCTCCGCAAGATCCTGCAAATCCCCTGGGAGGACAGACGCACCAACGTTAGCGTCCTCGACCAGGCCAAAATCCCCAGCATTGAAGCATTGACCACACTCAATCAGTTCCGCTGGGCAGGCCTCACTGTTTGCATGCCTGACACGAGACTCCCAAAGCAAGCGCTCTACTCGGAACTCCTTCACGGCAAATGAGCCAAAGGTGGGCAGAGGAAACGTTTCAAAGACACCCTCAAAGCCTCCTTGATAAAGTGCAACATCCCCACTGACACCTGGGAGTCCCTGGCCAAAGATCGCCCTAAGTGGAGAAAGTGCATCCAGGAGGGTGCTGAGCACCTTGAGTCTCATCGCTGAGAGCATGCAGAAAACAAGCGCAGGCAGTAGAAAGAGCGTGCGGCAAACCAGTCCCACCCACCTTTTCCCTCAACGAATGTCTGTCCCACCTGTGACAGGGACTGTGCTTCTCGTATTGGACTGTTCCGTCACCTAAGAACTCATATATTTTTAGAGTGGAAGCAAGTCTTCCTCGATTCTGAGGGACTGCCAATGATGATGATGATTGGTTATAATTCTTCTATTTTACGTTGTGAATTTAGGGAAGGATGCATACCCAAATGCAGTAGATACTGAAACGAGTTGATGAGACAGTACTTTTGAGTCATTAAAATGTGAATGGTGTTTTGCTTGGCCATCCAGACTTTGTTCTTTTTTAACTTTAAAAGTTTGCCTTTTCTGGTGGGGCTTTGCAGTGGCTTATTTTAATACTCAAGCCTATGTCCGTTTTTATAGCTGTCATTTTTATCCTGAAGTCGGGTTGGCGCCCATTGTCAGAAATACAGCAGAAAGGCAGCAAAACTAGTTTATTACAGGAATCTAATAATTTCAGGGACCATGAAGTTTAATAAACATGAGTTACAGTGCTACACAGAAATGTATAAATTGAGCGTGAGTGAGGCAATAACAAAAGATGGGCTTTTTTTCTACTTTCTTTCTCGTGTCTTTCTCTAGTTTCTCTCCTATCTCCAGCCATGCTCTCGCTGAGCTCATCTTGTCCATGAGACCCACTTCCTGCTCCCTTGACTAAACTGCTGACTACCCAACTTCCCTTCCTGGTGCCCATATGAGCTGATATTGTTAACGGTTCTCTCTCCTCGGGTACTGTCCCAGTCTCCTTCAAATCTGCCATCACAACCACTCCTCAAAAAGCCAACCCTTGATCTCTCCATCCTTGCAAACTACCAGTCCATCTTCAACCTCCCTTTCCTCTCCCAAGTCCCTGACTTGTGTTGTCGCCTCCCAAATCCATGCCCATCTTTCCTGGAACTCCTTGTTTAAATCCCTCCAATCAGGTTTCCGCACTGCCACAGTACCTAAACAGCTCTTATCAAAGTCACAAATGACATCCAATGTGACTGACAAAGATAAACTAACCCTCCTTGTCTTTCTCTCTATGTCTCTGTTCACCACTCCATCCTTCTCCAACCCCTCTCCTCTGTCATCCAGCTGGGTGAGACTGTACTCACCTGGATCCATTCTTGTCTATCTAATTGTAGCCAGAGAATCACCTGCAATGGCTTCTCTTCCCACTCCTGCATTGCTGCCCCTGGTGTCCCCTTAGGATCTATCCTTGGCCCCCTCCTGTTTCTCATCTTCATACTGTCCCTCAGCAACATCATCCGAAAACAGTGTCAGTTTCCATATATACACTGCTGCCGACACCCACTTTTACCTCACCACCACCTCTCTTTTTATCCTTCTGCTGTCTCTAAATTGTCAGACTGCTTGTCCGAAATCCAGTGCTGGATGAACAAAAACTTCCTCCAACTTAATATTGGGAAAACTGAAACCATTGTCTTCAGTTTCCATCACAAACTCTGTGCCCTAGCTACCCACTCCATCCCACTCCCTGACAATTGTCTGAGGCTGAACCAGACTGTTTGCAACCTTGGTGTCATATTTGACCCGAAAATGAGTTCACCACTTTTCCGCACCATCACTAGGATTGCCTATTTCCACTTCCAGAACTTCGCCCGACTATGTCCCTGCCTCAGCTCATTCGCTGCTGAAACCCTCATCCATGTCTTTGCTACCTCTGGACTTGACTATTCCAACACACTCCTGTCCGACCTCCCATGCTCTACTCTCCGTAAACTTGAGGTCATCCAAAACCCTCCGATATCTGCGTTCCTCTAATTCTGGCTTCTTGAGCATCCCCTATTTCAATCACTCTACCATTGGTGGCCGTGCCTTCAGCTGCCAGGGCTCTAAGCTCTGGAATTTCCTCCCTAAACCTCTCCGCCTCTCTACCTCTCTATCTTCCTTGAAGATGCTCCTTAAAACCTCCTACTGTGACCAACCTGCCCTGATATGTGGCTTGGTGTCAAATTTTATTTTATAACGCTCCTGTGAATTTCCTTGGGACATTTTACGACATTAAAAGTGCTATATAAATACAAGTTGTTGTTTTTTTCTGAGTAAAAGTGGAAAGTAGCAGGGCACGTCCAGGAT